>NC_092339.1:167262500-167605000 GCF_046630445.1 Rutidosis leptorrhynchoides | reverse complement strand
TTGATGGTTTGATAGAGAGTGTAGGAAAAAGGTATGGTTTATGGATTATGATATGTATATAATACTATAATCATGCTGTGTAAAATGAACATTTAGTTCATATTCATTTATGATTCGAAAATAATTCAGTAA
Organism: Rutidosis leptorrhynchoides; assembly: GCF_046630445.1. NCBI lineage: Eukaryota > Viridiplantae > Streptophyta > Magnoliopsida > Asterales > Asteraceae > Rutidosis > Rutidosis leptorrhynchoides. The sequence continues at coordinate 167,604,868 of NC_092339.1, read as the reverse complement.
GTGTAGGAGTCGTATGAATTTAATTGCTTGTGTGTGTGGTGATGTTCATATAGTGATGGTGTGGTGTTGATTGAATGAGTAGTAGGCAATGTTTGATGATGAATTATGGTATAAGTCGACTGACACCGTAGCATGTAGCAGTCTTTTGTTTATTGTGATCTTTTGATAGAACAGAAATAGAATAGGTGGAGATAGGATGGTAGTAATGAAAGTGGTAAAATTTTCGATGGTGGTGAATGTTGTTGTATCCTGAATAGGAGAAGTAGGAGAGACAGACAAGGTTGCTGTAGGAAATGGTGATTGTTTTGAGTTGGTGATGATTTGAGCTAGAGATATGTATCTCTTAGGTCTATATATATAATTTAAATTATGATAAAGCAAAACAATAATGCATACTATTCAATTCAATTTTAGTTCACTGATTAACAATTTGTGTGGTGTAGGTGATTTCAAAAGTGGAAAAAGCAGAAAAAGAAGGCAAGATGTGTTTGTTATTTTGTGGTAGTGTGGATTCCACAATTACAATTACTTTGGACATTTAGTACTCCAACAAACAGAAGAGACAACGGATGTGTTTGTTTTGTTTTCTTTTTATATCTACACCCAATATTAGGGAAGGTGAAAGGTTTACAAGAATGTGACGTTTATCGTGATTGATGTAATTAGAAAATAAGGGATCCAATGTTTGGATTATTACCGAAACGCTTTAGTCCGTGATAGTATTTGAACTATTTCCTTTCATAATATTTTGTTGTTAATTGTAAATTACATTAACTATCCCTTTTACTAAAACTCAATTAAAGATAATGAACTTCATTTTATTCACATGTCACGGCTACACCGCCACAGAGATGACTTCATGACATTTCTCATAATAGATAATTCAATTGTTAATAAATTCTGAAAATGAACCAGATACAAGTACTAAATAATCGAATGATAAATGAGGGTTACAATCATTTAATAATTATATTACATATACTTCATATATATATATATATATATATATATATATATATATATATATATATATATATATATATATATATATATATATATATATATATATATATATATATATATATATAGATTGATTTTTAAATAATAAATTTTTATTATAACTTATATTATTTTACATATTTATTTCTAACACTTAAATAGTTGTTCGTGAATCGTCGGGAATGGTTGAAAGTCAAAAGAATATATGACACAGTTCAAAATTTTTGAGACTCAACTTAACAGGCTTGGCTTATCATTTTGAAATCATATAAAGGTCAAGTTTAAATTTGGTCAGAAATTTCCGGGTCGTCACAGGTGGCTCTTCACGAGTATCAACTACATGAGCAAGAAAATCCATGCCACCACTAACAAGAAAATGACGTGCCCATGCATACGTGCATAATGGCACAAGTCTTCTTCGTCTCTCACCATAAATAATTAACTCTCCCCCACTTGCGGTCTTCACACGAATAGATTTTTCATGGCATGCAATATCGGCTCTATAACGATCGAGCCAATCCATACCAACGACAATATCAAATTCACCTAAGGTCATCTGGATAAGATCAATTTTAAACATTTCGGAGCCAAACACAACATCACAATCATTACACACATCAACCCCTAGCACCGTCTTACCATCCGCTATTTCAACTTCTGCCGAATGACTCAACTTAGCTAGTGGCTTATTTAGTTTAGGCACGAATCTTGGAGAAACAAACGACAAATTAGCACCGCTATCAAATAGGATCCTTGCCGGATTAGAGTTAACCATGAAAGTACCTGAGACAACTTCGTTGGATTGCTTAGCCTCATCATTGGTCATCAAATAGTTTCGTCCCCTAGCCGTACCCGCCGCCTTTTCCAACTTCTTAACATGATCGGTGTTCAAATCGGGACACTCCGGCCTTCGGTGCCCTTCCTTACCACAATTATAACAAGTGAGTTTGGTTATAGAAGATAGCTTGGTGCAATTGCGAGCCATGTGTCCTTGTCGCCCACAATTATAACATTTGGGTCCAAAACCCCCGGACGTACCCTTCTTCGCACTACCAACACTCTCACTCGCACCCTTACTTTTCTTGTTCAAATGACTAGTAGCTTCAAACTTCCTCTTGCCAAAAGTAAAGCCACTCTTTTGCAAAGCGAGCGACTCAAAACCTTTGGCCATATCAAACAACTCATTAAAACTTTTCACCACGTTTACACTAATCTTATCTTGATAGTTGTCGTTCAAGATTCGATAGAAGTCTTCCTTCAACATTTTATCATTCCCGACATACTCCGTGCAAAATTGGGTCTTTGACAAGAAAACGGATTTGAGAGTGTTCAAATCCATCGACCCTTGCCTCAAGGCACGCAACTCGTCCTTAAGTCTAGTAAGATCGGCCGAAGTTCGGTACTCGTTGAAAAACTACGCCTTGAACTCTTCCCAAGTGAAATCAATACATTGTTCTTCACCATAAAGTTGGATCTTCGCGTCCCACCACAATTTAGCATCGCCCCGCAACATACTACACCCGTACCTTGTCTTCTTTTCGAGAGGGCATTCACAAGTTCGAAAAGCCCCCTCCATATCGGAGATCTAACGATTGCTTTTTAGTGGATCCCTTTCGCCATCAAAAGTGGGAGGTTGAGAATCCTTGAAATTCTTATAAAAGAAGTCTCATCTTCCCACATTATCTTCTTGTAAAACAAGCTTAACTTGTTCCTTAACCACATTGACTAGTTGCTCATCAATCGTATCTAGAAACATCTTCTTAACGTCTTCGAGAAACTCCACTTTTTGACGTTTAAAGATGGCCTCAACTTTGGCCGTGAACTCAACATCCTCACTCGTACCTCCATCATTGTTCTCGTGTCCGTTTCTCGTCTTCATACTATAAAACGAAAATAAATTAAACAATGAAACGATAGGACAAGACACATATATATACATATACACCTCACCGCCCCATCTTGCTCAACAATCATCGTACATCGCTCGTTTGATACGATTTGAACCCGTAACAATGGTAGCTAATCATTGTTACGCGAGCACGTCGCATTAACTTGCTAGTACAACATCTATCTCGCTTGATGATTACAAAACACAACACAAAACAATTAGCGGATAGTTAGTTTACCTAAACCTAGGCACTAACCACTTCCCGGTCTGACCCGTCTACTACAAGTCCCGCATAAAGCGCATTCACAATAAAGTCTAAGTCTAGGCACCTATCTCAAGTCGCCTAAATCCCTTAGACCATGCTCTGATACCACTTGTAACAACCCAACCCAATATCCAAACGAATACGCGATTTTTTATATATATATATAGAACAGTGAGCGGTGCGCAGCACCCTAGGGTGCGCAGCGCGCACAGGCCATTCCAGCTTCTGTCCGGTTTGGTCATTTTTTAAATAAAGATCTCCCACTTCCTGACGTATTTAGATGAAACTCTTTTCACAACATGTTCAAATATGTAAAACTAACACATTTCAAAGATAAAACAAGTTTTACGAACCCGGGCCCCATATGGCCGAAATACGAGTTTCGTACAAAATATATAAGTTTCAACCGAATTAGTTTAAATTCCAAACGACACTAGATCATGATGGTTGGGGTTTAAACTACCCAACTCTCGGTCAAACTTCAAAAGCTAAAACATCCAAAAGCGTCCCCTATCAAAACAAAGCGGGATCTCTAATCCAATCGAACGCCCTTACCCTTGTCAACGCCCGAGCCTATAAAAAGGTAAACAACGAGAGGGTAAGCAAAGCTTAGTAAATACAATAATTATACATATACATATATAATATACCTACTTGCATACACTTACATACACCGTATAATCGCTAGCAATAACAATTAGCATACAAACTCCGAGTATAAGCTAATAACCTCCAAATACCGCAACTAGCGTAATCAATAGCATATTCACCGAAATAATATATTATGCTATACAACGACACATACACAAACTATATGGTTAACCATACACACGTCATGGTGCTACCGGCTCCGTGGTTCACACCATACGTAATGCTATGACGCTACCGGCTCCGTGGTTCACGTCATTACGCATTCGAGTCATACTCTTTTATAGTGCTACAGGCTCTGTAGTTCACACTTCAGTGTTACCGGCTCCGTGGTTCACACCTCATTTTATAGTGCTACCGGCTCCGTGGTTCACACTTAGATGCTACCGGCTCCGTGGTTCACATCTCATTTTATAGTGTACCAGCTCCGTGGTTCACACTTTGATACTACCGGCTCCGTGGTTCAAATCACAACACATGCACCATGATGCTACCGGCTCCGTGGTTCACATCATAGTACACTCGCACACACTATGGCACTCCCGGCTCCGTGGGTCATACCATAGCATACAAATAAATACACCATATATATACATGCATAATTACTCCACTCACCTTAACGATTCGGTGATGGTTTTACACTTTTGCAAGCTTTAAAGTAAAGTACCTATTACAATAAGTACTCAATCAACACACAAACTAGTTAGACTAAACACCAACCATTCACTAATGTGCATTTAATGACTTAATGCATTAAACCACCCATTTACTCCAAAACCATCCATTTAAGGTCAAGACCATCACGAACCACTAAAAGCTAGTGATTAAGGTTCAACAACCCTAACCAATACACAATTAGGGTATTTCATACCCATCTTTCCCAACTAGGTCAATTATTACCCATTTGACCATTTTAAGGTCAACACACCCATTTCGGGTCATCCACAAACCCACATAACACCCATTTATTGAACATCTAGGTGTGCTAGTAATTAACTAACCAATTAAGGCTCATAAACACCAATTAACACTTTGAAACCCTAGGTTAGTTGCTATTGAGTCTTCATGACTCAATCTTACCCAAGAACACCCAAAATCACCAAATATGGGTTTTATGTTCATCACTAACCCAAACCCTAACCCTTAGATAAATTAAAATAGGGAAATCGAGGTTAGAACATACCATCACAACCGAAACATAGCTAAAGGCTAGATGAACAACTTTAATACTTGAGCTTTAACCCGGATCAAGCTTCTTCCTCTTTGATTCAAGCTTTCTCTCTCTTAAAGGGTTTCTCTCTCTAGATCAAAGTAGAATTGAAGATGGTGTTGGTGGTTGTGTTGAATGTGCTTCAACCACCACAAATCTGGCCATAAGTGCCCTAAAACCGGCCCCATGTGAAAGGACCATAACGCCCCTCATTAAACTTTAATTTAAAAGCTGAAATCTGCCAACAGTACAGGTGCGCGGCGCGCACACCTATACCTGTGCAGCGCGCACACAGGCCTGAGTAGGCTCTAACCTCTGTTTAACTGTACAATGTCACCCACACTCCATGTACCATATTTACACCGATGTACACTAATTATTCGGGTCTTACAGTTTTACACCTACTCGGGGTTAAAAATCAATGTTTCCAAATCACATCTTTTCGGTGTGGGTGTGCATAATTCGTTGATAGATGACTATGTGTTAGATCTCGGGTGTTCCAAAGGTACATTCCCGTTTACTTACTTAGGACATCCTGTGGGCGCGAATATGAAAAGAATCTCATCTTGGGAGCCCTTGAAAAATCGTTTTATTAAAAAACTTTCGGGGTGGAAAGCAAATCTCATTTCTATATGGGGCGTTTGACTTTGGTGAAAGCGGTTTTGGGGAGTTTGGGCATTTATTACCTATCGTTATTCAAATGTCCTGAGCAACTTATCAATGATATAAAGAAGTTAAGAGCTCAAGTTTTTTTAGGGTAGTACGAGCGACTCCAAGAAAATGCATTGGGCTCGTTGGGACTTGGTGCTAGCATCCCGGGAAAAAGGAGGTCTCGATATTGGGAGTGTAAGGTTGTTTAATCTTAGTCTCATCTTTAAGTGGATTTGGCGTTTTGTGTCTTTTCCTAACTCATTGTGGAGTAAGGTTATAAAGGCTATTTATGGTGAGTCAGGAGGATTACACTCACATCCGAAAGGTAACAATATATGGCTAAACATTGTCTCGACTTTCCTCAAAGCCAAGTCAGCAGGTTCGGTTCCCTCTAATGTGTTACGCATTAAACTCGATAACGGAGCCAACATTTTATTTTGGAAAGACAATTGGTTAGGGGATGGTGCGTTGAAAGATAAGTTTGGGAGACTCTTCCGTTTAGACATCGATCAAGACTGCACGATTGCTCAAAAATTGGTTGATGGAGGTTGGTCATGGGTATGGAACAGATTGAGTATAGGGGTTAGGAATGAGGCTATGTTGCATGATTTATGCTCAAAAATTAGCCATATATCTCTTGGCGGGGGTTCTGATCTTTGGGTCTGGGATTTATCAAACGATTTTAGGTACTCGGTTAGTAGAACTCGGGCTCTTATAGATGATCGTGTTTTACCGCCTGATCATTTATATACAATGTGGTGTTCTCAAGTGCCTCGTAAAATTAATATTTTTATATGGAGGCTTGCGTTAGATAGATTACCAATTCGCCTCAATTTGTCGCAGCGTGGTTTGGATATTGATTCCATTAGATGCGCTATATGTAACCACGCCATTGAGTCAGTTAATCACGTCATGTTTGAGTGTATTTTAGCTGCGGATTTATGGAGAAAGGTGAGGATATGGACCGAGCTATTATTACCTCGATTTTCAGAATGGACGGATTGGATAGCTTGGTTTGAAGATTGGAGAGAGTTCGAAGACATCAAGGCTAGATTGTATGTCATCATTGCGTCTACAGTTTGGCACATTTGGAGATTCAGGAACAGTCAGTTGTTCGAACAACCCCGATGAAACGCTGTATTCTATTTTATTCTAATTGTCTTTTTTCTTTTAATTGGTATAAAAGTAGAGGCAAGCAGATTGTTAATTGGAATGATTGGCACATAAAGCCATTGTAATTTGGTTCGGGTCTATTCTAGCTTCTTGCTAGAATAGCTCATTTTTTTAATAATATTTTTGGCCATTCAAAAAAAATGAACCTTTTCTGTTATCATTCGATCACCATGAACTTCATACACACAACCGCCAACCATAAACCAAACACAATCAAAGACCACCAAATAACCACTTCAACCATCAACTACCATCACCTTGAACCCACTCCAACCGCCACCTGCAACAACCACCATCGAACCACCCAAACCACCACCCTCTTCACCTCTTTTTCTTCGTGAACCAATGACCACCATCACAACCCATATCACACCCAAAAACACTCGCTGCTACAGCTTCTCTATTATGTTTACTTGACAAACACCCACGCAAGACTTCTACAGCTTGTTCTAACTAGTCCTTTGTCATTATCGCTGCAACTGCTATGTTGTTCCTATTTCAACCATAGTAAACCACCACTCTTTTAATAACCTTCAAAACCACCATCTTGCTGCTACTGTTTTGTTACTATATGAGAACCACCATCGAAGTCAACTTACTGTCGACTGTTCTATTTTTCGTTCGAAACAACACACCAAACACCATCGTTTTCTGTTTTTGAAAGCTGCAGACCGGTTTCTGTCTTACAACTTAATCACCATGAACCATCATCACCAACTATAATGGTGATGATAAATGATGAAGATGATACAGTGAAAAAGACGATGATGATGGTGAGGACGAGAAGATGATGGTGCGATGATGAGTTGATGATTATGATGATGGAAGATGATGAATGGAACAATGATAATAATGATGCTACTGCTGCGTTTATTTCTATTTTCAAACAAGTAATAACGATGATGATGAGTTGAAGATGTTACATGATGGTATGATGATGAAGATGTTGTATGATGTTATGATGGTGAGTCCGTGATGCTTGATTGCAATATGATGATGTTGTGATTAAGATAAAAGATGATGACGAATTATGTTGATGTTTATGTTAGATGATATGTGTATTATGATGATAAAGATGATTCATGGATGTTGATAATGATGATGAGATCAAGTTGTTGATGATGATATTATAGTGATGATTGGTATGATTATGATTATGATTATGATTGTTATTATGATTATGATGATGACGGTGAACTAAGGAACGATGATGATGATGATGTTGTCAAAGATGATGGAGGATAATGAGATGTTCAATGATGATAACGATGACAATATACGATGATTTATTATGAGGGTATAAGATCTATTATTATTATTATTATTATTATTATTATTATTATTATTATTATTATTATTATTATTATTATTATTATTATTATTATTATTATTATTATTATTATTATTATTATTATTATTATTATTAATATTTTTATGATTTTTATGATTTTTATTGTTATTATTATCTAATTATTATTATTATTATTATTATTATCATTATTATTATTAAAAGTATCTTTTATTAAAATTATTATTAATATTGTTATTAATATTATCATTCAGATTATTAGTATTATCATTAAGATTATTAGTATTATCATTATTATTAATAATTGTTATTATCATTGTCATTAATATTATTATTATTTTTAGGGTATTATTATTACTACAAATAAAATGGTTATTATTATTAATAAAATTATTATTATAACTATTAAATATAATTATTATTATTATATTTATCATTATCATCATCATCATCGTTATTATTATTATTATTATTATTATTATTATTATTATTATTATTATTACAAAATAATATAACTTTTTATTCATTATTATTATTCATATTATTTTATCAAATAAATATTAGATAAAAAGAAATATATTTACTACATATAATACAATTATATTAATATTACATAGTATTATTTTTATATAACAAATAAATATTATATACTTATATTAATAATACATAAAATTATATATTAAACAAATTAACATTAATTATATAAATATTACATATAACAAATTATTGATTTTTGATACAATACCAATTACAAATATATATATATATATATATATATATATATATATATATATATATATATATATATATATATATATATTAATATAACTATATGTATAAATATTAATTGTTTTAAAAAATAAATATATATAACATATAACTGAAGATATAATATACAAATAAAGTATATATATTTTAATTGGAATTTAGTTATATAACTACAACACTTAATATATAAATATTATATAATTAATAGAAGGAATTATGTGATGATATGTTTTAATATATATAATTGATATAGGTTCTTGAATCCGAGGTCAACCCTGCATTTGTTCAGTTCTGTCGTATGCATATTTTACTACAAAATATCGTATCGTGAGTTTCATTTGCTCCCTTTTTAAATGTTTTTGCAATATATATTTTTTGGGCTAAGAATACATGCGCTGCTTTTATAAATGTTTGACGAAATAGACACAAGTACTTAAAAACATTCTACGACTGAATTATTATACCGGATATCACCCCCTTTTGCTTGGTAACCTAAGAATTAGTGAACTGGCCACTAATTGACGTGAATCCTAAAGATAGATCTATGGGCACTAACACGCCCCAGTCAGAGAATTTGAACTGCTTTAGTACTTCGATTTTTATACACACGAGAGGTTCTGTATGTTTTGGGGATATTCTATATGCATTTTTGTTAATTTCGGTTACCAGGTGTTTATTCATATGAATGATTTTTGCAGATGAGAATTCCTGCAGGTTATTTATGAAAACGAAATCTTGTGGTCTATTAAAGTTATTGAAATGATTGTTTATGATAAACCTATGAACTCACCAACCTTTTTGTAACATCCCAACCCGTTAACCAACCAAAAACGCGGAATAAATTATTTTTTTTAATATGACAGAAGGGTGCGCGGCGCGCACCACTGCCTGTTCTGATCAAATTTTCCATTTTAGGCGAAAAGATCTTTTGTTTCCTGAAATGCCTCGTTCATATTAATTATAAACGTTTCATTTTAATTGGTTTCTTTGCGAGGTTTTGACCTCTATATGAGACGTTTTTCAAATCTTGCATTCATTTTTAAAAAAACAACCATAACCTTTATTATTGAATAAAGGTCTTAATGACATAATTTAGATTGTCTATCAAAGACAATCTCCACAAATAAATATGTTTTTACAAACCCATTACAATATGATCAATTATATTACAACAACACTCCGAATGCAAGTTTAAACAATATAAACAATTATGCCGACTCCAAATCTTGACCTTGGGTTGGCATACGACAGCGGAAGCATTTTTAATATTCACCTGAGAATAAACATGCTTAAAACGTCAACAAAAAAAATGTTGGTGAGTCATAGGTTTAATTTCTATATAATAATCATAACATTTAATAAGCCACAAGATTTCATTTAATTAAATGAGCAGGATCATTACAACTGCAAAAATCATTCATACGATGAGTCGCCTGGTAACTGACCTTAACATAGAGTGCTTAAGATATCTGGCATCATACATTCCGCTATTCAAATGTATGACAAGAACCCTTCGAAGTACTAAAGTATTTCCACTATTCGAAAATGGGGGTGGTTGGTGCCCGTAGATCTACCTTTAGGATTCGCGTCAATTAGTGTTTTTCACTAATTCTTAGGTTACCAAGCATAATAATAATAAGTACAGATATCCGGTATAACAAAACAATCATAGAATGTAGTTCCATGAACTTGTGCTTATTTTATAAAACATTTATAAATTTTGCATGTATTCTCATCCCAAAATAATTTAGATAGTAAAAATGGGACTATAACTCACTTGTGATGATTTCCGAATAGATGGTGATAAGACTTGGCCTTTTGACAAATTCACGAACCTAATAATAATATTCTTGTGTCAAGATATATATATATATATATATATATATATATATATATATATATATATATATATATATATATATATATATATATATATATATATATAAAATTAATATTCCATACTTATGATACTTGTGATAATTTTAATTGTCCATTGTTAGTAGTCTAACGTTCATAGTCCAATAGTCCAATAGTCCAACAGTATAAATATATATAAATATAAATGCGTATATTGTGTTAGAATTCACTAACAATATAATATATTGTCTTAATATAATAAGACACATAATATGTATATTGTCTGAAGCAATCCGCGACCCATTGTATACATGTCTCAGGCTCGATCACAACTCAAAGTATATAATATTTTGGAATCCACTTCGACCCACAGCTAACTCGAGATTACTGCCAATCGTGTCTAATAGTTCGTTCCAATAATATATATAGAAGAAGTCAAAATGATATGTCAAAACTTTGTATATGAATCCACGGTGATCAAGTCATATATATATATGGTGCCTTACGATCTTTATTAAGACTATAATATATTGTCATAGAACTTAATCACGACTCTTATAAATTGTATTTCCATAAGTTCGGGAACAAGACATGTATAAATACATGTAGGATACAAGGTAAGTTAGCTAGGATAAGGTTAGCATCCATTTTTATAAATCATGTCCGTAGCTAAAAATTAAGAAAAATATCCAATTTTGTTTTACCCATAATTTCTTCGTTACAAATCCGTTTTGAGTGATTCGAGTTGCCATGGTTTCATATCGAACTCAACATTATTAATATTAACAGAAAAAGTATAGGTTTATAGTCGAAAATACAGCTTAGGTGTCAAATAAGAGAAGATAGTCATATCCGATGTAAGAACGACATCTTGATGACCCTTTTGAAAAACATACTTCCACTTAGAGTTTAACCATGGATTTTGGATATATTTCATATCCATATAAAATAAGATTTTTCACCAAAGGAAATCTTTTAATTCAAAGTTTAAGATAGGTTTTTAAAATTAAACCCAAAACAGCCCCCGTTCGACTAAGACGGCGTATATTCGATTTTAAGGTGTTCTTCGTGTTTACAAGGTTTATATCCTTATGTTAGCTTGACATACTGTCATAATACATGTATTGAAGTATTTTAAAAGTCAAGTTAGAAGGATTAAGTTTATTTGCAAACAAGTTTAGAAATAATCTAAACTATGTTCTTGTTGTTATTAGTTATAACTCAAAATAAGATAGCTATGTGAATATGAATCGAATAAGATTATGAATAAGGCTACTACCTCAAATCAAATGAACAAAGTTGCTGTAAAAATAAGGAGAATATCTTGAGTTCAAAGATACCCTTGATGGCTTGGAATTCTTGAAGTAAAATCATGAAATGAACAAAAGTTTGAATAAGAATTCTATCTTGAAATAAGATAATTATAAGTATATGAATTGAACTAAAGCTTATATATAAATCTTACCTTGATTAAAAGATGAAAAGCTACTGGAAAGAAAGTAGAATTAGTGATCCTAAAGTGTTGTTGAGTTAGCTTGAAAGATTGGAAGTAAACTTCTTCATGTTGGAAGGTTATCTTGATATGTTCTTGAATGATTCTTGTTATGATGTTTTAAGCTTGTTCTTGAAGTGGTTTATGAGATATATGATGAAAGGTTGCTGAATACTTTGAGTATGTGTTTAAGAGTGAGTTAAAATGAAGATGTAAATGAAATGAGATGTGTATATATACACATGTGAATATAGATATAGATATATGATATGTATAGTTTTGTTTTGTTATAAATAAGTCATGGTTAATGACAAAGGATGGTTCCCACAAGTCTCCATCATATCTATACATGTCTAACAACTGATTGAGGGCTGCTAAGATCAATGATTTGGTATGTATATACCAATAGTAAATACGTTTAGAAGCTGGGTATGATACGGGTATAAATACCGAATAAATACGAGTAGAATTCTTGATAGAGTTGAATGAGATTATGAGTATAGCTATCTTTGTTGAGTAAAATTATGTTGATATATGTATTTAAGTCTTTCAAAAGTGTATTAATACATCTTAATACAATACATATACATTTAGTTTAAATTAGGGTTTAAGACGTCGAAAAACATTATATATATGTATATTGTTTCGAAGTCTTTAAGTTAGTAGTCTCATTTTATATATATAACCAATTGTTAATATACTTAATGAAATACTTAAATATCATTTTAAAAATTTATATATATATATATATATATATATATATATATATATATATATATATATATATATATATATATATATATTCCATTAAATAATTATTACACGTTATGACGTTCGTGAATCGTCAGACAAACTGGGTGGCCAAACGTTTGTATGAAATTCATTCCAAATAGACAAGTCTTAACAAGTTGGATTGCTTAACATGTTGGAAACATTTAATTATGTAAATATTAATCTTATATATATTAGCAGAAAAATCCGGGTCGTTACATTACACACCCGTTAAATTAAATTTCGTCCCGAAATTTAGAATAGTACCTAGTTAACGTGCGATATCTGAAAACAAATTTGGGTACTTTAGCTTCATTTGGTCTTCTCGTTCCCAAGTAAATTCAGGTCCTCTACGAGCATTCCATCGAACCTTAACGATTGGTATCTTACTTTGTTTAAGTCGTTTGACCTCACGATCCATAATTTCGACGGGTTCTTCAACGAAATTTAGTTTCTCATCAATCTGAATTTCGTTTAAATGGATAATGAGATCTTCGATAGCTAGACATTTCTTCAGGTTCGAAACATGAAAGGTGTTGTGAATCTTTTCTAATTGTGGAGGTAGTTCAAGTCGATAGGCCACCGGCCCAATGCGTTTTTCGATCTTGAATGGCCCAATGTATCTTGGGCTCAATTTCCCTCGCTTTCCAAAAAGAATAACACCTTTCCAAGGTGATACCTTAAGCATAACCATATCACCCTCCTCAACCTCTTAAGGTTTCCTTCTAACATCCGCGTAGCTCTTTTGCCGACTCCGAGCTGTTTTCAATCGTTGCTGAATCTGAATGACCTTGTCGGTAGTTTCCTGGATAATTTTCAGACCTGTAATCTGTTTTATCCCCACATCACTCCAACAAAGCGGAGACTTGCACTTCCTCCCATAAAGTGCCTCGAATGGTGCCGCCTCAATGCTAGAATGATAGCTGTTGTTGTAGGAAAACTCAGCTAACGGTAGATGTCGATCCCAACTACTTCCAAAATCTTCAATTCTGTCATGTAACGATAAAATAGTTGCTGTAGTCAACTTCTTTTTCAACAATTGGAAGGCACCCTCTTGTTCGGAAGTCCATTCATACTTTTTCCCCTTGTGTGTCAAGGCAGTTAAAGGTTTGGCTACTCGGGAGAAATCTTGAATAAATCTCCTATAATAACCGGCTAAACCTAAAAATTGACGTATTTGCGTTGGAGTTTTTGGGGTTTCCCAAATTTTGATGGCTTCGATCTTGGCGGGATACTTTGATTCCATTACTACTGACTACGTGGCCAAGAAATTGTACTTCATTTAACCAAAAAGCGCACTTAGAGAATTTTGTATAAAGTTGTTCTTTTCTTAACAACTCTAATACAATTCTCAAATGTTGTTCGTGTTCTTGGTTATTCTTCGAATAGATAAGAATGTCATCAATAAAGACAATAACAAACTTATCTAAATATGGACTACATACTCTGTGCATGAGATCCATGAAAACTGCGGGTGCATTGGTTAGACCGAATGGCATAACCATGAATTCGTAATGGCCATAACGAGTTCTGAAGGTTGTTTTTGGTATATCGGCTTCTTTAACCCTCAGTTGATGATAACCCGACCTTAAGTCGATTTTGGAGTATACGCTCGAACCTTGGAGTTGATCAAATAGGTCGTCGATTCGGGGTAAACGGTATCGGTTTTTGATGGTTACTTTGTTCAGCTCACGGTAATCAATACACATGCGAAAACACCCATCTTTCTTTTTAACGAATAAAATTGGAGCTCCCCATGGTGACGTACTCGGTCGGATAAAACCACGTTCTAATAATTCTTGTAACTGACTTTGTAATTCTTTCATTTCAGTGGGCGCAAGTCTATATGGAGCACGAGCTATTGGTGCGGCTCCTGGTAGAAGATCTATTTGAAATTCAACGGATCGGTGTGGAGGTAGTCCCGGTAATTCGTCCGGAAACACCTCAGGAAATTCTCTTGCAACAGGAACGTCATAGATTTTCTTTTCTTCTTTTTCAACCTTCTCGACGTGTGCTAGTATGGTATAGCAACCTTTTCTTATTAGTTTGCGCGCCTTCAAACTACTAATAAGATTTAATTTGGCATTACCCTTTTCTCCGTACACCATTAAGGGTAACCCGTTTTCTCTCGGAATGCGAATCGCCTTCTCATGACAAACAACTTCGGCTTTCACCTTGGACATCCAGTCCATTCCAATAATTACGTCGAAGCTTCCCAATTCCATCGGTATTAAATCAATTGCAAACGTTTCGCTAATTAAACTAATTTTTAGATTTCGGCAAATTTTATCAACCTTAATTAGTTTACCGTTTGCTACTTTAACTATACACTTTTTATCCGAAGGTGTTAACGGGCAATTTAATTTGGCACAAAATTCTCTACTCATATAACTTCTATCGGTACCCGAATCAAATAAAAAATAAGCAGGTGTACTGTTGATACGAAACGTACCCGTAACAAGCTCCGGGTCTTCCTGTGCTTTCTCCCCATTAATGTTGAAGGCTCTCCCACGACCTTGCTTATTTCCATTCCTGCACTGGTTTATGGTATGGCCCGGTTTTCCACATCCATAGCAAACAACGCCGTTATTATTTGTTCCAGCATTATTTACTCCTTTGTTTCTATTTGGTCCGTAGACTTCACACTTTGCCGCAATATGGCCATTCCTATTACACTTGGTACATAATTCTCTACAAAACCATTCCGGATGAAACGTATCACACCTGGGGCATATAGTTCTTTGCCTTTTGTTGTCATTGTTGTTGTTGTTGTTGTTGTTGTTGTTGTTGTTGTTGTTGTTGTTGTTGTTGTTGTTGTTAGGGTTATTGTTGTTGAGTCGTTTGTTGTTGTTATTGTTGTGATTGGGATTATTGTTGTTATTATTATTGGGGTGGTTGTTACGGTTATTGTTGCGGTTGTTGTTGCGATTATTGTTGTTGTTGGGGTGGTTGCGATTGTTGTTTTAGTTGTTGTTTTGATTGTTGTTGTTGTACTGGTGACCCTGATCACTGCTTTCCTCCCACTTTCTTTTTCCCTGTTTTATTATGGCCTCCTCGGCCGCTTCTTTCTTTATCCTTCCTGTAATTTGGCCTTTCAATTTGTGGGCTATACGGCTCGCTTTCTGCATTGTTGCAGGGTCGTTAGCACCTACATGCTCTTGGATTCGTTCCGGCAACCCTTTTATGAATGCTTCAATTTTTGCTTCTTCATCCTCAAATGCTCCAGAACACATTAAAGCCAGTTCATTGAAACGTCGCTCGTAGGTAGTGACATCTAACCCTTGGGTTGTTAGTGCTTTAAGCTCTGCCTTGAGCTTGTTGATTTCGGTTCTGGGACGGTACTCTTCCGTCATCATGTGCTTGAAAGCGGACCATGGAAGTGCGTAGGCGGTATTCTGTCCTACGTAATCCATGTAGGTATTCCACCATGTCAAAGCAGTACCCCTGAAAGTATGTGTGGCATACTTAACTTTATCCTCTTCTACGCAGTTGCTGATTGCGAATACGGCTTCAACCTTCTCTGTCCACCGCTTTAGTCTAACGAGTTCTTCAGTTCCTTCAAACTCATTGGGTTTGCAGGCCATAAAAGCTTTGTAGGAACATCCTACCCGGTTGCCATTGTTTCATCCACTGCTGGAACCCGATTGGTTATTGTTGTTCATTGCATTCACCACTGCATCCATATTTGCAGCGAAAGCTTGAAGTTCTTCTGTGTTCAATTGTTGTTGTCTAGTAGCTGAAGGAGCCATTTCCTTCGAAAATAGCCGACTGAGTTAATCATATAGAATTTTAGAAGTAGCCAAAAAGTATTTTGTAGCTTAATATGAACTTATTATTATAAAAGCCTTTTCTTCATATTAGTGTTTTATAACTATGATAATGTTCATACTTAGCAGCTAATACACAAAT
Organism: Rutidosis leptorrhynchoides; assembly: GCF_046630445.1. Taxonomy (NCBI): domain Eukaryota; kingdom Viridiplantae; phylum Streptophyta; class Magnoliopsida; order Asterales; family Asteraceae; genus Rutidosis; species Rutidosis leptorrhynchoides. The sequence goes on along the minus strand of NC_092339.1, from coordinate 167,587,928 downwards.
TAACTACTAAAATTCTAATATGAAAAACTATGGTAAGTTATTACGTTACTACGTGATAATAAGTTGTAATAATAATAATAAACCTTCCATGCTTATTCTTATTATTATACAATCATAAGGAAAATTACATTGTGGATTTTCTTACAAACTTAAACACACAATATAATACATATTATACAATGCATGGAATACAGGATAGCTGCCGATGGTTCAAGAACGGCGAGATTTCTTAGATGTTGACGTTGTTTCTTTCTCGGCCAAACGTTTGGATTTTCGTTTGGATAATTCTTTTTCCAATTCCTCCCAATTGGTTCTTTCGGCTAATTGTTTGGGAGCAAAACCAACAGTCGTTATACGAGCGGTCATTTTATAAACTGGTCTCTTAGGTGGTTCAGGTGGATGATAACAAACATTTTGGGTCATAATAGATTCATCTGGTTTGGGATCGGGTATAACAGCCAAAGATTTTCCCAAATCACGTTGTGGTTCGGTAATTTCCAAAACTTCTTCAGGATCCTCTTCTTCGGGTTCCTCTTCGGGATCTTCTTCTGGATCCTCTTCTGGAACCTCTACTGGCAATTGTGAATCTTCCCAATTTTCTCAACAATTTTCCACTATAATGGTAGCACCAAAAGTTAACTTTTCTGTTGGTTCATAAGTCGTATGCTTTGACTCAGCCTCTGAATCACTTGATAAGTAAATGAAATCTGAATCACCAGAGATGCTTATATGATCGGATGAAGTCATCTATCACATAATAGCAGGCACGTTAAGAGAATGATATATCTTATAATGTTTATATGTTAATAATCTTATGTTTCCAACAATTATATTAAGCAATCATTTTTAAAACAATTACGGTCGAAGTCCAGACTCACTAATGCATCAAAAATCAGTTAGACACACTAATGAAAAATTTTCTGATTCTCTAAGACCAACGCTCGGATACCAACTGAAATGCCCCGTTCATATTAATTATAAACGTTTAATATTAATTGGTTTCTTTGCAAGTTTTGACCTCTATATGAGACGTTTTTCAAATCTTGCATTCGTTTTTAAAAAAAAAAACAACCATAACCTTTATTATTGAATAAAGGTCTTAATGACATAATTTAAATTATCTATCAAAGACAATCTCCACAAATAAATAAGTTTTTACACAACCCATTACAATATGATCAATTATCTTACAACAACACTCCGAATGCAAGTTTAAACAATATAAACAATTATGCCGACTCCAAATCTTGACCTTGGGTTGGCATACGACAGCGAAAGCATTTTTAATATTCACCTGAGAATAAACATGCTTAAAACGTCAACAAAAAAAAATGTTGGTGAGTCATAGGTTTAATTTCTATATAATAATCATAACATTTAATAAGCCACAAGATTTCATTTAATTAAATGCGCAGGATCATTACAACTGCAAAAATCATTCATACGATGAGTCGCCTGGTAACCGACCTTAACATAGAGCATGTAAGATATCTGGCATCATACATTCCACTATTCAAATGTATGACAAGAACCCTTCGAAGTACTAAAGCATTTCCACTATTCGAAAATGGGGGTGGTTGGTGGCCGTAGATCTACCTTTAGGATTCGCGTCAATTAGTGTTTTTCACTAATTCTTAGGTTACCAAGCATAATAATAATAAGTACAGATATCTGGTATAACAAAACAATCGTAGAATGTAGTTCCATGAACTTGTGCTTATTTTATAAAACATTTATAAATTTTGCATGTATTCTCATCCCAAAATAATTTAGATAGTAAAAATGGGACTATAACTCACTTGTGATAATTTCCGAATAGATGGTGATAAGACTTGACCTTTTGACAAATTTACGAACATAATAATAATATTCTTGTGTCAAGATATATATATATATATAATTAATATTCCATACTTATGATACTTGTGATAATTTTAATTGTCCATTGTTAGTAGTCTAATGTTCGTAGTCCAATAGTCCAATAGTCCAATAGTCCAACAGTATAAATATATATAAATATAAATGCGTATATTGTGTTAGAATTCACTAACACTATAATATATTGTCTTAATATAATAAGACACATAATATGTATATTGTCTGAAGCAATCTGCGACCCATTGTATACATGTCTCAGGCTCGATCACAACTCAAAGTATATAATATTTTGGAATCCACTTCGACCCACAGCTAACTCGAGATTACTGTCAATGGGGTCTAATAGTTCGTTCTAATAATATATATAGAAGAAGTCAAAATGATATGTCAAAACTTTGTATACGAATCCACGGTGATCAAGTCATATATATATATATATATATATATATATATATATATATATATATATATATATATATATATGGTGCCATACGATCTTTATTAAGACTATAATATATTGTCGTAGAACTTAATCATGACTATTATAAATTATATTTCCATAAGTTCGGGAACAAGACATGTATAAATACATGTAGGATACAAGGTAAGTTAGCTAGGATAAGGTTAGCATCCATTTTTATAAATCATGTCCGTAGCTAAAAATTAAGAAAAATATCCAATTTTGTTTTACCCATAATTTCTTCGTTACAAATCCGTTTTGAGTGATTCGAGTTGCCATGGTTTCGTATCGAACTCAACATTATTAATCTTAAAAGAAAAAGTATAGGTTTATAGTCGAAAATACAGCTTAGGTGTCAAATAAGAGAAGATAGTCATATCCGTCGTAAGAACGACATCTTGATGACCCTTTGGAAAAACATACTTCCACTTAGAGTTTAACCATGGATTTTGTGTAACAACCCAACCCGTAATCCATACGATAAATTTTTTTTTATACAACACAATTTCACGCCAAATAACTATGTAACCCATTTCACGAGTTCCATTTAAAACGCACAACAATTAATTGTTTACAAAAGGCACGAAGGCCACGAATAAAGTTTAGTACAAGTTTGACCCATTACAAATGATAGTTTATAAACCAAACGACGTTCCGAGCATGGTTTGGGACTAAACTACCCAAAACTAGGCCAACTTCCAAAAGCTCCAACATAACAACAACAAGGGACACCTAGTGCCCAACGACCCCCTTGCCCTTGTCTGCGCCTGCATCTAAAAAGATAAACAACGAGAGGGGTAAGCAAAGCTTAGTGAGTAGAATAAATATATACATGCATATAAGACTTACCCACACGCATCCACGATATCATATAACGCACACAATCACATAACATCTCGATAAACAAGCTAGTATCATCAAATCGTACAACTAGCAACATTAATAGCATAGTAATCATAGCATTAATTGAAATGTTAACGTTAACAACTATAACCCATGGTTAATCCAATTCTTCGCAGGGGAATGACTTCGCGAAACAAGTCATCGATGTTCATAACAACCGTTAGCTCCCAAACACGGCTATGGTATACTAAACCCCGAGGTGTTCCAAAAATGGCTATGGCATCACCCCCAAGTGTTCCCAAAAACGGCTATGGCATCACTTGATCAACATGTGAGTAAAACACGGCTATTACTCACAATCATGTACACAAACACGGCTATATGCACAATAACACGGATAATAACGTGGGAGTAAAACACGGCTATTACTCGCCACTATATGCACAAACACGGCTATGTGCATAAATATAAAACGTGAACAAAACGGCTATGTCTCACAACTATGGTCACAAAACGGCTATGTGACACCATTAATACGGCACGTAAATCATATACATACATATATAGATTTTCCACTCACCTCAAGTCCCTTGTGAAAGCTAACCGAGCTTGCAACTCTTCAATGTAACGTACCTATTGCATTATGCATTTATTAACATACAATCAAGTTGAATTAAATGCTAACCTCTAACCCTTGAGCATTTAATTACCCTATCGCATTAAATGACTCAGCTATACCAAAACCGCCCATAAATGACCATTCTTGTCATAAATCACTAAAAACTAGTGATTAGGGTCTATTAACATCAACTAACATAAACTTGGTGTATTTCATACCCATTTTACCCAATTAGTTCAACTTTGACTCATATGACCCATTTTGACACTTACACAATCAAACTTTGTCATACATGACCTATTCACAATCTCACCAACATTTAACAAGTGTATTTAATGCTTACAACACCATTAACACTTGCAAACCCCATTTCATTAGACCAAACGCTAGATTATGGTAATTAGGGTTTCCTTTCAACAATCTAACCCAAAATCCACCCATTTAACCCTCAAATGGGTTACACAAAATCCCATATGAACCAAACCCTAGCTTAACTAAATAAAACTCGAAACTTAAAGTTGAGACTTACCAAAACTATCCTCTTGTAGCTAATAGCAAGGAGAACAACTTTAATTCTTGCTTCTAGGATTGATTCACAAAACTCTTTCTTCAAATCTCAAGTATAAACTAAGTGGATTTTAAGTTTTGAGAGGAATTTATGAAAGAAAATGGAAAAGAAATGAGAATATAGGATAAGTGGTTGATATTAAAAGCTCCAACCAGATCTACATGTAAAAAGACTAAATTACCCCTAAACCCTATTTAATTTGAGTAATATTCGGAATCAAAATTGCAGAAGTGCCGCGGCGCGGCTTCTTTGTCGCGGCGCGACATAAAGAAGGAAAAATGACCCTTCTTAACTCAAGTTCTGATCTGGATTTGCTTTGTTTACCGCGGCGCGATCCCTTTTGCCGCGGCGCGGCGTTTGCCTTTTCCTGGTCACTACAAAAGTTTAACATAAAACAAAGGTTCAAACATATATATATATATATATATATATATATATATATATATATATATATATATATATATATATATATATATATATATATACATATGCCCTTATACGAAAATTAACACCGTAGCTCATTTAATCACATAACGAACAGGTTTTAAGCGTACTTTTGATTAAGTACGTACCTTTATACGCGCACGGGAAAACGGGGTGTTACAACTCTCCCCCACTTAAATCGGAGCGCGTCCTCGCGATCCAAGCCGCATGACACGAGGGAAGGTAAACCAACACGAATTCTTCGGGCTCCCAATTAAACTCGAAACCTTTACTACGACGCCATTGGACCTTAAAGGTTCTCACCTCTTTGTTACGCAACATTTTTACCTTCTCATCGAGTATAGCAATCGGCTCTTCAACGTATTCTAACTTGTTGTTTAGCTCAATTTCGTCTAAAGGCATCCATGAAGAATCATCCGCAAGACACGTTCGGAGATGGGAAACATGAAATGTATTATGGATTCCCGTAAGTTCTTCGGGTAATTCCAAACGATACGCGACTTCACCAACACGAGCTAAAACTTTAAACGGCCCAATAAACCGAGGAGCTAACTTTCCTCGTTTCTGAAACCGAATAATACCCTTCCATGGCGAAACCTTGAGCATCACCATATCACCTTCTTGGAATTCGATCAAACGTCTACGCTTATCGGCGTAAGACTTTTGCCTATCTTGCGCCTTTTTCAAATGTTCCCGAATCCTAACGATTTTATCATTTGTCTCCAATACCAAGTCGGAGCTCTCGACTTCCCTTTGTCCCACTTCTCCCCAACAAATCGGGGTTCGACACCTTTTACCATACAACATCTCATGCATTCCAATACTAGAGTGAAAACTATTATTGTACGAGAATTCCACCAAAGGTAAATGTTCATCCCAACTACCACCGAAGTCAATGATACACGCACGTAACATATCCTCCAATGTTTGATTCGTACGTTCGGTTTGACCGTCCGTTTGAGGATAGTATGCCATACTCATATTTACCCTCGTACCCATATCTTCATGAAATTTCTTCCAAAATCGAGAAGTAAAACGCGTGTCCCGATCCGAAACGATAGACGCGGGAACGCCATGTCTCGATATCACCTCTTTAATGAACATCTTCGCGAGTGCCTCCGACGATATTGCTTCTTTAATAGGAAGAAATAACGCACTCTTCATCAATCTATCGACAATCACCCAAATAGTGTCAAATTGGGTTCTTGCTGTTTTCGGCAACTTGGTAATAAAATCCATGGTAATATGCTCCCACTTCCACATCGGAATTTCTAGCGGTTTCAACTTACCATACGGCTTTTGGTGTTCGGCTTTAACTTGCAAACACGTGACGCATTGCTCAACATACTTAACAACGTCGCGTTTCATGCCCGGCCACCAATAATCTTTCTTCAAATCATGGTACATCTTCGTCGCACCCGGATGTATGGAATACTTAGACTTGTGCGCCTCATCAAGAAGCACCTTTCGGAAATCACCCATCTTAGGCACCCACACTCTTTCTTGAAAAGACAATAAACCACGCGAACCCATCGTAATGAATTCTGATTGCCCCACAATTCGTTCCGCATGCTTGTTGTGAACGTAAGCCCTATTTGAATCACACCAAGTTTTTCAAGAAAATCGTTAGTAATAATCATACGTAACAATCCCAATCATAATGCCGGGTGGTGACTCTTTCGGCTTAACGCATCCGCGACCACATTCGCTTTGCCCGGATGATAAAGTATCTCACAATCATAGTCTTTCACCACATCCATCCATCTACGTTGACGATAATTCAAATCCCGTTGATCAAAAAGATGTTTCAAACTCTTGTGATCCGAATAAATCGTACACTTGACACCATACAAGTAATGGCGCCAAATTTTCAAAGCATGGACAAGCGCCGCTAATTCGAGATCATGAGTCGGGTATCTCTTTTCATGTTCCTTTAATTGGCGAGAGGCGTAAGCGATGACTTTACCTCGTTGCATTAGAACACACCCGATCCCATTCAAAGAAGCATCACAATAGACCGTCATATCAACTACACCTTCCGGCAATACTAAGACCGGAGCTTTACACAATTTCTCTTTCAACAATTGAAAAGCGATTTCTTGCTCGTTCTCTCAATTGAATCTCGTATTCTTCCTTGTCAACTTAGTTAATGGCGAAACAATCTTGGAAAAGTCTTGGATAAACCGACGATAGTAACCGGCCAATCCGAGAAAACTTCGGATTTTCGTAGGCGTAGTCGGTCGTCCCCAATCCTTCACCGTCTCTATCTTCCCCGGATCTACTTGAATACCATCCTTGTTCACAATATGGCTAAGGAATTGAACCTCCCTTAGCCAAAATTCACATTTTGAGAATTTAGCATACAACTTCTCTTTTCTCAACGTTTTCAATACTTCACGCAAGTGGTGTTCATGTTCCGTCATGCTTTTAGAATAGACAAGAATATCGTCAATGAACACAATTACCGACTTGTCCAACATAGGTTGGCACACTCGGTTCATAAGATCCATGAATGCCGTCGGTGCATTCGTAAGACCAAAAGGCATAACAACAAATTCAAAATGCCCGTAACGCGTTCGAAAGGCCGTTTTCTCAATATCTTCCTCATGGACCCGCATTTGATGATAGCCGGACCGTAGGTCAATTTTAGAGAAATATGTCGCACCTTGGAGTTGATCAAACAAATCGTCAATCCTAGGTAATGGATAACGATTCTTGATCGTCACTTTATTCAACTCCCGATAATCAACGCACATACGCATACTACCATCTTTCTTCTTCACGAACAAGACCGGAGCGCCCCAAGGCGAAGCACTCGGTCGAATAAAACCCTTATCAAATAACTCTTGAATTTGATTCAACAATTCTTGCATTTCCATCGGTGCTAAACGATAAGGAGTTTTAGCAATGGGAGTAGCTCCCGGAACCAACTCAATGCGAAATTCGACTTGTCTTTCCTCCGGAACACCCGGTAACTCATCCGAAAAAACATCTTCAAACTCACTCACCACCGGAATTTCACGAATGGGTGGTGGCTCATCACGAGTATCAACAACATGAGCAAGGAAAGCCATGCCACCGGTAACAACGAGACGACGTGCCTGTGCAAAAGTGCATATCGGCACCGGTCTCCTTCGTTTATCACCATGAATAATTAGCTCTCCCCCACTAGGGGTCTTCACACGAATAGATTTCTCATGGCATGCAATATTGGCTCTATAATGATCGAGCCAATCCATACCAATGACAATATCAAAATCGCCCAAGGTTATCGGAATGAGATCAATTTTAAAGTTCTCGGAACCAAACACCACATTACAATCTTTACACACATCAACTACTAGCGCCGTTTTGCCATCCGCTATTTCAACTTATATCGAACGACTCAACTTCGCTAGCAGTTTATTTAACTTAGGCACAAATCTTGGGGACACGAAAGACAAATTAGCACCACTATCAAAAAGTATCCGTGCCGGATTAGAGTTAACCATGAAAGTACCTGAGATGACTTCGTTGGATTGTTTGGCTTCATCATTCGTCATCAAGTATTTATGCCCCCTAGCCGACCCCGTCGCCTTCTCTAGCCTCTTTACTTGGTCGTTTGATAATTAGGGACATTCCGCCTTCCGGTGCCCCGTCTTTTGACAATTAAAGCACGTGACCGTCTTGATCAAACAATCACGAGCGTAATGACCCGGCTTCCCACAACTATAACAAGTAGGCGTAAAAGTATTCGAACCACCCTTCTTCATACTTTCGACGCTTTCGTTCACACCCTTGCTCTTCTTGTTGGAGTAACTAGGCGCTCCAAATTTTCTTTTGCTCGACCCATAACTAACCGGAACCGGACTCGGAACTTGTGCTTCAAACCCTTTTGCCACTGCCAAAAGCTTAGCAAAAGTTTCAACATGACCAATACTAATTTTACCCTTTAAATCATCTCTAAGGGTTGCATGAAAGTCTTCCATTAGCATTTGATCATTTCCCGCATACTCGGGACAAAAACGTGCCTTGGCGAGAAAGTTGGTTTTAAGAGTGTTTAGGTCCAAAGACCCTTAACGCATGTTCCTTAACTCGTTGCGCAATTTGGAAAGATTCGCTTGCGTACGATATTTAAGGAAAAACTCCTTCTTGAACTCCGCCCATGATAAACCTACAAAAGCTGCATCACCCACCATATCAATCTTTCCATCGAGCCAATCCTTAGCATGGCCCATTAACAAACTAGTAGCAAGCCTTGTTTTCTTTTCGGGAGGGCACTCGGTCATGCGAAAACAACCTTCAACATCGGAAATCCAAGCCGCACTCTTCATGGGGTCGGGATCCCCATGAAAGTAAGGAGGCTTAGTCGCCAAGAAGTTCTTATAGCTAAACTCTAACTCGCCCACATTTTGAGGTCTAGGAAACCTCCTTTCAACTTCTTCTTTAACGGCATTAGTCATCCGTTCTTGAATCATATCGACAATTTGTTCCGAAACCGACCCTTCGAGAATTTGCTTAACCTTTCGAGAGAAAACCGAAACATAGTTTTCTAGAGTGGCCTCTATTTTGGTGGTCATCTCGTCTGTTTCCTCCACATGAGAAGGACCACCGTTGCCATTCGTATTCGTTCCGTTTCTCGTCTTCATTCACATCTAGCTTGATACTTGTCGTACATCCTCGCTTGACTTGACTTGCAACCGTAATAGTGGTCGCGACTCCCTATTACGCTCACATTCCGTGCCATGCTCAGACGTATCACAACCATCTTGCTCGATGTTCAAAACAATAACACACGATTAGTAACATCATAACATAGCATAGTTGTCCACTTATGCATCAAAGAACTAATCAAACACCGCACTGACCCGTAATCCTACAAGTCCCGCATATAATTCCACAACGCAAAAGTCTAAGTCTAGGCACCTATCTCAAGTCACCTAAATCCCTTAGACCATGCTCTGATACCACTTGTAACAACCCAACCCGTAATCCATACGATAAATTTATTTTTTTTTATACAACACAATTTCACGCCAAATAACTATGTAACCCATTTCACGAGTTCCATTTAAAACGCACAACAATTAATTGTTTACAAAAGGCACGAAGGCCACGAATAAAGTTTAGTACAAGTTTGACCCATTACAAATGATAGTTTATAAACCAAACGACGTTCCGAGCATGGTTTGGGACTAAACTACCCAAAACTAGGCCAACTTCCAAAAGCTCCAACATAACAACAACAAGGGACACCTAGTGCCCAACGACCCCCTTACCCTTGTCCGCGCCTGCATCTAAAAAGATAAACAACGAGAGGGTAAGCAAAGCTTAGTGATGATGTGTAGCGTGGTGTACGAAATAGTTATATATTTTTAATGCGGAATGCTACAAATTATGACAAGTTTTAATTATTTATTTATCGAGTGGGATATACCAAAACCTTGCTACAACACTATAGGCAGTGTACCTAGTCGCGGAGTAGTATAGTTTTTAGTAAGTCCGGTTCGTTCCACAGGGAGACGGGCTTATGAAACACTTATTTTTATATAAATATTTTTGTACAACAATATATAATAATATATAAAAGTGGGGTTTTACCGTTTAATGACTGGTTTGTCGATTTTATATTTTAAGTTACAATTAAAATCTAATACAAAATTTAAATGACGATAATTAAAGTGCGTAAAATAAATAAAATAAAATAATTATTATGCTTATTTAAACTTCCATAATCATGATATTGGCGTATCGATTTTAATTTAGTTCAATGGGTTAATTGTCCTTTGGCCTGGAATTATTTGAAAGCTATCCGGCTTTTGACCAAAATAGTTCATCGGTTATAATTATAAAATGCTCGGCAAATTACTTTCATACCCGAAGTCAAATAATTCCAACTAATTGGGGATTCAAACTGTAACAAGGTCTTAATTCTTTGTTTAATGAATACACCAGGTTAACGACTGCGTGTATTCCAAGGTTTTACTACTTTGCTAACTATTACACCAATTATCCTTGAATGTAATTTCACCCCTGTTTTAATTATTCTAGTGGCTATTAACCCATTCCCGTGTCCGGTTAAATGAACGATTATTCGTACATATAAATACCCCGCCCATCGTGTCCGATCGAGTGTATATGGTAATTTATAGGGACGCCCAATTGTAAATCTTTATATTAACATTAACAAACTATCATTTAGTTAAACAAATATAAAGCCCATTAATAGCCCATAGTCTAATTTCCACAAGTGTCGTTCTTTTGTCCAAACCCCAATTATGGTACAAAGCCCAATTACCCAATTTTAGTAATTAGCCCAACATCATGATTACTTCGTTTTAAATAGGCATAATAATAACTTAGCTACTAGACATTAAAATAAAAAGGAAGTACATAACTTACAGTGGGATTAATCAAAGGAGTGTTACACGGACAGAATTTTAACTTTAGAATTCCATAAAACTGATTTTTACATTACCCAATCTAAATCTAATATACATCTAATCTATATAAATATATATATTATATATTTATTTATTACATTATTCTTACAGAGTATTATTATGTATTTGTGTGTGTGGTGTTAAAAACGAACGAAAAACTGGCAATTTATAGAATGTGAGCTGATTCTGATCCTCATGCGACTCGCATGGGTTTATGCCTATTTGCCATGCGACTCGCATGGCCACGCTGGACAGCTCACATATCTTTTGTCTTCTTGTTCGTCGACATATTTATTAAATATATATAAAATATAAATAATTTTAATAATTATTTATATATTATATTATATTTATGTGCATAGTAGACTAGATATTTTTGGTCCATTGCGTCGGGCGTTTCTTCTTGGCTCGGGTCCCGGTTCCGGATTTTCGGACGTCCTTGCGTACTATTTTATATCGTGTACTTTGCGTTTCGTAACTTGTACTCTTGTTATTTTTAGACGTTCCTCATCAATAATTTGAACCATTTTAATTGTATCTTGTACATTTGAGCATTTTGGACCTTTCCGTCTTCAAATCTCGTTTTCGCCTTTTGTCTTCGCACTTATTTAATATAAACGAATATTACTTGAATATGGAACAATTACAACTAAAATCTTGTCATTTCGGAAGGATATTGATACTAAATATATGTTCATTTAGAGCACTATCAAATATCCCCACACTTGAACGTTGCTTGTCCTCAAGCAATACAGTCTTGAAATAAAAACATACGAATCACTTCTTTATTCTTCACACTTTGTACATCAGTGATTTTGATAGAGCGGTATAAACAATGATAGTAACGATGTGGTTAAAGGTGGGTGTGTCTTTTATAGTTGCCTCGGGTTTAGGTCAACGACACTGGCAATCAAATAGCCGATTTACTTTCGGTTTCCAAAGCAAAGTGCACATTTGAAAGGCGGTTTACAGTCCCACATGACTATAAAAATTTAGATCCTTAAGGAAATTGGATCTTTATGAAAACATTTGATCTTTTGAAAATTCATTCTAGCTTTTACCCTAGACAAGTTTTCTGATTTGACCCACCATCGGTGTTGCAAAATATATTTGTGGATCAATATTTTGGCTAAAAACTTTTAGGTTCGTGTAATCCACTGCTATCCCGGTATCGGAAAGCACACATCCAGTTTACTTGTTCCGTATATTACCTTTCGGTAAACTACCGTCCGGTTGTAAAGGAAAGCGATGAACAAGAAACTGTTAAGGCAATGTCCCGTGACATGCATTTGTTCATGGTCTAATTACGTGTCGGATGCTAGTACTATCCTTGGTAGGAGCAATAGTAAAGATCATCCTATGATTTTTCGGTCTGGCACAAGGTCCTGTCTCCGACCATGCTATGCAACCACCGTTCTTACGGTTGACACCCGATTTGGTTCAGGTGACCTAATGAATTCCAGGTGAATTCCTAGGATTTAACGTTCAATGGTAATGAACGCATTGAAAATGGATTTTCAGAAAACAAATCGGTTTGTATTTTTGATCAAAATATTTTCTCGTTCAAGCTCGAGTTTAGATATCATTGAATTCCATGAGTTTGAATTCTCAATCTTTAAGGTCAATCTCAAGGATTGAGTAATATCAGTCTTAAAAGCTGATTTTTAATCTTTAAGGAGATTATCCTTTCTGGGGATCTGATTCATTAGTCTTATCAAGCTAATTTGCACGGTGCCCCCCCATTGTACGAGATAAATCCTTCTCATGGTTAGGATAAATCTGACCACTTGGCGACCCTGTTTGATGCTGAGGTCCGTGGATTTCCAGCCGATTTTAGTGATGACTTTTCTAGATTTTTCGTCAACCTACAGCTGGTCTGGACGACAACTTCATGACCTAAATCAAGAAGCGCGTGTCTTTTTCGGAAGACTTTACTTCCTTCTAATGATGGAATTGATTCATCGTGTAGATCCATCTTTCTTTCAAAAGTATCACAATAAACCGGGTAAAACTATTAATTTAGTTCAAAACAAAAGCACCTGCAATAACTTTACAGAAACATGTGATAGATAATTTTTAATTGAATAACTTGGTACATTCTCCCCACACTTAGTTTATTTCTTTGCCTTTTTATTCTCTTCTATTCCATTCTTAAATGAATTCAAGCGTTTTGGGTTGTTTCTCAATTTATGTCCTTTTTAAGGTAACGATAATTTCGGTATTAACACCTAGTTTTCATCGTTCATAAATATGTATAAACATGATTTTAAATTCATTTAGTTGAAATTTTTTTCAAATTTTCACAAAATTTGGCAAATAAACCAAGTGTAAACCCGAGAGAATTTATAACCCTTCCCCACACTTGAGATCATGCAATGCCCTCATTTGCATGAAATCAGACTCTAATTATAAATTCATGAGGGTGATTAGTGTAGAAAAGTGATTAAGAATACCTAGTTTGTACTTACAAAGCTCGACGAATGATAGATGGCGCGCCTCATCGTTCATTCCTTCTTGTATTATCACACATGTTTTTCTTCAAAAATGGTTGCTTTTCTGAACTGTTTGCTAATCTTTGAAAATGCATCTTTTACCCTAATTTATTATGCATGTTTATTAACGAGTTATGCACTAACCCGAACCCCTAATTTAACGTTAAGTGGGGTTAGACTTCCCCACACTTAGCTGACGACATGTGAAATCGGTGGAATAAGTTCCACGAATTAAAATAGTGAGCCAGTTATTTGTATCTCGGGTGGTGTATAATATATCAATGGGTTTAAAGTTTAGACTCACCCGATCGTCACTACTTAATTCTTTTTTAAGTGTAGCTTTTAGTAAATGGATATGTCTCTTTTCTGGTTCTTGGTCAAATGGATCGATATACACCGACATACTTATATCTATAGGGTGGTCAATTCCAAAAGTGTCCTTCCGTTTATTCTCGGGATTAAAGTTTTCACCTCTATTACCCAATTGGGTGAAATCCGAGGTGTCATTATCTATTACAGCTCGTAGTTCATCTTCAGTAGATGACTCGTCTATTGAGAATATTGGGTTGGAAAGTTGTGGGATGGTAAAGTTCGGTTTGGCCTCGGGGGTAAAATTTTCAACGTTATCGTTTTCCCAAGAGTACCAATTTGTCACCCTTTCTTCTTCTTCATCCTCCATTGATGGATTGATTATTTCGTCGGTAGAGGCTAATGTGTCGATATGTTGTGAATTTGGTAAGACTGAATAAAAAGTATCATCGGGATAGTTGGTGATTTCGGAGCTCCCGAATTCATCAAAATTCGATGATTTGAGATTTTCTTGCACACGACTCCTCAGATCAACAGGTGTGTAATCTGATAGAGTTTCAGCTTGCCGGTTTACAAACTCTCTCATTTGTTCCTTTTGAGCATCAAGTTCTTCGAGTTTGATTTTCATATTGTCTAAAGAATTTTCGGACACGTAATTTTCCTCGTCTTCTGGTTGTTGAGTTTGGATATATTCTTGGGAATAATCCCAGTTTGAATTGCGTTCTTCATAATCGTTCCATTCAGGTTCTGTGGGTACGTAATTTTCCATAGGAACGTAATAATAACATTCCCATGTTGAGTGATAATCTCCACAGATTTCACAACCAGTTATTGTTTCGTCATTTGTGATCCAAGATTGACTGAACGAATTGTCATCAACACTCGGTTGAGAGTATTGATTTAATTGATTTTGGAGTTCAAAAAGAGTTTCCAAGGCCTTGTTTTCAAAATTTTCCATTTTATTGCGACGGCCAAATTTTAGCTACATTCACAAATGATCCTATTAGTTATAAAAATAGAAAAACTTATATAAGTTGTCCAATTAATAGACTTTTCTGATTTTTGCCCACGTTTCGAATAGCCAAAAGATGCAGCAGGTAGCCAGGACCCTTTAAATCGGAAGCCCACAACTAGCCACTAACAAATCCAACTATTACTACGAACCAGAAAAATGTCAACGTCCATTAACTTAACCGCTTAAATAATTTTTCTTTCCGTTTTGAGAATTAGATAAGAAATAGAGAAAATTCTAGGTCCTAAAAACTAGAGCGTCGAGAAATAAGAAAGAAATAGATTGCGCGTCGAAAAACGTCGAAAAATAAAAATAAGAAAGAAAAACGTCGAAACTTAAAAGTCTAAAAACTAAATCTAAAAAGTTGCGCCTAAAAGTCTAAAGGTAAATGCAATTCTAAAGGAAAAACGGCAATTTATTAGGCACTAAAATCTATAAACGGCGTCGCAAAATTCTAAAGCGCCTAAGTCTTAATCTAAAGAAAAAGCACTTAAGAGATTTTACGGCAAAGCCTAAGAATCTAGAAATATAAAATAATTATGGCAAAAAAAACTAGACTAAAAACTAACTACGAACGATAAAAATACAAATATTACGCTAAACGATTAAAAAGATACAAAATAGAAAAAGAAATAAAAATTTATAAAATTATATATTTTTATAAAAATATTATTTTTATATTTTAAATTATAAAAGTATTAATTTTATATATTTAATAAACTAATTATAAGTAAATATTATAAATTAATAAAACTAAATAATATTAAACAAATAACCTAAATAGGGTTTTAATAATAATAATATAATATTACACCGTAATTAATGCGTAACTAGGGTAAAACCTGGCCTGTCAGCACCCATCATGCGACTCGCATGGGGTTCAGGCTACGGTCATGCGAGTCGCATGACCTGCAGAGCCGGTTCAAATGGGGGTTCAAACAAAGGTTCAATTTGTATTTAATTTATATTTATTTTTATTTTCTGTTTTTCTAATTTTTAATTTTTCTGTTTTAATATATAAAATATAAAATATATATATAATTTAAATAAAAACTTAATTTTACAAACTAAAATAAAATAAAAATACTTTATAATAAAAACATAAAAATAGATTTATATATATATATATATAATTTTTTTTCGGTTTTAAAAATTTTTAATTTTTAATTTTTTTTTTTTTAAAGATTTTATATTGTTTTTCTAAAAACAAAATATAAAAATTTCGCCGACTCCCCGGCAGCGGCGCCAAAAACTTGATGATGTGTAGCGTGGTGTACGAAATAGTTATATATTTTTAATGCGGAATGCTACAAATTATGACAAGTTTTAATTATTTATTTATCGAGTGGGATATACCAAAACCTTGCTACAACACTATAGGCAGTGTACCTAGTCCCGGAGTAGTATAGTTTTTAGTAAGTCCGGTTCGTTCCACAGGGAGACGGGCTTATGAAACACTTATTTTTATATAAATAATTTTGTACAACAATATATAATAATATATAAAAGTGGGGTTTTACCGTTTAATGACTGGTTTGTCGATTTTATATTTTAAGTTACAATTAAAATCTAATACAAAATTTAAATGATGATAATTAAAGTGCGTAAAATAAATAAAATAAAATAATTATTATGCTTATTTAAACTTCCATAATCATGATATTGGCGTATCGATTTTAATTTAGTTCAATGGGTTAATTGTCCTTTGGCCTGGAATTATTTGAAAGCTATCCGGCTTTTGACCAAAATAGTTCATCGGTTATAATTATAAAATGCTCGGCAAATTACTCTCATACCCGAAGTCAAATAATTCCAACTAATTGGGGATTCAAACTGTAACAAGGTCTTAATTCTTTGTTTAATGAAACCACCAGGTTAACGACTGCGTGTATTCCAAGGTTTTACTACTTTGCTAACAATTACACCAATTATCCTTGAATGTAATTTCACCCCTGTTTTAATTATTCTAGTGGCTATTAACCCATTCCCGTGTCCGGTTAAATGAACGATTATTCGTACATATAAATACCCCGCCCATCGTGTCCGATCGAGTGTATATGGTAATTTATAGGGACGCCCAATTGTAAATCTTTATATTAACATTAACAAACTATCATTTAGTTAAACAAATATAAAGCCCATTAATAGCCCATAGTCTAATTTCCACAAGTGTCGTTCTTTTGTCCAAACCCCAATTATGGTACAAAGCCCAATTACCCAATTTTAGTAATTAGCCCAACATCATGATTACTTCGTTTTAAATAGGCATAATAATAACTTAGCTACTAGACATTAAAATAAAAAGGAAGTACATAACTTACAGTGGGATTAATCAAAGGAGTGTTACACGGACAGAATTTTAACTTTAGAATTCCATAAAACTGATTTTTACATTACCCAATCTAATCTAATATACATCTAATCTATATAAATATATATATTATATATTTATTTATTACATTATTCTTACAGAGTATTATTATGTATTTGTGTGTGTGGTGTTAAAAACGAACGAAAAACTGGCAATTTATAGAATGTGAGCTGATTCTGATCCTCATGCGACTCGCATGGGTTTATGCCTATTTGCCATGCGACTCGCATGGCCACGCTGGACAGCTCACATATCTTTTGTCTTCTTGTTCGTCGACATATTTATTAAATATATATAAAATATAAATAATTTTAATAATTATTTATATATTATATTATATTTATGTGCATAGTAGACTAGATATTTTTGGTCCATTGCGTCGGGCGTTTCTTCTTGGCTCGGGTCCCGGTTCCGAATTTTCGGACGTCCTTGCGTACTATTTTATATCGTGTACTTTGCGTTTCGTAACTTGTACTCTTGTTATTTTTAGACATTCCTCATCAATAATTTGAACCATTTTAATTGTATCTTGTACATTTGAGCATTTTGGACCTTTCCGTCTTCAAATCTCGTTTTCGCCTTTTGTCTTCGCACTTATTTAATATAAACGAATATTACTTGAATATGGAACAATTACAACTAAAATCTTGTCATTTCGGAAGGATATTGATACTAAATATATGTTCATTTAGAGCACTATCACTTAGTGAGTAGAATAAATATATACATGCATATAAGACTTACCCACACGTATCCACGATATCATATAACGCACACAATCACATAACATCTCGATAAACAAGCTAGTATCATCAAATTGTACAACTAGCAACATTAATAGCATAGTAATCATAGCATTAATTGAAATGTTAACGTTAACAACTATAACCCATGGTTAACCCAATTCTTCGCAGGGGAATGACTTCGCGAAACAAGTCATCGATGTTCATAACAACCGTTAGCTCCCAAACACGGCTATGGTATACTAACCCCCGAGGTGTTCCAAAAACGGCTATGGCATCACCCCCAAGTGTTCCCAAAAACGGCTATGGCATCATTTGATCAACATGTGAGTAAAACACGGCTATTACTCACAATCATGTACACAAACACGGCTATGTGCATAATAACACGGATAATAACGTGGGAGTAAAACACGGCTATTACTCGCCACTATATGCACAAACACGGCTATGTGCATAAATATAAAACGTGGACAAAACGGCTATGTCTCACAACTATGGTCACAAAACGGCTATGTGACACCATTAATACACGTAAATCATATACATACATATATAGATTTTCCACTCACCTCAAGTCCCTTGTGAAAGCTAACCGAGCTTGCAACTCTTCAATGTAACGTACCTATTACATTATGCATTTATTAACATACAATCTAGTTGAATTAAATGCTAACCTCTAACCCTTGAGCATTTAATTACCCTATCGCATTAAATGACTCAACTATACCAAAACCGCCCATAAATGACCATTCTTGTCATAAATCACTAAAAACTAGTGATTAGGGTCTATTAACATCAACTAACATAAACTTGGTGTATTTCATACCCATTTTACCCAATTAGTTCAACTTTGACTCATATGACCCATTTTGACACTTACACAATCAAACTTTGTCATACATGACCTATTCACAATCTCACCAACATTTAACAAGTGTATTTAATGCTTACAACACCATTAACACTTACAAACCCCATTTCACTAGACCAAACCCAAGATTATGGTAATTAGGGTTTCCTTTCAACAATCTAACCCAAAATCCACCCATTTAACCCTCAAATGGGTCACACAAAATCCTATATGAACCAAACCCTAGCTTAACTAAATAAAACTCGAAACTTAAAGTTGAGACTTGTGACGACCCGGGAATTTCCGACCAAATTTAAACTTGATCTTTATATGATTTCGACATGATAAGCAAAGTCTGTAATGTTGAATATTAAAATTTGTAAACTATGTTCATGTATGCAATTACCTTCAACCATTCTCGACGATTCACGAACCTTATAATTGTAAACAGAAAGGTATATATATGAAGTTCGATACATGTAACTTGTTATATATTAATTGTTAATTGTAATATCATTAGATATTATTATTACCTTTATCCTTAATAATTATTATTTTTATAATTAATAATATTATTATCATCTTTATAATTATTATTATAATTACTAACATTATTAGTATTATTGATGTCATTATTAACATTATGATTTAATAATTATCATTATCATTATATTTGATATTCACATTTTATTATTTTGTTCAGTATTATAACAGATTCTGATTTGAATTGTAAATCACTTACAACTATGGTGATCTTTGTTTTGAGCTAAAAATTGTTAGACGTTGTTATCAAAAGTACGATTTAGTTTCACCTAAATATCGATATTGAATTTGGGTTGTTAGAGGTCGTTGTCTTTTTTTTTTTTTCCTTTCCATTATTGTTGTATTATTCTGCTTGAATTGATTCCTTTGGTCGACCCACTAGTTACATTGTCAATTGGATTACTTTTTGTGATTGCCAATTTATTCCACCTGCTCCTTTGTAAAGACTAACAATTATCAATTTAATTAGTTACTTTATACTATTACTATATCTTATATGATACATCTATATATATGCACATAGCATGAAAGTTCAACACCCACCAATCCCTTCGACACCCTTATTATCATCTTCGATCAAAACCAAAACTCTCAAACCCATTGTAAATTCATAAACTGCTGTTGCTAAATATGTTTCAGTTTTGGAACCGAGAACATCAACCATCATCATGAACCAACTTGTTGTTCATGGTTCGACCAAAACAATCATCAACTAAAATCATTTTCCTCTTCTTTTGCTAATCGAGAACCAAACCCAAGAACCAACCCCATGAGAACCAAATCATCATCATCTTCCTAATTACCTTCATTTTTGGTGTAACCCAAGAAAACAACAAGACCATCACTCAACACCGAATTCGTTTAAATTGTTGACATGATCTTTTCTGTGTCTCTTGTCCAATACCCATCAAAGACCGCCACCATAACAAACCACGATCAATCACCATTTAACCATGCCAAATTTTTCTATTTCGTTGCCAAACTCAGAATCGAGGACTACAACAACCGATCCAATATACACCACATTTCTTTCCTACTTCCTACAATCGAAACAACCACTTTGATCCATCACTTACACCATCATTATTAACCACCTTTCACCACGTGCAAACAGCCGGCTACCACCTCCACCTCACAATCATAAACTTCCTTCTCTCTCTCTCTCCTCCAATTATCTCACTCTCCTCTTTTCCTCCTTGTTTCCTTTTCGTGAACAACCAACCACCACTGCTGCGACTATTTTATGTTTCAAATGAGCAGGATCACAACAAGCCACCCCAAGCTACCATGTTCTCCTTCTTGTGTTCGGATACTGGTATAACCTTTGTTTATATGTCTGTTCGATCTTGATATACTACAAAAACCATGACATTCGGTTAATATTATACACATGGTGGACCAATAAACAAATAATAATACATGATATATATTCTTGGTGGCCGACACCCTTTCAACAAAAACAACACCACTTGACATATTAGAAAAGTGGAAATTACTTTAGCAGGTAGGGTTATTTATCATATTTTATTTGTATACTAACCGATATTCTTCAGTCCTAAATTGGGTCGTTTAATTGAGCATATCAAAATAGACTTGTGACTTGGGACTACAAATTGGTTTTCCTCTAGTTAGGCCGTATATATTTCTGTGATGTTGGGCCGAGAATGAACCTATAGTTTCTATTAAATACGACCCATAAGATGACGACTAGTACGATGTTGATAAGGATGGTTACGGGTTGACATGATAGTAACAATGATAATGGGTACAATGATGATAATGATGACGTAGTAATTTAAATGATGATGATCAATAATATAAGCTCGATGATGATTAGACATGAAGACGATGAGGGGAAATACAAATTAGATGATGGCGAGGATAGTAATTATATTATGATGATGGGTCATAATAGATATCGATAATGAAAGATGATAGCATTGTAAAATAAATGATGATAAACCACGGGTTAAAAGAATTTAACTAGCGACTTAAAGCAGAATATAGACAATGGTTCAATGGTTAAGGAATGTTGTCATTGAACGGGAGGTCGCGGGTTCGATTCCTGGCTCGGGCACTTTGTCTTTTTAAGCCTCTTAAGGTAGTCTTAACATTATTATTTTTATCATTAATTTTATCATGTTTATTATTAATATAAGAATTATTATTATTCTCATTATGATTATGATTATTAATTATTAATGAATGTATTATTATTGTCATTATTATTATTTTTATCATTACTAATATTATTTTTATTGTAAAATAAATATATACAAAAATATATTTGATCCACATAACATAACAAAATTTATAATTTTATTTATTTTAAATACATAAAATGAATATATGAAAACATATAGGTTATTAACATAAAAATAATATAATTTTGTTTGATTACAATATGGGTGTTAATATATACATAAATGATATAGGTTCGTGAATCCGAGGTCAACCATACACTTGTTAAATGACGTCATATGTATTTTTACTACAAAATACGGTATGGTGAGTTTCATTGATCCCCTTTTACTCTTTACATTTTTGGGGCTGAGAATACATGCAAATGCTTTAGTAACTGTTTTACAATAATTATATGCGTGAGTTCATTTGATTCCCTTTTACTCTTATATTTTTGGGACTAAGAATACATGCGCTACTTTTACAACTGCTTTAGTAAATGCTTTTGAAATATAATTTGAACTACGAATACATGAAATGCTTTTATAAATGTTTGACGAGATAGACACAAGCAAAACATTCCTCGAATGAATTATGTGGATGTGATAATTGCCACCATTGAATTATGTGGACGTGATAATTGCCACAATTGATATGAATATTTTTCCCCTGATTATTATTGCTTGGTAACCTAAGAATTAGGGAACATCACTAATTTTGAGAATTAGTGCACGCCTAATTCACGCGAATCCTAAAGGTAGCTACCGGGTTTAACACCCCCACCCAGAATGTTCACTAGACGGAAGAGCTAGTGGGCGTGGTGTTTAGTACTTCGAGGTTTATATATTGATTACAGACTGAAAGTTCTGTTTATTTTGGGGATATTATTGATGCGCATTATATGTTAAGGTCGGTTACCAAGCCAAGCAATGAAAGCTATGAAAGCAAAGTGAATGTTATATATCGAGAGAATGATTTTAATTCGCAAGTTATGTGTGATATTTTGTACACGAGATATGTGTACGGTTATGAAGTTTTTTTTTGAAAAATGATTTCGTACACGAGATAGGTGTACTGTATTTAAATCTCGTGGTCTATCAAAATGATGAATTTTATTGTTTTATGATAAACCTATGAACTCACCAACCTTTTGGTTGACACTTTAAAGCATGTTTATTCTCAGGTATGAAAGAGACATTCCGCTGTGCATTTGCTCATTTTAAAGACAGTATTTGGAGTCGATCATCGCAATGGAACCAATTGTTGGTGACTTCGTCCAGATGGATTAGGACGGGTCCTTTCAGTTGGTATCAGAGCGGTGGTCTTAGTGAACCAGGTCTTGCATTAGTGTGCTTAACTGATAGTCATTAGAATGCTTTAGTAAGTCTGGACTTCGACCGTGTCTGCATGTCAAAAGTTTTGCTTATCATTTTTGTCGGAAATCATCTGTTTATCATCCTTAGGAAGTTACATGCTCATTATTCTTAGTCTAGACACATTTTATTGCATTGACTGCATAAATAGTGTATAGACAAAACTCATATCTTAGCGTATCTGACAATTCATATCTTAGCGTATCTGTTACTGTAGATTTTGCCTGATATCTTCCGTAAATTTCTCCGTAATTTAAGGGATCCTGGTACTATATATATCTATGTAAATTATGCATTGAGAATACCATCCAACTATCAATTTCTATCACTAAACTCTTCATATCAAAAATCTTTCCTGAGATCGCGTAAGATGGCCTCTACGAATCGATCAAATTCCTCTGACTCCGAAGACAGCGTGACAGGAGCACATCAATCAATCAACTATCGTGATTACTGGAGAAAATGGGGGTGGGTTCGCGACATACTCACTCTATGGAGAAGGGAAGAAGGTACTCCATATCATGAATCGAATCTACCACCTAACCTTGGAGTACTCGACCCGCTCACTGGCGAACCTGTTCGCAACACCGTTTATACCCTTTTTGCCAGAATTTTTCGTCTTGAGACTACCATTAATGGAACTAGAAAAGATATTCAATCTCTACCTCACATTGATAACCAACCAGGGTTAGTAGAAGAAGTTAAAGAACTCCGAGCTCGAGTGTTAACTTTAGAGAGCACGGTACACAGTCTGCAAACACCAGCGGTATCACCAACACCAGTCACATCACCAACCTTAACACCAACAACACTAGTACCACCAACAACAACATCCGCATCACCAGCTTCGACATCTCATTCTGTACCTCGAGTATAATCATTGTTCCACATGACGTTCCACATCATTTATCTTCGTTCGACATGATGATTATGTAAACTCTAATGTTTTAGAGATTATATCTACTTGTTCAAACGGTAAATCAGAAGAGTTTGATATCATATTGACTCGTTAAATCCATGGTTACATCTGAAGAAAATATATATGTAAGTATATTTTCATAAAGATTGTGATTAAAAATTCTCTTGTACAAACTGTTAATGGTGAAAATATCTTAACGGGTAGGTAATACCCGAGAACTATTTAAATTTCACATTAATAAGTTACATTGTACGTTCTTCAAATCTGTTTCAACAGTCATATACTATCCTACTTATATCCACCGATATACAAATCAGTTCACCCCAGAATAACCATATTCATCCAATTTCATATTTCGATTTTGATTTATCAAAAATCAAGTGGCATAATGAAGGAAACATTTGACAAAATAAAATTTGTTAGAAACAAACAAATTAACTATGAGAAATTTTGTTAAGAATCCACGCTAACTGTTCCTAGCTAATTCTTCCTAGCTAATTGATTACATTTTATTTATCGCAATTTAATTATCGCAATTTACATTCTCGCAATTTTATTTATCGTCATTTAATTTCTGTTATTTATTTTACGCACTTTAAATATCGGGACATGTATACAAGGTTTTGACATATCATATCGACGCATCTATATATATTATTTGGAATCACCATAGACACTCTATATGCAGTAATGATCGAGTTCTCTATACAGGGTTGAGGTTGATTCTCAAATAATATATATACTTTGAGTTGTGATCGAGTCTGAGACATGTACACGGGTCACGATACGTATTAATTAATTCAAATATTATATATTAAACTATATATGAATGATTGCACTGTCAACTGTGGACTATCGACTGTGGACTAATAACATTGGACAATTAAAATGAATTAAAATATTGAATATAACATATGAAACTAAACAATTCTTCAAGTTTGCCACTTGATTTCGTCTTAAACCTCATTTGTATCTTCACGATTACATTCTGCGTTCAAACCTTTCATGATTCTTGAAAACACCTCAATCGATAGGATGAATCAACCGCACTTCATCTACGGAAGGAAAGATTTATGCATATAGTTATGCACCTGAGAAACTCTCGGCAATTGAGTAAAAGTTCAACACGTAGCCGCGTCAGATCCTTTGGCATTTATTAACAAAAACAACTTTGCGATCCCTTTTCAAAATTAGCCAATTTTGTCACAGCTCCAACAAGTCAACTTCGACTTTTCGTACGAAACAACCTTATTATAACGTTTATATATACGCGTGCTCTTTTATTGTTACCAGGTAACCTTTCATATTCCATCATATTACCATCAGCGTTTAATCATCTAAAAACACAATTCTCCTGAAACCACCTCGGATTAATAACCGATGATTCAGATATCATAGCATTAAATGCAGAGGAAACAGAAAAATGGTAGATGGTCTAAACGGACAAAAGTTTGATGATAAAGAAAGGAGTGTTAGGAACGCTCGATAGAAAATTGGGTATTGAAAAACAGATTGAGTTACCCATGAAGGAGAACAAGGACAAATACAAGGACCAAATCCTATATTCAAAGGATTCAGGTAATTCTGGATCCGTTGAAATCTTTAGAGAATATCTTGCTCCGAAGTCATGTTAAAATCTTGCGGAAAATCTTTCTCCATCAACCGTCGAACTTAGAAATTCCAAAATATCATCATCAATATCTTTGATATTTCTGAGGATATTTTCATAAATATTCTCGTCCGAAATTATATACCTCTTCGTGCTTCCTGTGTATCAATATATTGGAAACATTCAATAGAAAATATAGTACCGAAAAGCAGATTATGCGAAACTATGAAGAAAGCCGTGGATAAATCACAAAGAATAAGTTTGACTTCAAAGAATCCAAATAATTCAATGTCTGCTAAAGTCTATAGTGAATAACTTGCTCCTTACTCTAAACCCTTGCAGACAATAGTTTATATCATCCTCTGATCTTAGATATTCTGAGATATTATCGTACCTTTCATTATAAATATCCTCCATATTTCTGGAGATATTTTTATAACTATTCTTATCTGAAATCATTAATCTCTTCGTGCTATCAGTATTATATCATATAGAAGCTGTTAGTTTCTATATTCGGTAGACTTTCGAATTTAAAATATGAATGTTTTTGAAGTAGTGTTGGGAACTGATGCATGAGTTAGTATAATATAATGACACTTGATCAACGTGATTATATTATAGTAAGTCATGCTGAGTTCTAATGGGACATGATGGTTCACAGTAAATCATACCACCATCATGTGTCATGTTACATAACTCTTTCATTCTAATTAACTTCTGAACATATCAAGAAAGTATATTCTTGATAGCTCTACTCTCAATGATTCTGGTAATTTGACTAATCAAATCGTGCTATTACGTTCTTTCTTGATTATAACATTAAATTCATTCGCAACTCCATACTTACAAATTCTAGATCATTACTCGTTTTATTAGAGATTGAGAGGAGATTAAAAAGACGAAGAGCTCCGAAACATAAAGGAAGATATAAAACTCGACGACAATACTGAAATTACAATAATTAAAAATTAAAACATCACGACAATTAAAAATTTAAAAGATTACAATCAAGCTACTCGATTGTCGTCAATTGTCATCTGCAAAGTAGCGTTCACCAGTCATTTCACCATCCGTGAGGTACTCTGGAGACATCGGTATTTCTCTTGATGCCTCAACTGCTGCTTCAGTTGATTCATCGAGGTAACGATAACTCAACGTCTCTTCATCTTCCAGAACCGCATACAAAGAAATACGTTTACCACGATCTTCAATGGTATCTTTTATAAAGTACCATTGATCATCGGTACACAGAAAACTTGCCCTACAATCCGCATCATAATCGTCTTTATAAAAGAACACAGACGTAAATTCACACGGGACTTTTTCCTTCAGAAAGGATAGCAAGTCTTGTAAACCAACATCACGAATGTCAATATCTTCAAACGAAATACTGTCGCACCACTTATATTCCTTCATTTGATTACGGAAATCACCTCCGTAATGAACATCGAATGAAACAATCATTGGGGGAAGTGTTAACATTTTGCAGTTTGGGAGTGTTTGATTTTGATTTTGAGAAAGGTGGAAATGTAAAAGAAATATATGTTTGAGCGAATAAAATGAAGTATATGGTTGGTGTTATTATAGGATAAAAGTGACCGTTGGGATCGCCGTTGGAATTTTTTTTACTAACGGCTAAAAAAAAAAAAAAAAAAAAAAATTTGGGCAAGTTTTTGGGCGAAGGTGGACGATGCCCGTTAGGACCTCTCTCATGATAGTTTCATTCGTGCTCTTCGAATAATCGAATTATTTTATCCAGGTTAGACCCTGTGATAAAATTCTATTTATCAACTCATATTTGCCATGAAAACATTTTTATTGTTAGCCATGACCACCACACTCAAATTTCGGGACGAAATTTCTTTAACGGGTAGGTACTGTGACGACCCGGGAATTTCCGACCAAATTTAAACTTGATCTTTATATGATTTCGACATGATAAGCAAAGTCTGTAATGTTGAATATTAAAATTTGTAAACTATGTTCATGTATGCAATTACCTTCAACCATTCTCGACGATTCACGAACCTTATAATTGTAAACAGAAAGGTATATATATGAAGTTCGATACATGTAACTTGTTATATATTAATTGTTAATTGTAATATCATTAGATATTATTATTACCTTTATCCTTAATAATTATTATTTTTATAATTAATAATATTATTATCATCTTTATAATTATTATTATAATTACTAACATTATTAGTATTATTGATGTCATTATTAACATTATGATTTAATAATTATCATTATCATTATATTTGATATTCACATTTTATTATTTTGTTCAGTATTATAACAGATTCTGATTTGAATTGTAAATCACTTACAACTATGGTGATCTTTGTTTTGAGCTAAAAATTGTTAGACGTTGTTATCAAAAGTACGATTTAGTTTCACCTAAATATCGATATTGAATTTGGGTTGTTAGAGGTCGTTGTCTTTTTTTTTTTTTCCTTTCCATTATTGTTGTATTATTCTGCTTGAATTGATTCCTTTGGTCGACCCACTAGTTACATTGTCAATTGGATTACTTTTTGTGATTGCCAATTTATTCCACCTGCTCCTTTGTAAAGACTAACAATTATCAATTTAATTAGTTACTTTATACTATTACTATATCTTATATGATACATCTATATATATGCACATAGCATGAAAGTTCAACACCCACCAATCCCTTCGACACCCTTATTATCATCTTCGATCAAAACCAAAACTCTCAAACCCATTGTAAATTCATAAACTGCTGTTGCTAAATATGTTTCAGTTTTGGAACCGAGAACATCAACCATCATCATGAACCAACTTGTTGTTCATGGTTCGACCAAAACAATCATCAACTAAAATCATTTTCCTCTTCTTTTGCTAATCGAGAACCAAACCCAAGAACCAACCCCATGAGAACCAAATCATCATCATCTTCCTAATTACCTTCATTTTTGGTGTAACCCAAGAAAACAACAAGACCATCACTCAACACCGAATTCGTTTAAATTGTTGACATGATCTTTTCTGTGTCTCTTGTCCAATACCCATCAAAGACCGCCACCATAACAAACCACGATCAATCACCATTTAACCATGCCAAATTTTTCTGTTTCGTTGCCAAACTCAGAATCGAGGACTACAACAACCGATCCAATATACACCACATTTCTTTCCTACTTCCTACAATCGAAACAACCACTTTGATCCATCACTTACACCATCATTATTAACCACCTTTCACCACGTGCAAACAGCCGGCTACCACCTCCACCTCACAATCATAAACTTCCTTCTCTCTCTCTCTCCTCCAATTATCTCACTCTCCTCTTTTCCTCCTTGTTTCCTTTTCGTGAACAACCAACCACCACTGCTGCGACTATTTTATGTTTCAAATGAGCAGGATCACAACAAGCCACCCCAAGCTACCATGTTCTCCTTCTTGTGTTCGGATACTGGTATAACCTTTGTTTATATGTCTGTTCGATCTTGATATACTACAAAAACCATGACATTCGGTTAATATTATACACATGGTGGACCAATAAACAAATAATAATACATGATATATATTCTTGGTGGCCGACACCCTTTCAACAAAAACAACACCACTTGACATATTAGAAAAGTGGAAATTACTTTAGCAGGTAGGGTTATTTATCATATTTTATTTGTATACTAACCGATATTCTTCAGTCCTAAATTGGGTCGTTTAATTGAGCATATCAAAATAGACTTGTGACTTGGGACTACAAATTGGTTTTCCTCTAGTTAGGCCGTATATATTTCTGTGATGTTGGGCCGAGAATGAACCTATAGTTTCTATTAAATACGACCCATAAGATGACGACTAGTACGATGTTGATAAGGATGGTTACGGGTTGACATGATAGTAACAATGATAATGGGTACGATGATGATAATGATGACGTAGTAATTTAAATGATGATGATCAATAATATAAGCTCGATGATGATTAGACATGAAGACGATGAGGGGAAATACAAATTAGATGATGGCGAGGATAGTAATTATATTATGATGATGGGTCATAATAGATATCGATAATGAAAGATGATAGCATTGTAAAATAAATGATGATAAACCACGGGTTAAAAGAATTTAACTAGCGACTTAAAGCAGAATATAGACAATGGTTCAATGGTTAAGGAATGTTGTCATTGAACGGGAGGTCGCGGGTTCGATTCCTGGCTCGGGCACTTTGTCTTTTTAAGCCTCTTAAGGTAGTCTTAACATTATTATTTTTATCATTAATTTTATCATGTTTATTATTAATATAAGAATTATTATTATTCTCATTATGATTATGATTATTAATTATTAATGAATGTATTATTATTGTCATTATTATTATTTTTATCATTACTAATATTATTTTTATTGTAAAATAAATATATACAAAAATATATTTGATCCACATAACATAACAAAATTTATAATTTTATTTATTTTAAATACATAAAATGAATATATGAAAACATATAGGTTATTAACATAAAAATAATATAATTTTGTTTGATTACAATATGGGTGTTAATATATACATAAATGATATAGGTTCGTGAATCCGAGGTCAACCATACACTTGTTAAATGACGTCATATGTATTTTTACTACAAAATACGGTATGGTGAGTTTCATTGATCCCCTTTTACTCTTTACATTTTTGGGGCTGAGAATACATGCAAATGCTTTAGTAACTGTTTTACAATAATTATATGCGTGAGTTCATTTGATTCCCTTTTACTCTTATATTTTTGGGACTAAGAATACATGCGCTACTTTTACAACTGCTTTAGTAAATGCTTTTGAAATATAATTTGAACTACGAATACATGAAATGCTTTTATAAATGTTTGACGAGATAGACACAAGCAAAACATTCCTCGAATGAATTATGTGGATGTGATAATTGCCACCATTGAATTATGTGGACGTGATAATTGCCACAATTGATATGAATATTTTTCCCCTGATTATTATTGCTTGGTAACCTAAGAATTAGGGAACATCACTAATTTTGAGAATTAGTGCACGCCTAATTCACGCGAATCCTAAAGGTAGCTACCGGGTTTAACACCCCCACCCAGAATGTTCACTAGACGGAAGAGCTAGTGGGCGTGGTGTTTAGTACTTCGAGGTTTATATATTGATTACAGACTGAAAGTTCTGTTTATTTTGGGGATATTATTGATGCGCATTATATGTTAAGGTCGGTTACCAAGCCAAGCAATGAAAGCTATGAAAGCAAAGTGAATGTTATATATCGAGAGAATGATTTTAATTCGCAAGTTATGTGTGATATTTTGTACACGAGATATGTGTACGGTTATGAAGTTTTTTTTTGAAAAATGATTTCGTACACGAGATAGGTGTACTGTATTTAAATCTCGTGGTCTATCAAAATGATGAATTTTATTGTTTTATGATAAACCTATGAACTCACCAACCTTTTGGTTGACACTTTAAAGCATGTTTATTCTCAGGTATGAAAGAGACATTCCGCTGTGCATTTGCTCATTTTAAAGACAGTATTTGGAGTCGATCATCGCAATGGAACCAATTGTTGGTGACTTCGTCCAGATGGATTAGGACGGGTCCTTTCAAGACTTACCAAAACTATCCTCTTATAGCTAATAGCAAGGAGAACAACTTTAATTCTTGCTTCTAGGATTGATTCACAAAACTCTTTCTTCAAATCTCAAGTATAAACTAAGTGGATTTAAGTTTTGAGAGGAATTTATGAAAGAAAATGGAAAAGAAATGAGAATATAGGATAAGTAGTTGATATTAAAAGCTCCAACCAGATCTACATGTAAAAAGACTAAATTACCCCTAAACCCTATTTAATTTGAGTAATATTCGGAATCAGAATTGCAGAAGTGCTGCGGCGCACCTTCTTTGTCACGGCGCGACATAAAGAAGGAAAAATGACCCTTCTTAACTCAAGTTCTGATCTGGATTTGCTTTGTTTACTGCGGTGCGATTCCTTTTGCCGCGGCGCGGCGTTTGCCTTTTCCTGGTCACTACAAAAGTTTAACATAAAACAAAGGTTCAAACATATATATATATATATATATATATATATATATATATATATATATATATATATATATATATATATATATATATATATATATATATATATATATATATATATATATATATATATATATTATATTTATATATATACATATGCCCTTATAAGACAATTAATTCCGTAGCTCATTTAATCGCATAACGAACAGGTTTTAAGCGTACTTTTGATTAAGTACGTACCTTTATACGCGCACGGGAAAACGAGGTGTTACATTTTGGATATATTTCATATACATATAAAATAAGATTTTTCACCAAAGGAAATCTTTTAATTCAAAGTTTAAGATAGGTTTTTAAAATTAAACCCAAAACAGCCCCCGTTCGACTAAGACGGCGTATATTCGTTTTTAAGGTGTTCTTCGTGTTTACAAGTTTTATATGTAGTGACCCGAACTTTTCCATGTTTATATATATTAATTAAGATTGATATTTACATGATTAAATGTTTCCAACATGTTAAGCAATCAAACTTGTTAAGACTTGATTAATTGAAATATGTTTCATATAGACAATTGACCACCCAAGTTGACCGGTGATTCACGAACGTTAAAACTTGTAAAAACTGCCAATGAGGCCTTGCTTCATTGGTATCCATGTTTCACGGATTCGAGAGTGACCCAGGTTCGAGTCTAACAACTAACAACTAACAACTAACCTTGCCTTTCAAAAAAAAAAAAAAAAAAAAAAAAAAACTTGTAAAAACTATATGATGACATATATATGGATATATATATAGTTAACATGATACTATGATAAGTAAACATATCATTAAGTATATTAACAATGAACTACATATGTAAAAACAAGACTACTAACTTAATGATTTTTAAACGAGACATATATGTAACGATTATCGTTGTAAAGACATTTAATGTATATATATCATATTAAGAGATATTCATACATGATAATATAATAATTTAAAATCTCATTTGATATTATAAACATTGGGTTAACAACATTTAACAAGATCGTTAACCTAAAGGTTTCAAAACAACACTTACATGTAACGACTAACGATGACTTAACGACTCAGTTAAAATGTATATACATGTAGTGTTTTAATATGTATTTATACACTTTTAAAAGACTTCAATACACTTATCAAAATACTTCTACTTAACAAAAATGCTTATAATTACATCCTCATTCAGTTTCATCAACAATTCTACTCGTATGCACCCGTATTCGTACTCGTACAATACACAGCTTTTAGATGTATGTACTATTGGTATATACACTCCAATGATCAGCTCTTAGCAGCCCATGTGAGTCACCTAACACATGTGGAAACCATCATTTGGCAACTAGCATGAAATATCTCATAAAATTACAAAAATATGAGTAATCATTCATGACTTATTTACATGAAAACAAAATTACATATCCTTTATATCTAATCCATACACCAACGACCAAAAACACCTACAAACACTTTCATTCTTCAATTTTCTTCATCTAATTGATCTTCCTCAAGTTCTATCTTCAAGTTCTAACTGTTCTTCATAAATTCCAAAAGTTCTAGTTATATAAAATCAAGAATACTTTCAAGTTTGCTAGCTCACTTCCATTCTTGTAAGGTGATCATCCAACCTCAAGAAATCTTTGTTTATTACAGTAGGTTATCATTCTAATACAAGGTAATAATCATATTCAAATTTTGGTTCAATTTCTATAACTATAACAATCTTATTTCAAGTGATGATCTTACTTGAACTTGTTTTCGTGTCATGATTCTGCTTCAAGAACTTCGAGCCATCCAAGGATCCGTTGAAGCTAGATCCATTTTTCTCTTTTCCAGTAGGTTTATCCAAGGAACTTAAGGTAGTAATGATGTTCATAACATCATTCGATTCATACATATAAAGCTATCTTATTTGAAGGTTTAAACTTGTAATCACTAGAACATAGTTTAGTTAATTCTAAACTTGTTCACAAACAAAAGTTAATCCTTCTAACTTGACAATTAAAATCAACTAAACACATGTTCTATATCTATATGATATGCTAACTTAATGATTTAAAACCTGGAAACACGAAAAACACCGTAAAACTGGATTTACGCCGTCGTAGTAACACCGCGGGCTGTTTTGGGTTAGTTAATTAAAAACTATGATAAACTTTGATTTAAAAGTTGTTATTCTGAAAAAATGATTGTTATTATGAACATGAAACTATATCCAAAAATTATGGTTAAACTCAAAGTGGAAGTATGTTTTCTAAAATGGTCATCTAGACGTCGTTCTTTCGACTGAAATGACTACCTTTACAAAAAAGACTTGTAACTTATTTTTCCGACTATAAACCTATACTTTTTCTGTTTAGATTCATAAAATAGAGTTAAATATGAAACCATAGCAATTTTATTCACTCAAAACGGATTTAAAATGAAGAAGTTATGGGTAAAACAAGATTGGATAATTTTTCTCATTTTAGCTACGTGAAAATTGGTAACAAATCTATTCCAACCATAACTTAATCAACTTGTATTGTATATTGTGTAATCTTGTGATACCATAGACACGTATACAATGTTTCGACCTATCATGCCGACACATCTATATATATTTCAGAACAACCATAGACACTCTATATGTGAATGTTGGAGTTAGCTATACAGGGTTGAGGTTGATTCCAAAATATATATAGTTTGAGTTGTGATCAATACTGAGATACGTATACACTGGGTCGTGGATTGATTCAAGATAATATTTATCGATTTATTTCTGTACATCTAACTGTGGACAACTAGGTGTAGGTTACTAACGAGGACAGCTGACTTAATAAACTTAAAACATCAAAATATATTAAAAGTGTTGTAAATATATTTTGAACATACTTTGATATATATGTATATATTGTTATAGGTTCGTGAGTCAACCAGTGGCCAAGTCTTACTTCCCGACGAAGTAAAAATCTGTGAAAGTGAGTTATAGTCCCACTTTTAAAATCTAATATTTTTGGGATGAGAATACATGCAGGTTTTATAAATGATTTACAAAATAGACACAAGTACGTGAAACTACATTCTATGGTTGAATTATCGAAATCGAATATGCCCCTTTTTATTAAGTCTGGTAATCTAAGAATTAGGGAACAGACACCCTAATTGACGCGAATCCTAAAGATAGATCTATTGGGCCTAACAAACCCCATCCAAAGTACCGGATGCTTTAGTACTTCGAAATTTATATCATATTTGAAGGGTGTCCCGGAATGATGGGGATATTCTTATATATGCATCTTGTTAATGTCGGTTACCAGGTGTTCACCATATGAATGATTTTTATCTCTATGTATGGGATGTGTATTGAAATATGAAATCTTGTGGTCTATTATTATGATTTGATATATATAGGTTAAACCTATAACTCACCAACATTTTTGTTGACGTTTTAAGCATGTTTATTCTCAGGTGATTATTAAGAGCTTCCGCTGTCGCATACTTAAATAAGGACGAGATTTGGAGTCCATGCTTGTATGATATTGTGTAAAAACTGCATTCAAGAAACTTATTTTGTTGTAACATATTTGTATTGTAAACCATTATGTAATGGTCGTGTGTAAACAGGATATTTTAGATTATCATTATTTGATAATCTACGTAAAGCTTTTTAAACATTTATTGATGAAATAAAGGTTATGGTTTGTTTTAAAATGAATGCAGTCTTTGAAAAACGTCTCATATAGAGGTCAAAACCTCGCAACGAAATCAATTAATATGGAACGTTTTTAATCAATAAGAACGGGACATTTCAGTTGGTATCCGAGAGTTGGTCTTAGAGAACCAGAATTTTGCATTAGTGTGTCTTATCGAGTTTGTTAGGATGCATTAGTGAGTCTGGACTTCGACCGTGTTTACTTGAAAAATGATTGCTTAACAAATTTTGTTGGAAACTATATATTTTTAACATGTGAATATTATGTGATATATTAATCTCTTAACGCGTTTGATATTATGTGATAGATGTTTACCTCTAGAACAAGTCCCATTGACTCACCTAATAATAATGAAGAGTCAAATGTAAATTGGAATGATTCGTGGACTGATTCACAAGTTCTCGAAGAGGAACCGGAAGAAGAGTCGGAACCGGAAGAAGAATCGGAACCGGATGAAGAAATAGAACTGGTGGGGGAAATAATAAAACGGTTAAGTAAAAGAAAATCCTCAACCAACCGACCAAGGTTAATTATGGTCAATGGTGTTTCCGCCAAGGAAGCAAAATATTGGGAGGATTACCAATTCTCCGATGAATCGGATTCCGACGAGAATTCCGATGATGTTATAGAAATTACCCCAACTGAATTTAAAAAGGCAAAAGAAAATAATAAGGGAAAGGGCATAAAAATAGAGAAATCTAATTCCAAGCCTGATGAACTTTATATGTATCGTCAACCCCCGAAGTCCTTAAGTTGTAACAATGACCCGGGAACCTCTAAACCACCAGGTTTTTCTAAACCAATGTGGAAAACTACGGCTCGTATTAGGGGAACATCATATATCCCTAGAAACTTGGCAAAACGAACCAAAACCGAAGAAGAAGAAACAAGCGAGTCGGAATAAGATAGTTGTATTCGTGTGGTGTAATATATGTAATATTGTGTGCTTATGCTTTATGATATATGTAAAAATTGCTTGTATTAATAAGTATTTTTTTTTATGAATCTAACTCTTGTCTATTTTACAGTATAAAAACACAAAATGGATAGACAACCCAATATTTTAAGAGACCTACCCGGAGACATGATTGATGAAATCTTGTCTAGAGTCGGTCAGAATTCTTCGGCACAACTATTTAAGGCGAGATCAGTTTGTAAGACATTCGAAGAACGTTCCAAGAATGCCTTGGTTTATAAAAGGCTTTTGTTCGAAAGATGGGGGATATCACATTGGGAAATCCATAAGTTACGATGTGTTTACTTTGACGCATATATTGCGGGGAACCCAAATGCTATTTTACGCAATGGGTTAAGAAATTATTTTGACTCAATATATCCGAATATTGGACTTCGTGATTTAGAAAAAGCGGCTAACATGCAACATAAAGAAGCATGTTATGCTTACGGATTAGTAATGTTCGCTTCTCACCAAAGTGAGAACAAGAACATCGGGCTACAACTATTAAACAAAACGTTCCCACAAGTGACGGAGTCGGTAATTGGGGTAAGAAATGAGGTTTTTAGATTTTAACGGGACTGTTGGACATTACGTAACCCTCGTCCCTTTGACGACGTTACAACACGCTGTCTTATCAACGGCCATAACGGTTATGTTCCACAAGACCAAGGATGGGAAGTAATCCTAGTAAAACCAGAATGCATGACTTGTTTCTGGACGTATGAATTACGTGTATTTATTGCCTTTGCTGAACGACTTGTGTACTAGCTAGAATTATCTTCACAACCATCTTGTATCAAATTTATTGTGTGCTATATTTCATGCTATATGTAAAATAAGCGGTATTGTAAGTTTGTAAAATATTGTGTAAAAGTTTGAACGCGAAATATTATTATAATCAGTTTTTCATATAGAATTGTAGTAGTTGAATTGTATATTAGCTACTAAGTATGAACTTAACGGGTAGGTACTACCCGAATTTAAACTTATAAAACGCTAATATGAAGAAAAAGCTTTTATAAATGAGTTCATATTATGCTACGAAATACTATTAACTACTCTTAATATTCTGTATGATTAACTTGTTCCATTTGACTATTTTGAAGGAAATGGCACCGACTACTCGACACACCGTGAATATGAATGAAGAGGAATTCCGTACTTTTCTAGCTTCAAACATAGCCGCAGCACAGGCTGCGCTACATACCAACAATAACCTTGGATCTAGCAGTACAGGAAATCGTGTAGGATGCACCTACAAAGAATTCACTGCCTGCAAACCTTTGGAATTTGATGGAACTGAAGGACCGATCGGATTGAAATGGTGGACCGAGAAGGTCGAATCGGTGTTTGCCATAAGTAAGTGTACTGAAGAGGACAAAGTGAAGTACGCTACACATACCTTCACAGGTTCTGCGTTAACATGGTGGAATACCTATCTAGAGCAAGTGGGACAAGACGATGCGTACGCACTACCGTGGTCAGCATTCAAGCACTTGATGAACGAGAAGTACCGTTCCAGAACCGAGGTCAATAAGCTCAAGACAGAACTTAGAGGGTTACGAACCCAAGGATTTGATATTACCACGTACGAAAGACGATTCACAGAATTGTGCCTATTGTGTCCGGGAGCATTCGAAGATGAGGAAGAGAAGATCGACGCGTTTGTGAAAGGATTACCGGAAAGAATCCAAGAAGATATAAGTTCACACGAGCCCGCCTCCATACAACAGGCATGTAGAATGGCTCACAAACTAGTGAACCAGATTGAAGAAAGAATTAAAGAACAGACTGCTGAAGAGGCCAATGTGAAGCAAGTCAAAAGAAAGTGGGAGGAAAACGGTGATAAGAATCACCAATATAACAACAACAGCAATTACAACAATAATCGCAACAATTATCCCAACAATCGCAACATCAATTGCAACTACAACAAACGGCCCAACAACAACAGCAACAACAACAACAGCAACTACAACAATCATCCCAACAACAATAATAACCGTAACAACAACAACAACAATCAGAAGCAGCTATGCCAAAGGTGTGAAAAGTATCACTCGAGGTTCTGCACCAAATTTTGCAATAAGTGTAAAAGAAATGGTCATAGCGCGGAGAAGTGTGAGGTCTACGGACCAGGGGTTAATAGAATGAAAGGAACAAATGGTGTCGGAACGAGTAATGGCGGAGCAAGTAGTGTCGGAGCAAGTTATGCCAATGTAGTTTGTTATAAATGTGGAAAACCGAGCCACATTATTAGAAATTGCCCGAACCAAGAGAACACGAATGGACAAGGCCGCGGAAGAGTTTTCAATATTAATGCGGCAGAGGCACAGGAAGAACCGGAGCTTGTTACGGGTACCTTTCTTATTGACAATAAATCTGCTTACGTTTTATTTGATTCGGGTGCGGATAGAAGCTATATGAGTAGAGATTTTTGTGCTAAATTAAGTTGTCCATTGACGCCTTTGGATAGTAAATTTTTACTCGAATTAGCAAATGGTAAATTAATTTCAGCAGATAATATATGTCGGAATTGAGAAATTAAACTGGTTAGCAAAACATTTAAGATTGATTTGATACCAGTAGAGTTAGGGAGTTTTGATGTGATAATCGGTATGGACTGGTTGAAAGAAGTGAAAGTAGAGATCGTTTGTTACAAAAATGCAATTCGCATTATACGAGAAAAAGGAAAACCCTTAATGGTGTACGGAGAAAAGGGCAACACGAAGCTACATCTTATTAGTAATTTGAAGGCACAAAAACTAATAAGAAAAGGTTGCTATGCTGTTCTAGCACACGTCGAGAAAGTACATACTGAAGAAAAGAGCATCAATGATGTTCCCATTGCAAAACAATTTCCCGATGTATTTCCGAAAGAATTACCGGGATTACCCCCACATCGATCCGTTGAATTTCAAATAGATCTTGTACCAGGAGCTGCACCAATAGCTCGTGCTCCTTACAGACTCGCACCCAGCGAGATGAAAGAACTGCAAAGCCAATTACAAGAACTTTTAGAGCATGGTTTCATTCGACCAAGCACATCATCGTGGGGAGCTCCTGTTTTGTTTGTCAAGAAGAAAGATGGTACATTCAGGTTGTGTATCGACTACCGAGAGTTGAACAAACTTACCATCAAGAACCGCTACCCACTACCGAGAATCGATGACTTATTTGATCAACTACAAGGCTCGTCTGTTTATTCAAAGATTGACTTACGTTCCGGGTATCATCAAATGCGGGTGAAAGAAGATGATATTCCAAAGACTACTTTCAGAACACGTTACGGTCATTACGAGTTTATGGTCATGCCGTTTGGTTTAACAAATGCACCAGTTGTGTTCATGGACCTTATGAACCGAGTGTGTGGACCATACCTTGACAAGTTTGTCATTGTTTTCATTGATGACATACTTATTTACTCAAAGAATGACCAAGAACACGGTGAACATTTGAGAAAGGTGTTAGAAGTATTGAGGAAGGAAGAATTGTACGCTAAGTTTTCAAAGTGTGCATTTTGGTTGGAAGGAGTTCAATTCCTCGGTCACATAGTGAACAAAGAAGGTATTAAGGTGGATCTGGCAAAGATAGAAACTTTTGAAAAGTGGGAAACTCCAAAAACTCCGAAACACATACGCCAGTTTTTAGGACTAGCTGGTTACTACAGAAGGTTCATCCAAGACTTTTCCAGAATAGCAAAACCCTTGACTGCATTAACGCATAAAGGGAAGAAATTTGAATGGAATGATGAACAAGAGAAAGCGTTTCAGTTATTGAAGAAAAAGCTAACTACGGCACCTATATTGTCATTGCCTGAAGAGAATGATGATTTTGTGATTTATTGTGACGCATCAAAGCAAGGTCTCGGTTGTGTATTAATGCAACGAACGAAGGTGATTGCTTATGCGTCTAGACAATTGAAGATTCACGAACAAAATTATACGACGCATGATTTGGAATTAGGCGCGGTTGTTTTTGCATTAAAGACTTGGAGGCACTACTTATATGGGGTCAAAAGTATTATATATACCGACCACAAAAGTCTTCAACACATATTTAATCAGAAACAACTGAATATGAGGCAGCGTAGGTGGATTGAATTATTGAATGATTACGACTTTGAGATTCGTTACCACCCGGGGAAGGCAAATGTGGTAGCCGATGCCTTGAGCAGGAAGGACAGAGAACCCATTCGAGTAAAATCTATGAATATAATGATTCATAATAACCTTACTACTCAAATAAAGGAGGCGCAACAAGGAGTTTTAAAAGAGAGAAATTTAAAGGATGAAATACCCAAAGGATCGGAGAAGCATCTTAATATTCGGGAAGACGGAACCCGGTATAGGGCTGAAAGGATTTGGGTACCAAAATTTGGAGATATGAGAGAAATGGTACTTAGAGAAGCTCATAAAACCAGATACTCAATACCTCCTGGAACGGGGAAGATGTACAAGGATCTCAAGAAACATTTTTGGTGGCCGGGTATGAAAGCTGATGTTGCTAAATACGTAGGAGAATGTTTGACGTGTTATAAGGTCAAAGCTGAGCATCAGAAACCATCAGGTCTACTTCAACAACCCGAAATCCCGGAATGGAAATGGGAAAACATTACCATGGATTTCATCACTAAATTGCCAAGGACTGCAAGTGGTTTTGATACTATTTGGGTAATAGTTGATCGTCTCACCAAATCAACACACTTCCTGCCAATAAGAGAAGATGACAAGATGGAGAAGTTAGCACGACTGTATTTGAAGGAAGTCGTCTCCAGACATGGAATACCAATCTCTATTATCTCTTATAGGGATGGCAGATTTATTTCAAGATTCTGGCAGACATTACAGCAAGCATTAGGAACTCGTCTAGACATGAGTACTGCCTATCATCCACAAACTGATGGGCAGAGCGAAAGGATGATACAAACGCTTGAAGACATGCTACGAGCATGTGTTATTGATTTCGGAAACAGTTGGGATCGACATCTACCGTTAGCAGAATTTTCCTACAACAACAGCTACCATTCAAGCATTGAGATGGCGCCGTTTGAAGCACTTTATGGTAGAAAGTGCAGGTCTCCGATTTGTTGGAGTGAAGTGGGGGATAGACAGATTACGGGTCCGGAGATTATACAAGAAACTACCGAGAAGATCATCCAAATTCAACAACGGTTGAAAACCGCCCAAAGTCGACAAAAGAGCTACGCTGACATTAAAAGAAAAGATATAGAATTTGAAATTGGAGAGATGGTCATGCTTAAAGTTGCACCTTGGAAAGGCGTTGTTCGATTTGGTAAACGAGGGAAATTAAATCCAAGGTATATTGGACCATTCAAGATTATTGATCGTGTCGGACCAGTAGCTTACCGACTGGAGCTACCTCAACAACTCGCGGCTGTACATAACACTTTCCACGTCTCGAATTTGAAGAAATGTTTTGCTAAAGAAGATCTAACTATTCCATTAGACGAAATCCAAATCAACGAAAAACTTCAATTCATCGAAGAACCCGTCGAAATAATGGATCGTGAGGTTAAAAGACTTAAGCAAAACAAGATACCAATTGTTAAGGTTCGATGGAATGCTCGTAGAGGACCCGAGTTCACCTGGGAGCGTGAAGATCAGATGAAGAAGAAATACCCGCATCTATTTCCAGAAGATTCGTCAACACCTTCAACAGCTTAAAATTTCGGGACGAAATTTATTTAACGGGTAGGTACTGTAGTGACCCGAACTTTTCCATGTTTATATATATTAATTGAGATTGATATTTACATGATTAAATGTTTCCAACATGTTAAACAATCAAACTTGTTAAGACTTGATTAATTGAAATATGTTTCATATAGACAATTGACCACCCAAGTTGACCGGTGATTCACGAACGTTAAAACTTGTAAAAACTATATGATGACATATATATGGATATATATATAGTTAACATGATACTATGATAAGTAAACATATCATTAAGTATATTAACAATGAACTACATATGTAAAAACAAGACTACTAACTTAATGATTTTTAAACGAGACATATATGTAACGATTATCGTTGTAAAGACATTTAATGTATATATATCATATTAAGAGATATTCATACATGATAATATCATGATAATATAATACTTTAAAATCTCATTTGATATTATAAACATTGGGTTAACAACATTTAACAAGATCGTTAACCTAAAGGTTTCAAAACAACACTTACATGTAACGACTAACGATGACTTAACGACTCAGTTAAAATGTATATACATGTAGTGTTTTAATATGTATTTATACACTTTTTAAAGACTTCAATACACTTATCAAAATACTTCTACTTAACAAAAATGCTTACAATTACATCCTCATTCAGTTTCATCAACAATTCTACTCGTATGCACCCGTATTCGTACTCGTACAATACACAGCTTTTAGATGTATGTACTATTGGTATATACACTCCAATGATCAGCTCTTAGCAGCCCATGTGAGTCACCTAACACATGTGGGAACCATCATTTGGAAACTAGCATGAAATATCTCATAAAATTACAAAAATATGAGTACTCATTCATGACTTATTTACATGAAAACAAAATTACATATCCTTTATATCTAATCCATACACCAACGACCAAAAACACCTACAAACACTTTCATTCTTCAATTTTCTTCATCTAACTGATCTCTCTCAAGTTCTATCTTCAAGTTCTAAGTGTTCTTCATAAATTCTAAAAGTTCTAGTTACATAAAATCAAGAATACTTTCAAGTTTGCTAGCTCACTTCCATTCTTGTAAGGTGATCATCCAACCTCAAGAAATCTTTGTTTATTACAGTAGGTTATCATTCTAATACAAGGTAATAATCATATTCAAACTTTGGTTCAATTTCTATAACTATAACAATCTTATTTCAAGT
The DNA here is from genome assembly GCF_046630445.1 of Rutidosis leptorrhynchoides. NCBI lineage: Eukaryota > Viridiplantae > Streptophyta > Magnoliopsida > Asterales > Asteraceae > Rutidosis > Rutidosis leptorrhynchoides. The sequence goes on along the minus strand of NC_092339.1, from coordinate 167,544,643 downwards.
GATGATCTTACTTGAACTTGTTTTCGTGTCATGATACTGCTTCAAGAATTTCGAGCCATCCAAGGATCCGTTGAAGCTAGATCCATTTTTCTATTTTCCAGTAGGTTTATCCAAGGAACTTAAGGTAGTACTGATGTTCATAACATCATTCGATTCATACATATAAAGCTATCTTATTCGAAGGTTTAAACTTGTAATCACTAGAACATAGTTTAGTTAATTCTAAACTTGTTCACAAACAAAAGTTAATCCTTCTAACTTGATAATTAAAATCAACTAAACACATGTTCTATATCTATATGATATGCTAACTTAATGATTTAAAACCTGGAAACACGAAAAACACCGTAAAACCGGATTTACGCCGTCGTAGTAACACCGCGGGCTGTTTGGGGTTAGTTAATTAAAAACTATGATAAACTTTGATTTAAAAGTTGTTATTCTGAAAAAATGATTGTTATTATGAACATGAAACTATATCCAAAAATTATGGTTAAACTCAAAGTGGAAGTATGTTTTCTAAAATGGTCATTTAGACGTCGTTCTTTCGACTGAAATGACTACCTTTACAAAAACGACTTGTAACTTATTTTTCCGACTATAACCCTATACTTTTTCTGTTTAGATTCATAAAATAGAGTTCAATATTAAACCATAGCAATTTGATTCACTCAAAACGGATTTAAAATGAAGAAGTTATGGGTAAAACAAGATTGGATAATTTTTCTCATTTTAGCTACGTGAAAATTGGTAACAAATCTATTCCAACCATAACTTAATCAACTTGTATTGTATATTATGTAATCTTGAGATACCATAGACACGTATACAATGTTTCGACCTATCATGCCGACACATCTATATATATTTCGGAACAACCATAGACACTCTATATGTGAATGTTGGAGTTAGCTATACAGGGTTGAGGTTGATTCCAAAATATATATAGTTTGAGTTGTGATCAATACTGAGATACGTATACACTGGGTCGTGGATTGATTCAAGATAATATTTATCGATTTATTTCTGTACATCTAACTGTGGACAACTAGTTGTATGTTACTAACGAGGACAGCTGACTTAATAAACTTAAAACATCAAAATATATTAAAAGTGTTGTAAATATATTTTGAACATACTTTCATATATATGTATATATTGTTATAGGTTCGTGAATCAACCAGTGGCCAAGTCTTACTTCCCGACGAAGTAAAAATCTGTGAAAGTGAGTTATAGTCCCACTTTTAAAATCTAATATTTTTGGGATGAGAATACATGCAGGTTTTATAAATGATTTACAAAATAGACACAAGCACGTGAAACTACATTCTATGGTTGAATTATCGAAATCGAATATGCCCCTTTTAATTAAGTCTGGTAATCTAAGAATTAGGGAACAGACACCCTAATTGACGCGAATCTTAAAGATAGATCTATTGGGCCTAACAAACCCCATCCAAAGTACCGGATGCTTTAGTACTTCGAAATTTATATCATATCCGAAGGGTGTCCCGGAATGATGGGGATATTCTTATATATGCATCTTGTTAATGTCGATTACCAGGTGTTCACCATATGAATGATTTTTATCTCTATGTATGGGATGTGTATTGAAATATGAAATCTTGTGGTCTATTATTATGATTTGATATATATAGGTTAAACCTATAACTCACCAACATTTTTGTTGACGTTTTAAGCATGTTTTTTCTCAGGTGATTATTAAGAGCTTCCGCTGTCGCATACTTAAATAAGGACGAGATTTGGAGTCCATGCTTGTATGATATTGTGTAAAAACTGCATTCAAGAAACTTATTTTGTTGTAACATATTTGTATTGTAAACCATTATGTAATGGTCGTGTGTAAACAGGATATTTTAGATTATCATTATTTGATAATCTACGTAAAGCTTTTTAAACCTTTATTGATGAAATAAAGGTTATGGTTTGTTTTAAAATGAATGCAGTCTTTGAAAAACGTCTCATATAGAGGTCAAAACCTCGCAACGAAATCAATTAATATGGAACGTTTTTAATCAATAAGAACGGGACATTTCATTATATCCTTATGTTAGCTTGACATACTGTCATAATACATGTGTTGAAGTATTTTAAAAGTCAAGTTAGAAGGATTAAGTTTATTTGCAAACAAGTTTAGAAATAATCTAAACTATGTTCTTGTTGTTATTAGTTATAACTCAAAATAAGATAGCTATGTGAATATGAATCGAATAAGATTATGATTAAGGCTACTACCTCAAATCAAATAAACAAAGTTGCTGGAAAAATAAGGAGAATATCTTGAGTTCAAAGATACCCTTGATGGCTTGGAATTCTTGAAGTAAAATCATGAAATGAACAAAAGTTTGAATAAGAATTCTATCTTGAAATAAGATAGTTATAAGTATATGAATTGAACTAAAGCTTATATATAATTCTTACCTTGATTATAAGATGAAAAGCTACTGGAAAGAAAGTAGAATTAGTGATCCTAAAGAGTTGTTGAGTTAGCTTGAAAGATTGGAAGTAAACTTCTTCATGTTGGAAGGTTATCTTGATATGTTCTTGAATGATTCTTGTTATGATGTTTTAAGCTTGTTCTTGAAGTGGTTTATGAGACATATGATGAAAGGTTGCTGAATACTTTGAGTATGTGTTTAAGAGTCAGTTAAAATGAAGATGTAAATGAAATGAGATGTGTATATATACACATGTGAATATAGATATAGATATATGATATGTATAGTTTTGTTTTGTTACAAATAAGTCATGGTTAATGACAAAGGATGGTTCCCACAAGTCTCCATCATATCTATACATGTCTAACAACTGATTGAGGGCTGCTATGATCAATGATTTGGTATGTATATACCAATAGTAAATACGTTTAGAAGTTGGATATGATACGGGTATAAATACCGAATAAATACGAGTAGAATTCTTGATAGAGTTGAATGAGATTATGAATATAGCTATCTTTGTTGAGTATAATTATGTTGACATATGTATTTAAGTCTTTCAAAAGTGTATTAATACATCTTAATACAATACATATACATTTAGTTTAAATTAGGGTTTAAGACGTCGAAAAACATTACATATATGTATATTGTTTCGAAGTCTTTAAGTTAGTAGTCTCATTTTATATATATAACCAATTGTTAATATACTTAATGAAATACTTAAATATCATTTTAACAATTTATAAATATATATATCCATATATATATTCCATTAAATAATTATTACACGTTATGACGTTCGTGAATCGTCAGACAAACTGGGTGGCCAAACGTTTGTATGAAATTCATTTCAAATAGACAAGTCTTAACAAGTTGGATTGCTTAACATGTTGGAAACATTTAATTATGTAAATATTAATCTTATATATATTAGCGGAAAAATCCGGGTCGTTACATTTCCCGACACTTTTGGCCTAAACGCTTTTCACAACATAATAATATAAGTAAAACTAACACGTTCCAATAATAAAACAAGTTTTACGACACCGGGCCCACATATGCCCAAATTACCCTTTAAGTACAAAATACAAGTTTCGACCATATGAGTTTAATTTCCAAACAAGACTATGACCATGATGTTTGGGGATAAACTACCCAATCCTAAGTCGAATCCAAAAGTAATAGAAGCAAGCATCAAAAGGGAAATCATCTAATCTAGAGCATACCCTTGCAACGTCCGCCTTCGAACCTAAAAATGTAAACAACGAGAGGGTAAGCTAATGCTTAGTAAATGCAATACTTATACATATACATATATAGCTTACTTATGCGCATCCACTTACAATTACCATACAAACGACGTATAAACGAGCTAGCATCAACAAACACACAACTAGCAACAACGTTAGAATATAAATCACCGCAATTATAAACTAAACGTATACAAGGCATAAACATGCGAACCATTCACCGCTTTGCTACTACCGACTTGTAGCCGACCAATAACGTCGAGTCTCACTCGTACGATGTCACCAACTTATGACTCATCATATGGCGTCACCAACTTGTGAACCACCACTAATACTTATGGTTCACCGACTTGTGAACGCCATGTGGCATCACCGACTCGTGAAGTACCACCAAGTGTCACCAACTTGTGAAGCACTATAGGGTGTCACCGACTTGTGAATCACCCGTCAACACATACGAGGTCACCGACTTGTAACCTCCAAGAGGAGTCACCAACTTGTGAAACACCACTAAGTTTCACCACTTGTGAATACTATGAAGTTTCACCGACTTGTGAATCACTTCCCCGACTTATGGTATCACCGACTTGTGAATCACCATCTAGTGTCACCGGCTCGTGAACACCATAAAATGTCACCGACTCGTGAACTACAATGAGGTGTCACCGATTTGTGAGTCACCTAACGAGACACCACCGACCCGTAGTTCTCTTCACCCATAACATCAATAAATTACCATCTTGTGACATAACGCCCAATACTCACGATGTGGCACCGAAGGCCCACATTGCGTACGAGTAAATAAACTACATACATACATGTATAAATATTTCACTCACCTTGATTACAAGTAAGGCAACTCCCGCTTGAGCTCCTAATCGTCCAAATGTGAATCACCTAGATAATTCACAAACAAGTAAGCTAACACTCTAGCTTATGCCCAAACACCATAAGTGCAATATCGACCCATTTGCACATACCTCTATTTGACTAAGTCAAATCTCGCCCAAAACACCCATAATCACAATCAACTAGTGATTATGTTCTAACACTATATTTTACACAATGTTTCATCATCAAAACATATTACTTGCATCAATTACACAAAAACCGATTTTGACCTAATCTCAAGTCAAAACACCCATTTGCAAGTTTACACTTCTAATCACTTATAACTTAGGTTAACTAGTGATTTTAACACCCGAACATGATTACTAACTAATCAATTTCACTAACCAACCTAAACCAACCAACAATGGTCATTAACACCACTTACTAGCTCAATCACCCATTAATCAACTAGTGGGTTTCAAAAACACCCATTTTAAAACCCCAATTATGAACACTAATCATAATATGAAAACTTGGAGTTAGAACTTACCAATACTACCACAACGTAGCCGTAACCGAGATGAACAACTTTAACACTTGCAACTTCGATTGATTCAAGATCCTTCTTCGCCAAATGAAGTTTTCTCTCTCTAAACTCTATTTCTCACTCTAGGGTTTAAGAGTGTGTGGAAGAGATGAAGAATGAGATCCAAATGAGATTAGATCAGGTTTTGTGGCCTCAAACCGTCCAACAAGTGAAGAGACCAAACTACCCTTCATTTAACTAAAAATAGAAAAATTGGAAATCTGTCGCAGGGACAGTGTGCGGCGCGCACCCCTGGATGTGCGCGGCGCGGACACACTCAAAATCAGTCAGACAATTTCAGTTTAATATGGTTTGATTATCTGACATTTGTGTGCACCGGTACACTTGGGTTTAGGGTCTTACAACTCTCCCCCACTTAAAATGGATCGCGTCCTCGTGATCTAACCCTCTTCGCGTACAAGGACAACAAACTTTCCTCAAGTTTTTGAGTTCTCACACAAATCTCTGATCCTTTGATGCCACCATTGCATCCTATAAGTCCCACATCCTTGGAACGTAACGTCCTATCCATACAATAATCCTCCATGATCCCTTGGCATACTCTAATTTACAACTCAGAGTATCCTTGCCAACCATCAACTAGTTTGGGTCATCTGCACCACGCACACGGTGATGGAATTTCCCGCAACTTTTCGGTAACTCCAACCGACGCGCACCCTCAAAATTTCTAATGCTCGTCCACCATTACACGGTGAACATCATTTTGATCGCCCATTAAGGATGATCTTGCCAATTCTCGCGCATACACGTCCTCAGTACCCTCGGGAACTCGCTCTCGAATGCGCATTACACTAGTATATCTCTACACGAGACAGTCCAAACTAACACTCTACGTCTCTAGTTGGCTCCTAAAACGAGACAACTTCCAGCAATGGTTTAACGCGCCCACTAAACCGAAGCACTACCGTACCCTCCGGGTACTTACTCCCCCACTTAGGGTTTTAACCCCGCACTATTACCGTCAAGATGATAATACCTTGCGAAATTTCAACATTTCACAACACACATGACCGGTATCAACGTTGGTCATACTCAAAAATCTTTCGCGGACTTACTACAAGGTACACGAAACTCGACCTTTCGAATCGGTCAACCGTTAACGCCCGCTAATCATCACAATAAACCATCATCATACCTTCGGGTTTCTCATCGGTACCCAAGTATAAAATAATCACACCACCGGAGTGAAGCATTCCACTTGCAGGTATACGGAGGCACCTGACGTAGTGTTATGCAAATCCCATTACTACCACCGAGTCTCAATAACTCGACCCTTACGGGGTCCACCCTCGGTGTTATAAGTCACTTGACTATTCGAAGTCACACAAATCCAATGAACCATACGGCTCAATGCTCCCAACTCCCTAGCAATCAACTGCTAGTCGCGATCTACTTAGGCTGCAAAGCAAGCCTAGCAACCTTTCACTTACAATGGCGATGCTTGGGGTCACCAAGACTTATACCCTAACTCGCTCCACCTTAACCGTTAACACGGTTACTTACACACAATCAAAGATAGTCAACAACCGTGACTATACTCGCACACATACATGGTCAACGTAAACGCCTCTCGAACGGTATACCACTCCTACGCTAACCCTTATGGAGAGCAATACAAGTAACCCTCTAATCAAATCACGGTTACACCCGACTTGGTTAACCTCCAACACCAAAACAATTAACCCGACCTGGTTAGTCGAACGCGCCCGGTTAACCTTCCTTGGCCAACCCTTAACAAGAATTGATTAACCCGACCCGGTTAGTCAAACACGCTCAGTCAACCCGCCTCGATCAACACCTTTCACCTAATTGATTAACCCAACTTGGTTAAGTCAAACTCACTTGGTCAACCCGACTTGGTCATGAAATGTCCAGTTCTTATTGATTAAAAACGTTCCATATTAATTAATTTCGTTGCGAGGTTTTGACCTCTATATGAGACGTTTTTCAAAGACTGCATTCATTTTAAAACAAACCATAACTTTTATTTCATCAATAAAGGTTTAAAAAGCTTTACGTAGATTATCAAATAATGATAATCTAAAATATCCTGTTTACACACGACCATTACATAATGGTTTACAATACAAATATGTTACAACAAAATAAGTTTCTTGAATGCAGTTTTTACACAATATCATACAAGCATGGACTCCAAATCTCATCCTTATTTAAGTATGCGACAGCGGAAGCTCTTAATAATCACCTGAGAATAAACATGCTTAAAACGTCAACAAAAATGTTGGTGAGTTATAGGTTTAACCTATATATATCAAATCATAATAATAGACCACAAGATTTCATATTTCAATACACATCCCATACATAGAGATAAAAATCATTCATATGGTGAACACCTGGTAACCGACATTAACAAGATGCATATATAAGAATATCCCCATCATTCCGGGACACCCTTCGAATATGATATAAATTTTGAAGTACTAAAGCATCCGGTACTTTGGATGGGGTTTGTTAGGCCCAATAGATCTATCTTTAGGATTTGCGTGAATTAGGGTGTCTTTTCCCTAATTCTTAGATTACCAGACTTAATAAAAAGGGGCATATTCAATTTCGATAATTCAACCATAGAATGTAATTTCACGTACTTGTGTCTATTTTGTAAATCATTTATAAAACCTGCATGTATTCTCATCCCAAAAATATTAGATTTTAAAAGTGGGACTATAACTCACTTTCACAGATTTTTACTTCGTCGGGAAGTAAGACTTGGCCACTGTTGATTCACGAACCTATAACAATATATACATATATATCAAAGTATGTTCAAAATATATTTACAACACTTTTAATATATTTTGATGTTTTAAGTTTATTAAGTCAGCTGTCCTCGTTAGTAACCTACAACTAGTTGTCCACAGTTAGATGTACAGAAATAAATCGATAAATATTATCTTGAATCAATCCACGACCCAGTGTATACGTATCTCAGTATTGATCACAACTCAAACTATATATATTTTGGAATCAACCTCAACCCTGTATAGCTAACTCCAACATTCACATATAGAGTGTCTATGGTTGTTCCGAAATATATATAGATGTGTCGACATGATAGGTCGAAACATTGTATACGTGTCTATGGTATCTCAAGATTACATAATATACAATACAAGTTGATTAAGTTATGGTTGGAATAGATTTGTTACCAATTTTCACGTAGCTAAAATGAGAAAAATTATCCAATCTTGTTTTACCCATAACTTCTTCATTTTAAATCCGTTTTGAGTGAATCAAATTGCTATGGTTTCATATTGAACTCTATTTTATGAATCTAAACAGAAAAAGTATAGGTTTATAGTCTGAAAAATAAGTTACAAGTCGTTTTTGTAAAGGTAGTCATTTCAGTCGAAAGAACGACGTCTAGATGACCATTTTAGAAAACATACTTCCACTTTGAGTTTAACCATAATTTTTGGATATAGTTTCATGTTCATAATAAAAATAATTTTCTCATAATAACAACTTTTAAATCAAAGTTTATCATAGTTTTTAATTAACTAACCCAAAACAGCCCGCGGTGTTACTACGACGGCGTAAATCCTGTTTTACGGTGTTTTTCGTGTTTCCAGGTTTTAAATCATTAAGTTAGCATATCATATAGATATAGAACATGTGTTTAGTTGATTTTAAAAGTCAAGTTAGAAGGATTAACTTTTGTTTGCGAACAAGTTTAGAATTAACTAAACTATGTTCTAGTGATTACAAGTTTAAACCTTCGAATAAGATAGCTTTATATGTATGAATTGAATGATGTTATGAACATCATTACTACCTTAAGTTCCTTGGATAAACCTACTGGAAAAGAGAAAAATGGATCTAGCTTCAATGGATCCTTGGATGGCTCGAAGTTCTTGAAGCAGAATCATGACACGAAAACAAGTTCAAGTAAGATCATCACTTGAAATAAGATTGTTATAGTTATAGAAATTGAACCAAAGTTTAAATATGATTATTACCTTGTATTAGAATGATAACCAACTGTAAGAAATAAAGATTTCTTGAGGTTGGATGATCACCTTACAAGATTGGAAGTGAGCTAGCAAACTTGAAAGTATTCTTGATTTTATGTAACTAGAACTTGTAGAATTTATGAAGAACACTTAGAACTTGAAGATAGAACTTGAGAGAGATCAATTACATGAAGAAAATTGAAGAATGAAAGTGTTTGAAGGTGTTTTTGGTCGTTGGTGTATGGATTAGATATAAAGGATATGTAATTTTGTTTTCATGTAAATAAGTCATGAATGATTACTCATATTTTTTTAATTTTATGAGATATTTCATGCTAGTTGCCAAATGATGGTTCCCACATGTGTTAGGTGACTCACATGGGCTGCTAAGAGCTGATCATTGGAGTGTATATACCAATAGTACATACATCTAAAAGCTGTGTATTGTACGAGTATGAATACGGGTGCATACGAGTAGAATTGTTGATGAAACTGAACGAGGATGTAATTGTAAGCATTTTTGTTAAGTAGAAGTATTTTGATAAGTGTATTGAAGTCTTTCAAAAGTGTATAAATACATATTAAAACACTACATGTATATACATTTTAACTGAGTCGTTAAGTCATCGTTAGTCGTTACATGTAAGTGTTGTTTTGAAACCTTTAGGTTAACGATCTTGTTAAATGTTGTTAACCCAATGTTTATAATATCAAATGAGATTTTAAATTATTATATTATCATGATATTATCATGTATGAATATCTCTTAATATGATATATATACATTAAATGTCTTTACAACGATAATCGTTACATATATGTCTCGTTTAAAAATCATTAAGTTAGTAGTCTTGTTTTTACATATGTAGTTCATTGTTAATATACTTAATGATATGTTTACTTATCATAGTATCATGTTAACTATATATATATCCATATATATGTCATCATATAGTTTTTACAAGATTTAACGTTCGTGAATCACCGGTCAACTTGGGTGGTCAATTGTCTATATGAAACATATTTCAATTAATCAAGTCTTAACAAGTTTGATTGTTTAACATGTTGGAAACATTTAATCATGTATATATCAATCTCAATTAATATATATAAACATGGAAAAGTTCGGGTCACTACAGTACCTACCCGTTAAATAAATTTCGTCCCGAAATTTTAAGCTGTTGAAGGTGTTGACGAATCTTCTGGAAATAGATGTGGGTATTTCTTCTTCATCTGATCTTCACACTTCCAGGTGAACTCGGGTCCTCTACGAGCATTCCATCGAACCTTAACAATTGGTATCTTGTTTTGCTTAAGTCTTCGATGAATTGAAGTTTTTCGTTGATTTGGATTTCATCTAACGGAATAGTGAGATCTTCTTTAGCAAAACATTTCTTCAAATTCGAGACATGAAAAGTGTTATGTACAGCCGCGAGTTGTTGAGGTAACTCAAGTCGGTAAGCTACTGGTCCGACACGATCAATAATCTTGAATGGTCCAATATACCTTGGATTTAATTTCCCTCGTTTACCAAATCGAACAACACCTTTCCAAGGTGCAACTTTAAGCATGACCATCTCTCCAATTTCAAATTCTATATCTTTTCTTTTAATGTCAGCGTAGCTCTTTTGTCGACTTTGGGCGGTTTTCAACCGTTGTTGAATTTGGATGATCTTCTCGGTAGTTTCTTGTATAATCTCCGGACCCGTAATCTGTCTATCCCCCACTTCACTCTAACAAATCAGAGACCTGCACTTTCTACCATAAAGTGCTTCAAACGGCTCCATCTCAATGCTTGAATGGTAGCTGTTGTTGTAGAAAAATTCTGCTAACGGTAGATGTCGATCCCAACTGTTTTCGAAATCAATAACACATGCTCGTAGAATGTCTTTAAGCGTTTGTATCATCCTTTCGCTCTGCCCATCAGTTTGTAGATGATAGGTAGTACTCATGTCTAGACGAGTTCCTAATGCTTGCTGTAATGTCTGCCAGAATCTTGAAATAAATCTGCCATCCCTATCAGAGATAATAGAGATTGGTATTCCATGTCTGGAGACGACTTCCTTCAAATACAGTCGTGCTAACTTCTCCATCTTGTCATCTTCTCTTATTGGCAGAAAGTGTGCTGATTTGGTGAGACGATCAACTATTACCCAAATAGTATCAAAACCACTTGCAGTCCTTGGCAATTTAGTGATGAAATCCATGGTAATGTTTTCCCATTTCCATTCCGGGATTTCGGGTTGTTGAAGTAGACCTGATGGTTTCTGATGCTCAGCTTTGACCTTAGAACACATCAAACATTCTCCTACGTATTTAGCAACATCGGCTTTCATACCCGGCCACCAAAAATGTTTCTTGAGATCCTTGTACATCTTCCCCGTTCCAGGATGTATTGAGTATCTGGTTTTATGAGCTTCTCTAAGTACCATTTCTCTCATATCTCCAAATTTTGGTACCCAAATCCTTTCAGCTCTATACCGGGTTCCGTCTTCCCGAATATTAAGATGCTTCTCTGATCCTTTGGGTATTTCATCCTTTAAATTTCCCTCTTTTAAAACTCCTTGTTGCGCCTCCTTTATTTGAGTAGTAAGGTTATTATGAATCATTATATTCATAGATTTTACTCGAATGGGATCTCTGTCCTTCCTGCTCAAGGCATCGGCTACCACATTTGCCTTCCCCGGGTGGTAACGAATCTCAAAGTCATAATCATTCAATAATTCAATCCACCTACGCTGCCTCATATTCAGTTGTTTCTGATTAAATATGTGTTGAAGACTTTTGTGGTCGGTATGTATAATACTTTTTACCCCATATAAGTAGTGCCTCCAAGTCTTTAATGCAAAAACAACCGCGCCTAATTCCAAATCATGTGTCGTATAATTTTGTTCGTGAATCTTCAATTGTCTAGAAGCATAAGCAATCACCTTCGTTCGTTGCATTAATACACAACCGAGACCTTGCTTTGATGCGTCACAATAAATCACAAAATCATCATTCCCTTCAGGCAATGACAATATAGGTGCCGTAGTTAGCTTTTTCCTTCAATAACTGAAACGCTTTCTCTTGTTCATCATTCCATTCAAATTTCTTCCCTTTATGCGTTAATGCAGTCAAGGGTTTTGCTATTCTGGAAAAGTCTTGGATGAACCTTCTGTAGTAACCAGCTAGTCCTAAAAAATGGCGTATGTGTTTCGGAGTTTTCGGGGTTTCCCACTTTTCAACAGTTTCTATCTTTGCCGGATCCACCTTAATACCTTCTTTGTTCACTATGTGACCGAGGAATTGAACTTCTTCCAACTAAAATGCACAATTTGAAAACTTAGCGTACAATTCTTCCTTCATCAATACTTCTAACACCTTTCTCAAATGTTCACCATGTTCTTGGTCATTCTTTGAGTAAATAAGTATGTCATCAATGAAAACAATGACAAACTTATCAAGGTATGGTCCACACACTCGGTTCATAAGGTCCATGAACACAGCTGGTGCATTAGTTAAACCAAACAGCATGAGCATAAACTCGTAATGACCGTAACGTGTTCTGAAAGCAGTCTTTGGAATATCATCTTCTTTCATCCGCATTTGATGATACCCGGAACGTAAGTCAATCTTTGAATAAACAGACGAGCCTTGTAGTTGATCAAATAAGCCGTCGATTCTCGGTAGTGGGTAGCGGTTCTTGATGGAAAGTTTGTTCAACTCTCGGTAGTCGATACACAACCTGAATGTACCATCTTTCTTCTTGACAAACAAAACAGGAGCTCCCCACGGTGATGTGCTTGGTCGAATGAAACCACGCTCTAAAAGTTCTTGTAATTGGCTTTACAGTTCTTTCATCTCGCTGGGTGCGAGTCTGTAAGGAGCACGAGCTATTGGTGCAGCTCCTGGTACAAGATCTATTTGAAATTCAACGGATCGATGTGGGGGTAATCCCGGTAATTCTTTCGGAAATACATCGAGAAATTCTTTTGCGACGGGAACATCATTGATGCTCTTTTCTTCAGTTTGTACTTTCTCAACGTGTGCTAGAACAGCATAGCAACCTTTTCTTTTTAGTTTTTGTGCCTTCAAATTACTAATAAGATGTAGCTTCGTGTTGCCCTTTTCTCCGTACACCATTAAGGGTTTTCCTTTTTCTCGTATAATGCGAATTGCATTTTTGTAACAAACGATCTCTGCTTTCACTTCTTTCAACCAGTCCATACCGATTATCACATCAAAACTCCCTAACTCTACTGGTATCAAGTCAATCTTAAATGTTTCGCTAACCAGTTTAATTTCTCGATTCCGACATATATTATCTGCTGAAATTAATTTACCATTTGCTAATTCGAGTAAAAATTTACTATCCAAAGGTGTCAATGGACAACTTAATTTAGCACAAAAATCTCTACTCATATAGCTTCTATTCGCACCCGAATCTAATAAAACGTAAGCAGATTTATTGTCAATAAGAAAGGTACCCGTAACAAGCTCCGGGTCTTCCTCGGCCTTGTCCATTCGTGTTCTCCTGGTTCGGGCAATTTCTAATAATGTGGCCCAGTTATCCACATTTATAACAAACTACATTGGCATAACTTGCTCCGACACTACTTGCTCCGCCATTACTCGTTCCGACACCATTTGTTCCTTTCGTTCTATTAACCCCTGGTCCGTAGACCTCACACTTCGCCGCGCTATGACCATTTCTTTTACACTTGTTGCAAAATTTGGTGCAGAACCCTGAGTGATACTTTTCAACCTTTGGCATAGCTGCTTCTGATTGTTGTTGTTGTTGCGGTTATTATTGTTGTTGGGATGATTGTTGTAGTTGCTGTTGTTGTTGTTGTTGTTGTTGTTGTTGTTGTTGTTGTTGTTGTTGTTGTTGTTGTTGTTGTTGGGCCGTTTGTTGTAGTTGCGATTGATGTTGCGATTGTTGGGATAATTGTTGCGATTATTGTTGTAATTGCTGATGTTGTTGTATTGGTGATTCTTATCACCGTTTTCCTCCCACTTTCTTTTGACTTGCTTCACATTGGCCTCTTCAGCAGTCTGTTCTTTAATTCTTTCTTCAATCTGGTTCACTAGTTTGTGAGCCATTCTTCATGCCTATTGTATGGAGGCGGGCTCGTGTCAACTTATATCTTCTTGGATTCTTTCCGGTAATCCTTTCACAAACGCGTTGATCTTCTCTTCCTCATCTTCGAATTCTCCCGGACACAATAGGCACAATTCTGTGAATCGTCTTTCGTACGTGGTAATATCAAATCCTTGGGTTCGTAACCCTCTAAGTTCTATCTTGAGCTTATTGACCTCGGTTCTGGGACGGTACTTCTCGTTCATCAAGTGCTTGAATGCTGACCACGGTAGTGCGTACGCATCGTCTTGTCCCACTTGCTCTAGATAGGTATTCCACCATGTTAACGCAGAACCTGTGAAGGTATGCGTAGCGTACTTCACTTTGTCCTCTTCAGTACACTTACTTATGGCAAACACCGATTCGACCTTCTCGGTCCACCGTTTCAATCCAATTGGTCCTTCGGTTCCATCAAATTCCAAAGGTTTGCAGGCAGTGAATTCTTTGTAGGTGCATCCTACACGATTTCCTGTACTGCTAGATCCAAGGTTATTGTTGGTATGTAGCACAGCCTGTACTGCGGCTATGTTTGAAGCTAGAAAAGTACGGAATTCCTCTTCATTCATATTCACGGTGTGTCGAGTAGTCGGTGCCATTTCCTTCAAAATAGTCAAATGGAACAAGTTAATCATACAGAATATTAAGAGTAGTTAATAGTATTTCGTAGCATAATATGAACTCATTTATAAAAGCTTTTTCTTCATATTAGCGTTTTATAAGTTTAAATTCGGGTAGTACCTACCCGTTAAGTTCATACTTAGTAGCTAATATACAATTCAACTACTACAATTCTATATGAAAAACTGATTATAATAATATTTCGCGTTCAAACTTTTACACAATATTTTACAAACTTACAATACCGCTTATTTTACATATAGCATGAAATATAGCACACAATAAATTTGATAGAAGATGGTTGTGAAGATAATTCTAGCTAGTACACAAGTCGTTCAGCAAAGGCAATAAAGACACGTAATTCATACGTCCAGAAACAAGTCATGCATTCTGGTTTTACTAGGACTACTTCCCATCCTTGGTCTTGTGGAACATAACCGTTATGGCCGTTGATAAGACAGCGTGTTGTAACGTCGTCAAAGGGACGAGGGTTACGTAATGTCCAACAGTCCCGTAACAATCTAAAAACCTCATTTCTTACCCCAATTACAGACTCCGTCACTTGTGGGAATGTTTTGTTTAATAGTTGTAGCCCGATGTTCTTGTTCTCACTTTGGTGAGAAGCGAACATTACTAATCCGTAAGCATAACATGCTTCTTTATGTTGCATGTTAGCCGCTTTTTCTAAATCACGAAGTCCAATATTCGGATATATTGAGTCAAAATAATTTCTTAACCCATTGCGTAAAATAGCATTTGGGTTGCCCGCAATATATGCGTCAAAGTAAACACATCGTAACTTATGGATTTCCCAATGTGATATCCCCCATCTTTTGAACGAAAGCCTTTTATAAACCAAGGCATTCTTGGAACGTTCTTCGAATGTCTTACAAACTGATCTCGCCTTAAATAGTTGTGCTGAAGAATTCTGACCGACTCTAGACAAGATTTCATCAATCATGTCTCCGGGTAGGTCTCTTAAAATATTGGGTTGTCTATCCATTTTGTGTTTTTATACTGTAAAATAGACAAGAGTTAGATTCATAAAAAAAATACTTATTAATACAAGCAATTTTTACATATATCATAAAGCATAAGCACACTATATTACATATATTACACCACACGAATACAACTATCTTATTCCGACTCACTTGTTTCTTCTTCTTCGGTTTTTGTTCGTTTTGCCAAGTTTCTAGGGATATATGATGTTCCCCTAATACGAGCCATCGTTTTCCACATTGGTTTAGAAAAACCTGGTGGTTTAGAGGTTCCCGGGTCATTGTTACAACTTAAGGACTTCGGGGGTTGACGATACATATAAAGTTCATCGGGGTTGGAATTAGATTTCTCTATTTTTATGCCCTTTCCCTTATTATTTTCTTTTACCTTTTTAAATTCAGTTGGGGTA
The DNA here is from genome assembly GCF_046630445.1 of Rutidosis leptorrhynchoides. Lineage (NCBI taxonomy): Eukaryota > Viridiplantae > Streptophyta > Magnoliopsida > Asterales > Asteraceae > Rutidosis > Rutidosis leptorrhynchoides. The sequence goes on along the minus strand of NC_092339.1, from coordinate 167,528,368 downwards.
ATTTCTATAACATCATCGAAATTCTCGTCGGAATCCGATTCATCGGAGAATTGGTAATCCTCCCGATATTTTGCTTCCTTGGCGGAAACACCATTGACCATAATTAACCTTGGTCGTTTGGTTGAGGATTTTATTTTACTTAACCGTTTTATTATTTCCCCCACCGGTTCTATTTCTTCATCAGGTTCCGATTCTTCTTCCGGTTCCGATTCTTCTTCCGGTTCCGACTCTTCTTCCGGTTCCTCTTCGGGAACTTGTGAATCAGTCCACGAATCATTCCAATTTACATTTGACTCTTCATTATTATTAGGTGAGTCAATGGGACTTGTTCTAGAGGTAGACATCTATCACATAATATCAAACGCGTTAAGAGATTAATATATCACATAATATTCACATGTTAAAAATATATAGTTTCCAACAAAATTTATTAAGCAATCATTTTTCAAGTAAACACGGTCGAAGTCTAGACTCACTAATGCATCCTAACAAACTCGATAAGACACACTAATGCAAAATTCTGGTTCTCTAAGACCGACGCTCTGATACCAACTGAAATGTCCCGTTCTTATTGATTATAAACGTTCCATATTAATTGATTTCGTTGCGAGGTTTTGACCTCTATATGAGACGTTTTTCAAAGACTGCATTCATTTTAAAACAAACCATAACCTTTATTTCATCAATAAAGGTTTAAAAAGCTTTACGTAGATTATCAAATAATGATAATCTAAAATATCCTGTTTACACACGACCATTACATAATGGTTTACAATACAAATATGTTACAACAAAATAAGTTTCTTGAATGCAGTTTTTACACAATATCATACAAGCATGGACTCCAAATCTCGTCCTTATTTAAGTATGCGACAGCGGAAGCTCTTAATAATCACCTGAGAATAAACATGCTTAAAACGTCAACAAAAATGTTGGTGAGTTATAGGTTTAACCTATATATATCAAATCATAATAATAGACCACAAGATTTCATATTTCAATACACATCCCATACATAGAGATAAAAATCATTCATATGGTGAACACCTGGTAACCGGCATTAACAAGATGCATATATAAGAATATCCCCATCATTCCGGGACACCCTTCGGATATGATATAAATTTCGAAGTACTAAAGCATCCGGTACTTTGGATGGGGTTTGTTAGGCCCAATAGATCTATCTTTAGGATTCGCGTCAATTAGGGTGTCTGTTCCCTAATTCTTAGATTACCAGACTTAATAAAAAGGGGCATATTCAATTTCAATAATTCAACCATAGAATGTAGTTTCACGTACTTGTGTCTATTTTGTAAATCATTTATAAAACCTGCATGTATTCTCATCCCAAAAATATTAGATTTTAAAAGTGGGACTATAACTCACTTTCACAGATTTTTACTTCGTCGGGAAGTAAGACTTGACCACTGTTGATTCATGAACCTATAACAATATATACATATATATCAAAGTATGTTCAAAATATATTTACAACACTTTTAATATATTTTGATGTTTTAAGTTTATTAAGTCAGCTGTCCTCGTTAGTAACCTACAACTAGTTGTCCACAGTTAGATGTACAGAAATAAATCGATAAATATTATCTTGAATCAAGCTACGACCCAGTGTATACGTATCTCAGTATTGATCACAACTCAAACTATATATATTTTGGAATCAACCTCAACCCTGTATAGCTAACTCCAACATTCACATATAGAGTGTCTATGGTTGTTCCGAAATATATATAGATGTGTCGACATGATAGGTCGAAACATTGTATACGTGTCTATGGTATCTCAAGATTACATAATATACAATACAAGTTGATTAAGTTATGGTTGGAATAGATTTGTTACCAATTTTCACGTAGCTAAAATGAGAAAAATTATCCAATCTTGTTTTACCCATAACTTCTTCATTTTAAATCCGTTTTGAGTGAATCAAATTGCTATGGTTTCATATTGAACTCTATTTTATGAATCTAAATAGAAAAAGTATAGGTTTATAGTCGGAAAAATATGTTACAAGTCGTTTTTGTAAAGGTAGTCATTTCAGTCGAAAGAACGACGTCTAGATGACCATTTTAGAAAACATACTTTCACTTTGAGTTTAACCATAATTTTTGGATATAGTTTCATGTTCATAATAAAAATCATTTTCTCATAATAATAAATTTTAAATCAAAGTTTATCATAGTTTTTAATTAACTAACCCAAAACAGCCCGCGGTGTTACTACGACGACGTAAATCCGGTTTTACGGTGTTTTTCGTGTTTCCAGGTTTTAAATCATTAAGTTAGCATATCATATAGATATAGAACATGTGTTTAGTTGATTTTAAAAGTCAAGTTAGAAGGATTAACTTTTGTTTGCAAACAAGCTTAGAATTAACTAAACTATGTTCTATTGATTACAAGTTTAAACCTTCGAATAAGATAGCTTTATATGCATGAATCGAATGATGTTATGAACATCATTACTACCTTAAGTTCCTTGGATAAACCTACTGGAAAAGAGAAAAATGGATCTAGCTTCAATGGATCCTTGGATGGCTCGAAGTTCTTGAAGCAGAATCATGACACGAAAACAAGTTCAAGTAAGATCATCACTTGAAATAAGATTGTTATAGTTATAGAAATTGAACCAAAGTTTGAATATGATTATTACCTTATATTAGAATGATAACCTACTATAAAAAACAAAGATTTATTGAGGTTGGATGATCACCTTACAAGATTGGAAGTGAGCTAGCAAACTTGAAAGTATTCTTGATTTTATGTAACTAGAACTTGTAGAATTTATGAAGAACACTTAGAACTTGAAGATAGAACTTGAGAGAGATCAATTAGATGAAGAAAATTGAAGAATGAAAGTGTTTGTAGGTGTTTTTGGTTGTTGGTGTATGGATTAGATATAAAGGATATGTAATTTTGTTTTCATGTAAATAAGTCATGAATGATTACTCATATTTTTGTAATTTTATGAGATATTTCATGCTAGTTGCCAAATGATGGTTCCCACATGTGTTAGGTGACTCACATGGGCTGCTAAGAGCTGATCATTAGAGTGTATATACCAATAGTACATACATCTAAAAGCTGTGTATTGTACGAGTATGAATACGAGTGCATACGATTAGAATTGTTGATGAAACTGAACGAGGATGTAATTGTAAGCATTTTTGTTAAGTAGAAGTATTTTGATAAGTGTATTGAAGTCTTTCAAAAGTGTATAAATACATATTAAAACACTACATGTATATACATTTTAACTGAGTCGTTAAGTCATCGTTAGTCGTTACATGTAAGTGTTGTTTTGAAACCTTTAGGTTAACGATCTTGTTAAATGTTGTTAACCCAATGTTTATAATATCAAATGAGATTTTAAATTATTATATTATCATGATATTATCATGTATGAATATCTCTTAATATGATATATATACATTAAATGTCTTTACAACGATAATCGTTACATATATGTCTCGTTTAAAAATCATTAAGTTAGTAGTCTTGTTTTTACATATGTAGTTCATTGTTAATATACTTAATGATATGTTTACTTATCATAGTATCATGTTAACTATATATATATCCATATATATGTCATCATATAGTTTTTACAAGTTTTAACGTTCGTGAATCACCGGTCAACTTGGGTGGTCAATTGTCTATATGAAACATATTTCAATTAATCAAGTCTTAACAAGTTTGATTGTTTAACATGTTGGAAACATTTAATCATGTAAATATCAATCTCAATTAATATATATAAACATGGAAAAGTTCGGGTCACTACAGGTCAAGCCCCCAACGACAAATGATTAACCCAACTTGGTTAGTCAAAACATACTCGGTCAACCCGACTTGGTCAACATCTAATATCAAATTGATTAACCCGACTCGGTTAGTCAAACTCACTTGGTTAACCCGCCCTGGTCAACACCCTACATCTACTAGATTAACCCGACCCGGTGAGTCAAACTCACTTGGTTAACCCGCCCTGGTCAACACCTAACATCTATTTGATTAACCCGTCATGGCTAATCAAACCGCAATGGACTAACTCGACCAAGCTAGTCACTACATCACATGGATAAACTCATTCATTACCCAAAAATCACCCGCATAAAGATGGTACTAAAATCGAATAGTACCTGAATCAAGCGTCTCTAGATTTTCGCGCTCCATCACTGTTCCCCTCGGGACATTCTGACTTCCGGTGTCCCTCTTTCCGGCACTTAAAACATGTGACCTTACCCGATGGACAATCACGAGACTTATACCCCGTTTGCCCACAATTATAACACGCGAATTTAGAACCACTCTTGCCACTAAATTTCACGCTTCCGACGCCTTCGGTAGCACTTTTACTTTTCTTGTTCGAAAACATCGTCGCTTCGAACTTTCGCTTACTAACATCGAAAACACTTGCCTTTAACACCTCCGGTTTAAAACCCCGAGCCAACTCAAACAATTCTTCAAAAGACTTAGCCATCCCACAACTAATCTTACGTTTCAATTCATCGCTTAAAGTACGATAAAAATCTTTCATCAACTTGTGATCGTCACCAACATATTCCGAACAAAAACGAGTCTTTGCCAAGAAGGTAGACTTGAGAGTAACCAAGTCCATTGAACCTTGTTGCAAATTGTGCAACTCGTCCCGGATTCTGTCAAGGTCGGAAAAAGTTCGGTATTCTTTGAAAAATTCCTTCTTGAACTCTTCCCATGACAAGCTCATACATTGTTCTTCGCCATACAATTGAATCTTGTCATCCCACCACAACTTGGCTTCTTCACGTAACATACTAGAACCATATCTAGTTTTCTTCTCGGGAGGACATTCACTAGTACGGAAAGCCCCCTCGATGTCGGAAATCTAACACGTGCTTTTCAACGGATCTCGTACCCCATTAAACATCGGGGGTTGAGCATCCTTGAAATTCTTGTAATGGAAGTCTCGCCTTCCATGTCCACCGTTACCGTCACCCCCTTCATCACGAGGATGGATGTTTCGAGCCTCGAATGCCTCTTCCACCGCGGCATTTCTTCGTTCGTTGATTAACTCGGTTACTTGCCCATCAACCGATTCCTGAAAAACCTTTCTAACATCCTCGAGAAACTCCACTTTCTGTCGTTTAATGATAGCCTCAACCTTAGCCGTGAACTCGAAGTCTTCGCCTTGATCTCCGTTCCCTTGTTTGTTCCTTGTCGTCATTCTAAGAAACGAACTCAGTTAGGAACGCAACACGAATAAATTACATACACCTCCACGAACAACATTCATAATCATATAAATATGCCCCCATTCGTACATCCCATCTAGTTCAACGCTTGTTGTACATCACTTACTTGACTTGGCTTTCAACTGTAATAATGGTCGCGAAGCATTATTACGCTCACACGCCATGCCGAGCTCATGAATACAACAACCATCTCGCTAGATATTCAACACAAAACAACATGATTAGTAACAACATAATCAATACATAGCTAGTTCTCCTACCATATAAGGCACTAGCTAAAACCCGAACCGACCCGAAATCCTACAAGTCCCGCATAATAGCACACCCAAAAAGTCTAAGTCTAGGCGCCTATCTCAAGTCACCTAAATCCCTTAGACCATGCTCTGATACCACTTGTAACATCCCAACCCGTTAACCAACCAAAAACGCTGAATAAATTTTTTTTAAATATGACAGAAGGGTGCGCGGCTCGCACCATTGCCTGTGCGCGGCGCGCACAAGGCCCTGGACAGTTCTGATCAAATTTTCCATTTTATGCGAAAAGATCTCTTGCTTCCCGACACTTTTGGACTAAATGCTTTTCACAACATAATAATATAATTAAAACTAACACGTTCCAATAATAAAACAAGTTTTATGACACTGGGCCCACATATGCCCAAATTACCCTTTAAGTACAAAATACAAGTTTCGACCATATGAGTTTAATTTCCAAACAAGACTACGAGCATGATGTTTGGGGATAAACTACCCAATCCTAAGTCGAATCCAAAAGTAATCCAAGCAGGCATCAAAAGGGAAATCATCTAATCTCGAGCATACCCTTGCCACGTCCGCCTTCGAACCTAAAAAATGTAAACAACGAGAGGGTAAGCTAATGCTTAGTGAATGCAATACTTATACATATACATATATAGATTACTTACGCGCATCCACTTACAATTACCATACAAACGACGTATAAACGAGCTTGCATCAACAAAACATGCTAACCATTCACCGCTTTGCTACTACCGACTTGTAGCCGACCAATAACGTCGAGTCTCGCTCGTACGATGTCACCGACTTGTGACTCATCATATGGCGTCACCGACTTGTGAACCACCACTAATACTTATAGGTCACCAACTTGTGAACGCCATGTGGCATCACCAACTCGTGAAGTACCACCAAGTGTCACCGACTTGTGAAGCACTATAGGGTGTTACCGACTTGTGAATCACCCGTCAACACATACGAGGTCACCGACTTGTAAACCTCCAAGAGGTGTCACCGACTTGTGAAACACCACTAAGTTTCACCGACTTATGAATACTATGAAGTTTCACCGACTTGTGAATCACTTCCCCGACTTATGGTATCACCGACTTGTGAATCACCATCTAGTGTCACCGGCTCGTGAACACCATAAAATGTCACCGACTCGTGAACCACCATGAGGTGTCACCGACTTGTAAGTCACCTAACGAGACACCACCGACCCGTAGTTCTCTTCACCCATAACATCAATAAATTACCATCTTGTGACATAACGCCCAATATTCACAATGTGGCACCGAAGGCCCACATCGCGTACGAGTAAATAAACTACATACATACATGTATAAATATTCCACTCACCTTGATTGCAAGTAAGGCAACTCCCGCTTGAGCTCCTAATCGTCCAAATGTGAATCACCTAGATAATTCACAAACAAGTAAGCTAACACTCTAGCTTATGCCCAAAACACCATAAGTGCAATATCGACCCATTTGCACATACCTCCATTTGACTAAGTCAAATCTCGCCCAAAACACCCATAATCACAATCAACTAGTGATTATGTTCTAACACTATATTTTACACAATGTTTCATAATCAAAACATATTACTTGCATCAATTACACAAAAACCCATTTTGACCTAATCTCAAGTCAAAACACCCATTTGCAAGTTTACACTTCTAATCATTTATAACTTAGGTTAACTAGTGATTTTAACACCCGAACATGATTACCAACTAATCGATTTCGCTAACCAACCCAAACCAACCAACAATGGTCATTAACACCACTTATTAGCTCAATCACCCATTAATCAACTAGTGGGTTTACTTCAAGAACACCCATTTCAAAACCCCAATTATGAACACTAATCATAATATGAAAACTTGGAGTTAGAACTTACCAATACTACCACAACGTAGCCGTAACCGAGATGAACAACTTTAACACTGGCAACTTCGATTGATTCAAGCTCCTTCTTCTCCAAATGAAGCTTTCTCTCTCTAAACTCTATTTCTCACTCTAGGGCTTGAGAGTGTGTGGAAAAGATGAAGAATGAGATCCAAATGAGATTGGATCAGGTTTTGTGGCCTCAAACCGTCCAACAAGTGAAAAGACCAAACTACCCTTCATTTAACTAAAAACAGAAAAAATGGAAATCTGTCGCAGGGACAGTGCGCGGCACGCACCCCTGGATGTGCGAGGTGCGCACACACTCAAAATCAGTCAGACAGTTTCAGTTTAATATGGTTTGATTATCTGACGTTTGTGTGCACCTGTACACTTAGGTTTAGGGTCTTACACTTTTGGTTGACACTTTTAAGCATGTTTATTCTCAGGTATGAAAGAAATCTTCCGCTGTGCATTTGCTCATTTTAAAGATGTTACATGGAGTCGTTCATGGCATAATTCAAAAAACGTTGCATTCAAGTCATTGAGTTCAAAAAGACTGTTAATAATTAAATGACAGATTAGTCATTCATATTATGGGAAACATATATCATTTGTATAGAAATGTTATATTTTGAAATGAGTTTCTCTTTTAAAATGAATGTAATGTTTGTAAAACATATCATATAGAGGTCAGTACCTCGCAATGAGACCAAATGTTGATGTATTCATCCGTATGGATTTGGACGGGTCGCTTCATAGGTTTCCGGCATGGAGTCGAAGACCTTGAAAGTATGACTAATATTGTAGAAAGAGAGAGTGAGAGAGAGAGGGAGAGAGAAGTGAATTGAAGTGTGTGTAAAAATAGATGACAAATGCCCTTTAAATAGAAAATGGTTTTTGTTGTCATACGGCTGGCAGGCCGTATGGCAAGACGTATGGCCTGGAAAACCGTTTGGCCTGGCCGGATGCATGGCAGGCCGTTTCTCATATGGCAAGCCGTATGGCAAGCCGGATGGCAGGCCGTATGGCTGCCCTAGTTTGCTGTTTTTGCTGGATCATTTTTCTTGTTCCTTGGATCGTATCTTGTTTCCGGGTCATAACTTGACTTTCACCGTTTTCGCTCTAGAATCTTCGTTTTAACTCTGATTCTCTTGATTCTTTTTGCACCGGCTTCATAATCACTTGATCTTCATTTTAACCGATAAAGCGAGTATTTTGGGGATAAATCTTGGAACTTTATTATTTTTGGGCCTCAATACCAGGGTGAAAATGTGACTTTTTACCTGATATCATGCATGTATAATTGCATGATCCCATATAGATATAGGGAGTTTTGTTCTCATTATCAATGGTCTAGCTATTAACTGTAGGCATTTAATCAATGATTCGGCTAAACCATTTTGTGTATGTACATGAGCAACAGAATGTTTAACAACAATTTCTACAGACATGCAGTAGTCATCAAATGCTTGAGATGTAAACTCACCACCATTATCAAGTCTCACACTTTTAATGGTGTAATAGGGAAAATGTGCTCTCAATTTAATAATTTGGGCAAGAAACTTTGTAAATGTCATATTACGGCCTGATAACAGACAAACATGAGACCAACTACTTGATTCATCTATTAGGACCATGAAATATCTAAATGGTCCATGATATCGGCTAAAAAGTCAGGTTTTCACCTCGGTATTAAGGCCCAAAAACAATAAAGTTCCAAACTTTATCACCAAAATACCCACTTCGTCAGTTAAAATTAAAGAACAAGTGATTACAAAGATGGTGAAAAAAGAATCAAGAGAATCGGAGCGAAAACGAAGATTCTAGAGCGAAAACGGTGAAAGACAAGAAATCAAGTTACGGTCCAGCAAATTAGCAAGCCAGACGGGCTGTCAAATGGCAAACTTCCTGCCACACGGCCAGATCAAATGGGCAAAGCTGGCAAACGGCCCCTACAAACGGCCTGCCAAACGGCCTGCCAAACGGCTTGCCAAATGGCCTGCCAGCCGTTTGCAGGCAAATTCAAGTCTATTTAAAGGGTCTTTGACATCCATTTTTTCACACACTTCAATTCACTTCTTTCTCTCTCTTTCTAAAATATTAGTCATACTTTCAAGGTAATCAACTCCGTGCGGGAAACTTATTACCCGGAGAAGAACGCCGAAGATTGTATTCGGAGCGGTCTGGAGTTTGAAGTTGTCACATTTGTATTCGGAACTCCTTTAATCTACTGGTACTTCTATCCTTTGTCTTTATATAATATTTTCCATTATTATGCTTTGTGATATTGTTTCCATGATTAGCGAGTAGCTATCTTTAGTGTATGTTGTGATGTAGTCAATTATAATGCTGAAATAATTTTATGGCTTGTGTATGTTATCGAGATGCTTTTCGATTATGCTTTAAACTCAATCACTTTTTCAACTAATAGAACGTAGTTATTGGCTCTGTTATCGGGAAGTCGTGAACTCCGATTCAGAGTACACTATCTGTGTCATCCCTTGGTAAGAGAAATCTATCGGATACAATGTAAGTTTGACTGAGGCACACCGGTTGTAGTAAGTCCACCGATCTTTGGATTCCAACTGAGGACTCTTTCTTAGTGAAACATATAACTAGACCCTTAGTACATTGTCGGTCCTAGACCATGCTAGTGTATTCACCAAGCATATAAACTTCATAAGTTAACGTGTTCTCAAGCATTGCACCCCGCTTGAGGGATTCTTGGTTAATTAAGGAACTGTTTGTTTAAACTCGTAAATGATTGGACCGTTAGGATAACCGTACGTGTTCATGGAAGTTAAAACCCAACTTAGCCATGGTGTTCTTTATGGTTGAACTTTTTTTAAGGGCCTAACTATCTTTTAAACCCAATCATTAAGGAAAGCATCGAAGCACATCACGTCTCTTGGATATGGAAAACCCTGTATTCTATTATGCTTAAGAAAGTTTAGACCTTTGTGGAATGTTAATACGTCACCCAACAGAGTCGCTCAATTGGATGAGCCGTCTGAACGTGTATGCCTGTAGTCAGACTGCACGGGCATCGAGGGTAAGGGACGTTGCTGTCTATTCAGAATCTTCAAACCTATCACATTACCCAGTGACATGTCTTATGACAGGGCGTTTTGGACTAGTGTAATGAATACAAGGTCACTGCCTATTCATGAGCCAGCATTCTATAATCTCGGCAAAGTAACTGATGAAATCATAGCATGCACTTGTTTTAACCTTATCCGAATTACAAATTTTATCGTATTTACTTTACTTTATCTTATAAACTAGAAAACCAAAAAATTAGGTAACAAACCACTACTCCTGCACCTTAGAATTATCTTAAGCTTTAAATACAGGTTCGATTATACTGATATCTTAAAAATATGACCCTAGGTCATACTTCCCTTACTCATAATAAGGAGCAGTAAGATTTAGGCCCCTCTAAATATAAATTTAAAATTATTGATCCCTCTCTTGGTAGTTGATTCTGATGCCTTGCGGTCTAACGACACCGCATAAACAAAACCGTCCGTTTCGGCCATATCAAGGAGGGGTAAGTTTTTGGCGCCATTGTCGGGGACTTGGTATCAGATAATACTGCTCTTTCATCAAACTCATTCACAAGCATTTAGTGGTGTCTAAGAAAGACAATTATACACGGACTTGGTTGTTGGATTTTCTGAACAGTCTCCAATTATATTAGAACCAAAAGGATCCTGCCTCTCCGTAGTCGTCCTCGCCACTTGGTTTGTTGAATAGTTAGTGCGAAGCTCTGTTATCAAAATACCAGGGAATCAATAGCAAGAACCAAAAACATATCTTAACTTAGGATAATTAGATTACCTTATAATTAGATTAGATTACCTTAGACTACTTTAGATTAAGGCTACCTTAGATTACCTTAGAATACTTTAGAATAACCTTAGATTGCTTTAGACTAAATTAGGGACTTAGCTTATCTGCTTAAAATTTAAAAACAAAAAAAAGGCATACCCAGTGTATGACCCAAACCCAATCTAGACCATGGCTATTGTTATTCGTACCTGATCCAGACGCAATAATCTCTAAAGCACGGAAGGAAGAACGGATCAAAAATCGAATGGCGGTACGCGTTATTTAGCAGAAAACACAAAACCCTCGATTGAAGGTCGAGGAGGACCAATCAGATTCCCAGAGATTCAAGGACACTCATTTGAGTTAAAACATCACATTATACAGCTCCTCCAAAATAGCAGTCAGTTTCATGCATTACCGAATGACGATCCGAACTCTCACCTTGATAAATTCATATATCTTTCGCACTCCTACAAACAACCAGGGATAGGACAAGATGAAAGGACCCGTTCATATACATTATAAACGATTCACAATAGTTGATTACGTTGCGAGGTATTTAACCTCTATATGATACATTTTACAAACATTGCATTCGTTTTTAAAAGACAAACTTTCTTTACATCGAAAATTGACAGGCATGCATACCATTTCATAATATCCACTATCCAACTATAAATTGATTTAATAATAATCTTTGATGAACTCAATGACTCGAATGTAACGTTCTTCGAAATATGCTATGAAAGACTCCAAGTAATATCTTTAAAATGAGCAAATGCACAGCGGAAGATTTCTTTAACACCTGAGAATAAACATGCTTTAAAGTGTCAACCAAAAGGTTGGTGAGTTCATTAGTTTATCATAATCATTTATTTCCATCATTTTAATAGACCACAAGAATTTCATTTCCAGTTCTCATAAATATACGTCCCATGCATAGAGACAAAAATAATCATTCATATGGTGAACACCTGGTAACTGACATTAACTAGATACATATAAGAATATCCCCTATCATTCCGGGATCCTCCTTCGGACATGATATAAATTTCGAAGTACTAAAGCATCCGGTACTTTGGATGGGGTTTGTTAGGCCCAATAGATCTATCTTTAGGATTCGCGTCAATTAGGGTGTCTGTTCCCTAATTCTTAGATTACCAGACTTTAATAAAAAGGGGCATATTCGATTTCGATAATTCAACCATAGAATGTAGTTTCAATTACTTGTGTCTATTTCGTCAAACATTTATAAAAGCGCATGTATTCTCAGTCCCAAAAATATAAAGGGTAAAAAGGCAAATGAAACTCACCATACTGTATTTCATAGTAAAAATACATATAACGTCATTGAACAAGTGCAAGGTTGGTCTCGGATTCACGAACGTATCAATATTGAGATTCAATATTGCAGGAAAGGTACGTAGACGCAACGGAAATGATAAATACTATATTGACCTCACGAGCATACCCATGAACCATACTCAATCACCTCCATAGCTATAACCCATAATTTCCTTAATCCTATCCTACTCGAAAAACAATTTTGAAATCACTCGGACAGCGCTCCGTCGTAATATTTTATGTATACTAATAATATCTTGAAATAATACGGAGTAAATATATATATGTAAATCGATTGAGAGAGTTTAGAGAAAAATATTTTCAAGTTTCTCTGAAATAATGAAACCTATTGAATTCTATTTATAATAGATTTTTGAATTATTAAAGTGAATTATTAAAGTATGAATTATTAAAGTGAATTATTAAAGTATGAATTATTAAAGTGAATTATTAAAGTATGAATTATTAAAGTGAATTATTAAAGTTAAAGTAAAGTAAAAATAAAGTAAAGGTAAAGTTTAAGTATAGTAAAAGTATAAAACTATATACGTATAATACGCGTATAAATATATATAATATTAATTTAAATCGTTATATATATTTAATAAAATAAAATATAAATATCGTTATCTTTATCATACTAGTTAAGTAATGAGTTGTCAAAAGTGGTTCTAGATATTTATAAAAGTTATATACGTTTTAATAATAAAGTTCTTTTTAAACTGAAAACGTTTTTGTACGTTTGAAACTAAATAGATCAATCGAGTCTTTATGAGATTCAATCTTCTACTATCCTTTGTCTAGTTCTCAATGATTGACAATTTGTTCTTATTTATAAATCACTTTACCATTTTCCGAATATTGTTAAAATGGAAAGATTTCTCAAATCAACGTGGGCCTTTCAACAGAGACTTATAATCATAATTCAATATATCTGATAATTCAATCATTTGATCTTATCTTCTAATTCCATTGATAAACATTTTGAAACAGATACAATCATATAAAGTATTTAATCTAATATTTTGTTTACGTTTCAAGTTATAATATATATACACATATACATATATAATCATATTCATTTAATGGTTCGTGAATCATTGAAATTTGGTCGAGGTTGAATGAATGTATGAACATAGTTTAAAAATCTTGAAATTTAACTTAACAAATATTGCTTATCGTGTCGGAAACATATAAAGATTAAAGTTTGAATTTGGTTGGAAATTTCCGGGTTGTCACAGTACCTACCCGTTAAAGAAATTTCGTCCCGAAATTTGAGTGGAAAGGTCGTGAATGATAATAAGTATGTTTTCATGATGCATACGGGCTGAAAATTAGAGTTTTATCATCAGCGAATAATTTGGATAAACAATCCATGTATATGAAGAGTACGAATGAAGCTAACATAGAAGAGTGAAATGAATAAGTGTAGATTCATCTTATCATTTGATGTAGATATGATTGATTCCCAGATTTCAAGGGATTTGAAGAAAATCTTCTTAATAAGATTTGACTCTCCGGTAATCAAGGGAATTAGGATCCGTTTTAAATGCGATCGTCCATTTTAATTGTTCTGTCGAAGATTTTCTTATAAATTCACCTCCTTCGTTTCCTTACAACTCACACCTTCTGTTGATGCATTTTATGCAAGTCCCTAGACATCTACCCACGTCCATTGCAGGTACAACAGTTTACAGGCCACCATGGTTGCTCGTTATTATCCTATCCCTGTTTGAATGTGGTTATAGGAACTCCAGAAATGAGAATTAGATGTTTGACTATGTTAGACTTAGTCAGACGTACGAGTGAAGCCTCACTAGTATGGTTGACAGGCTCATACACACGGTTGATGCTGAGCTAAGTCACAATTACAACCTAAATGAGAATACACGAGTGAGTGATCACCCGTACGGCTGATGAAGCCAACTCGTACGTGTGATGAATGAATCGTATGGGTGAGTCAGCAGCAGGGGTATATAAAGTCTTATGTTCTTCATTTTAGGTTAAGCCTCTCATTTGTTACACACACTTAGATCTAGTGAGCTCCTCCGATTCTCTCTCAGTCCAAATCACCCAGGTGGTGAATAATAGCTCTAGGTGTTGATCTAATCACACTTGATTTAGTTGTGGTTTGACTAAATTAATCAAAAAAAACTTAACCTATTCACTAGAGGGTTTGATTCACTTATTCCGCCATTTTGTGAGTTAAATCTATTGATTTCTAAGTTCCTAGTCATGTTTCATCACCTTCTATTCTTTCCCCCTCAACTCATATTTTAAAGTATTCATCAATATGCTCCATCCAGTTCTGATTCTCGATATACTTCTAACTTTCATATCGGTCATTCTTCTTTTTCATCTACCACCGGAAGAATCTATTTACTTCTACTATACTCTTGGGTTTATAGTGTTTCTAGTTCTCCTGTGTCTTTATATTGCTATATGCATCGATATATATGGTTTATAATTTCTGGTTTATCGTTGGGCTTTATATGTTCCCTTATATTTCAAAGTCTCTGCTTCTGTCTTCTATAATCATTATCATTCACAGTTAATGCTCTCTTTTATTTGCTGCAATTTATACCCCAATTTCTATTTCAGAGTTTTGTCCTTTCGTTTCTTCTTCTTGCGATTAAGCACCGCTTGTAATGGTCCAGAATTCACAGATATAAATTTCGGAATGAACATTGTTAATGTTCTAGGAAGGAAATTGTGATGGCACGATCTTGACTTGTCAAATTACTAGAATACCTTGGAAAAGGCCGAATCATCAAGAAATATTTTCTTGATATTTTAGAGGTTAAATAGAATACAAGAGTCGTATAACATGGCACATGATGATGTTATGATCTGTGAATCATCACGTTCCATTTAGAAACTCAGCATGACTTACTGTAATATAATCACATTGATCAAGTGTCATTATATTATACTAATTCATGCTTCAGTTCCCAACACTACTTCAAAATATTCCTATTTTAAACTTGAATGTTTCGGAATTTAGAAACTAAAATAGTTTCTTTTATGATGTAATACAGATAGCGCGAAGAGGTAAATGATTTCAAATAAGAAAAATTAAGAAAATATCTTCAGAAATATGGAGGATATTTATAATGAAAGATATGATGATATTTTAGAATTTCTAATATCAGAGGATGATGAAGAATATTGTCCGCAGGGGTTTAGAGTCAGGAGCAAGGTATTCGTTAATGACTTCAGCATGTACTGAATCATTTGGATCCTTTAAAGTCAGGTTCAGTCTTTGTAATTTGTCCACAGCCTCCTTCCTACTTTGCTCAATCCGTTTTCCAGTTCCAAAACTTCTCTTTTTCTGCGCTTTGCCAGCATATTTCATCATTATCATCCAGCTTTTACTGTTTAAAGTCGTTTATAGTTTTTGCTGCTTCATCATCATTTTTTCCATTTTCGAAGAACCAATTCGTAGTTCGGAGTGTTTTTCAGAAACTTCACATTCAAATTAAGTCCAGAAGATAGACGTTATATATACACATATAACTGTTGGCGTAGACATGCTGCTAGATTTCAAAATACTGATTGCTAATTCCCAATGATTCGTATGGCAATTCTCATTACAAGATGCGAATGAGTAAATGATGGGGTTTCAATGAATAATTATAATGACTTTTTGGAGAGGCTAAAGTCAAAGGGTAATGAAGTTGTTGGTACATCTGCTAATAATGTGGTGGAATGTAAAAGGTTCACTGGTAACGATGGTGTATATCTCAAGGTTATAATAAGGTTAGTCTGACTGAAAAGTTGAAGTTGACTTGCTGGAGCTGTGACAAAACTGGCTACTTTGAATAGGAGTCGCAAAGTTATTTTTGCTAATAAATGCCAAAGAATCTGACGCGGATACGTTGTTTAAACTTTTACTTTGGTTTCAAGAGTTTTTCGGGTACATAACTGTGGGTAACATGTGGTTGAATCATCATCTCGATTGCTCATCATTCGAAGTGTCTTCAGAAATTTTCGAAGGGTTTGAACACAGATTGTAATCGTTAATATACATTTGATATTCTAACACAGTTTTGAAGTCAAAATATAGCTTGTGAAAGATGTAAGGATCTAAGAGTGATGATTTTGGTCATATCTCAAGTTGAATTTTGAGATTTCAAAATCAGAATATGTAATTAAATTTTGAATGAGTATGGTTGTTTTGATTTCTATAAAAGAATGTATATTGTTGTGAAAGTAGGGAGTATAATGGATGATTTGCTGAATCAGATTCGAAGAATGTAACATATTAATTGTGAATTTATATATCTCTCGGGTATTACCTACCCGTTAAAAAAAATTTTCACAATTAATATTTTGTACAAAAGAATTTTATTACAGTCTTTATGAAAATATATATATATATATATATATATATATATATATATATATATATATATATATATATATATATATATATATATATATATATTCTTCAGATGTAACATAGATTTAATGAGTTAATGTTAAATTAAACTCATTTGATTTATGGTTGAAACTAGAATTGAATATTCCCTAAAGGCTTTAAAAAGTACATAACTTTTACGCAGTATTTCTTTAATAACATTGAAATTATGAATCAATACTTCGTTATTTGTTGATGTATGATGTTCGGTTCATGGAATTCTTGTGAATTTCGCAAAGTACGAATGATGTTATATGAAAAGTTTCGGGTACATCGATGATGAAAGTGTAAAATCAAATATATACTTGATTTATTATGAATTGGAATTTGTTGAATTACGACAGAGATTGTAGTTAACGCTGGTTAAGTTGCGGCCGAAGGACGTACATTATTGCATATTTGTAATATGAATTAACCGAGTAGTTAAGATTCACACACAATAGCTTAGCACGGAAAGATTTATTTCAAAAATATATATATATATATATATATATATATATATATATATATATATATATATATATATATATATATATATATATATATATATATATATATATAATATACATATAATTTCTTCAGACGGAATGAGTTAATTCTTCATAACTTGTGGATACAATATACACGTTATTGATTCGTAATGATGTCCACAGTGATTCTTGAACTGACGGAGTTTGTGATGTTATCGGTGTTGTTGATTCGGATGTTGACTGTACTGACGGTGCTGGTAACGCTGACGGTACTGTTGATGCTGTTGGTAAAGCAAGTTTAGCTTGTTAATCACACACCATTTTTGTCAGGGTTTCTACTCTTCCTTCTATCATTTTGGTTCTCTTAACTGATTTATGGTTAGGGCTAGATTAGATAATCTCTAAGACTTTAGAGATTACATAATCGCCGCGGAATGTTTCTCCAATGAAGTTATGAATTAATACTTCGTCAGTTATTGTTGCTGGTACTCCTTGGTATCTATGGTGCGTATGACGTTGATGCTCATGGGACAGATTGTGAAGTTGAGGTTTACGACGCGGTTGTGGTTGGAGGTGGTAATGGTACTGTTGGCGTTGATGATGGTGGTACTGGTTATGCTGCTGATGCTGCTGCTGGTGTTTGTAATCTCTGCACCATATTCTCCAAAGCCACTACCCGAGTGCGAAGCTCGTTGACTTCTTCTATTACACCGGGGTGATTGTCGGTTCGGACGAGCGGATAAATAAAATCTAAAATTTGATGTAATATATAATCGTGACGAGATACTCTGGAAATGAGCGAGAAAATGGTGTTTCGAACAGGTTCTCCGATAAGTGCTTCAGGTTCTTCGTCTAGAGGGCAATGTGGTGGATGGAAGGGATCACCTTCTTCTTGTCTCCAATGATTGAGGAGGCTCCGAACCCATCCCCAATTCATCCAGAATAGGTGATGACTGATTGGTTGATCTATTCTGGTCACACTGCTTTCGGAGCTTGAATAGGATTCCATTTCAGAATCTGAGTGACTTGAACTGATGACGAATTCCATTTCGTACGATTGGATAAAGGATTTTTTTTTTTCGATATGAAATGATTTTGGCTAACGGATGGTATTCTAATTACATAGAATATATATATAAATATATATATATATATATATATATATATATATATATATATATATATATATATATATATATATATATATATATATATATATATATATATATATATCAAAAGATTTCGTAGATTACGGAGGACTTTGCGGGATATGTCAGGCAAGGTTTAAAGTAACAGATACGATAAGATATGATTTAGCAGATATGCTAAGATACGAATTTTTGTCTATACACTATTCATGCAATCAATGCAGCAAGACGTGTCTTAGACTAAAAATGATAAGCAGGTAATTTCCTGAGGATGATAAGTAGCTAATTTTCGACACAAAATGATAAGCAAAACTTTTGACATGCAGACACGGTCGAAGTCCAGACTCACTAATGCATCCTATCGACTTATCAGTTAGACACACTAATGCAGACCTGGTTCGCTAAGACCACCGCTCTGATACCAACTGAAAGGACCCGTTCATATACATTATAAACGATTCACAATAGTTGATTACATTGCGAGGTATTTGACCTCTATATGATACATTTTACAAACATTGCATTCGTTTTTAAAAGACAAACTTTCTTTACATCGAAAATTGACAGGCATGCATACCATTTCATAATATCCACTATCCAACTATAAATTGATTTAATAATAATCTTTGATGAACTCAATGACTCGAATGCAACGTTCTTCAAAATATGCTATGAAAGACTCCAAGTAATATCTTTAAAATGAGCAAATGCACAGCGAAAGATTTCTTTAACACCTGAGAATAAACATGCTTTAAAGTGTCAACCAAAAGGTTGGTGAGTTCATTAGTTTATCATAATCATTTATTTCCATCATTTTAATAGACCACAAGAATTTCATTTCCAATTCTCATAAATATACGTCCCATGCATTGAGATAAAAATAATCATTCATATGGTGAACACCTGGTAACTGACATTAACTAGATACATATAAGAATATCCCCTATCATTCCGGGATCCTCCTTCGGACATGATATAAATTTCGAAGTACTAAAGCATCCGGTACTTTGGATGGGGTTTGTTAGGCCCAATAGATCTATCTTTAGGATTCGCGTCAATTAGGGTGTATGTTCCCTAATTCTTAGATTACCAGACTTTAATAAAAGGGGCATATTCGATTTCGATAATTCAACCATAGAATGTAGTTTCAATTACTTGTGTCTATTTCGTCAAACATTTATAAAAGCGCATGTATTCTCAGTCCCAAAAATATAAAGGGTAAAAAGGCAAATGAAACTCACCATACTGTATTTCGTAGTAAAAATACATATAACGTCATTGAACAAGTGCAAGGTTGGCCTCGGATTCACGAACATATCAATATTGAGATTCAATATTGCAGGAAAGGTACGTAGACGCAACGGAAATGATAAACACTATATTGACCTCACGAGCATACCCATGAACCATACTCAATCACCTCCATAGCTATAACCCATAATTTCCTTAATCCTATCCTACTCGAAAAACAATTTCGAAATCACTCGGACAGCACTCCGTCGTAATTTTTTATGTATACTAATAATATCTTGAAATAATACGGAGTAAATATATATATGTAAATCGATTGAGAGAGTTTAGAGAAAAATATTTTCAAGTTTCTCTGAAATAATGAAACCTATTGAATTCTATTTATAATAGATTTTGAATTATTAAAGTGAATTATTAAAGTATGAATTATTAAAGTGAATTATTAAAGTATGAATTATTAAAGTGAATTATTAAAGTATGAATTATTAAAGTGAATTATTAAAGTTAAAGTAAAATAAAAATAAAGTAAAGGTAAAGTTTAAGTATAGTAAAAGTATAAAACTATGTACGTATAATACGCGTATAAATATATATAATATTAATTTAAATCATTATATATATTTAATAAAATAAAATATAAATATCGTTATCTTTATCATACTAGTTAAGTAATGAGTTGTCAAAAGTGATTCTAGATATTTATAAAAGTTATATACGTTTTAATAATAAAGTTCTTTTTAAACTGAAAACGTTTTTGTACGTTTGAAACTAAATAGATCAATCGAATCTTTATGAGATTCAATCTTCTACTATCCTTTGTCTAGTTCTCAATGATTGACAATTTGTCCTTATTTATAAATCACTTTACCATTTTCCGAATATTGTTAAAATGGAAAGATTTCTCAAATCAACGTGGGCCTTTCAACAGAGACTTATAATCATAATTCAATATATCTGATAATTCAATCATTTGATCTTATCTTCTAATTCCATTGATAAACATTTTGAAACAGATACAATCATATAAAGTATTTAATCTAATATTTTGTTTACGTTTCAAGTTATAATATATATACACATATACATATATAATCATATTCATTTAATGGTTCGTGAATCATTGAAATTTGGTCGAGGTTGAATGAATGTATGAACATAGTTTAAAATTCTTGAAATTTAACTTAACAAATATTGCTTATCGTGTCGGAAACATATAAAGATTAAAGTTTAAATTTGGTTGGAAATTTCCGGGTTGTCACACAAGATATAGTCCGGCTATATTTGTTCCCATATTATCTCACTCATCATGCACAAACATGGTTTGAAGGAGTGGAAAAAGATTCCATCACGTCATGGACGGAGATGGCTACTAAATTCCTAACCAAATATTTCCATCCTTCTAAACAAACCAAACTCGAGAATGACATCATTAACTTCAAACAAAGTTATGATGAATCTCTTTACACTGCATGGGAGCGATTCAAAACCCTGCTGAAAAAATGCCCTAATCACCAGTTAGAACAATCAGCCCAAATCTGTACCTTCTACAATGGTCTTACGGTAAATCATAGGACGACGATCGATGCCGCAGCTCAAGGAAATCTGATGAACCAAACCGCAGACGAAGCATGGGAGTTGCTAAAGAACATTGATAGTGCTCCAAATGAACATATATTTAGGCGCAATATCATTCCAATATGTAAAGCTTTTAGTTGCAATTGTTCTATTTTTATGTAATAATCGTTTAAATAAATAAGTGCGAAGACAAAAGACAGAATCGACGATTTGAAGACGCAAATGACCAAAAAGCTCAAATGTACAAGATACAATCCAAGTGGTTCAATTTATTGATGAATAATGTCTAAAAATGAAAAAAGTACAAGCCGCGAAACGCAAAGTACAAGATATCTAAGCATACGAAAAAGCGTTCAAAAATCCGGAACCGAGACATGAACCGAGCATCAACGCGCGAGTCAACGGAGCTAAAATTACAAGTTAACTATGCACAAGAATATAATATAATATAATATAATATATATATATATATATATATATATATATATATATATATATATATATATATATATATAATTATATAAATTATATATATTTATTAATTATGTCGACAAGCAAATGGCCAAAAATTGGTGAGCTAGAATCCGAAGCTCCGCACTCGCGGAGCTGTGAGGCACAAAACCTCCGCACTCGCGGAGCAGCTAAATTCAAAATCTGCCTATAAAAGGCACAAGCTTCTGCTGAATCCAAAAACCATTTTCTATCTATCTCTCTCAATTTATATTTATATTTATATTTTATAATTTTAATTTTAATTTTAAGTTAATAATAATAAGGTTATTGTAAGAATGTTTTAAGGTTTTGTAAGTCGGAACTCTGTCCGTGTAATGCTACGCGATTAAATACCACTGTAAGCTATGTTCTTCCTTTTTAAATTAATGTCTCGTAACTAAGTTATTATTATGCTTATTTGAGCTGAAGTAATCGTGATGTTGGGCTAAAATATTAAGACGGGGTTATTGGATTTTGTACCATAATTAGGGTTTGCACAAAAGACCGGCACTTGTGAACGTTGGACTATTGACTATTAATAGGTGGGGGTATTGTCTAATTGAATGACAATTCATTGGAACCTGTTGAACCTATCTTCAAATTACTTAATCTAATAATTATTAAAATGATTACGAATGTCCTATTTAGTGAGATTTATACGACATCGTTTACAATCATTAATTAATCAATTGGATTGGGTAATTGATTATTCATTATGGCCAAAGTGAATAAATTAATGTATCATGGAGTAATTAAAACAGGGGTGGATTACATACAAGGATAATTGGTGTAATTGTTAACAAATTATTAAAACCTTGGATTACACGCAGTCGATAACCTGGTGTAATTATTAACAAAGTATTAAAACCTTGTTACAGTTCGAATCCCTAATTAGTTGGAATATTTGACTTCGAAAATAAGGTTAATTTGACGAGCATTTTATAATTATGACCGATGGACTATTATGGACAAAAACCATATAGGTATCCAATAAACCAGGACAAAGAACAATTAACCCAGAGTAATAAATTAAAATCAAAATGTCAAACATCATGATTACGGAAGTTTAAATAAGCATAATACTTTTATTTCATATTTCATCGTACCTTTATTTACTGTCATTTTAATTACTGCAATTTACTTTATCGCAATTTAAATTCTGTCATTTATATTATCGTCATTTATCTTTACGCTTAAAATATAAAATCGACAAACCGGTCATTAAACGGTAAACCCCCCTTTTATAATAATATTACTACTAATATATATATATATATATATATATATATATATATATATATATATATATATATATATATATATATATATATATATATATATATATAAATATAGTTGTTAAAAATATAGTACGTAATCGCTAGCTCCCTGTGGAACGAACCGGACATACTAAAAACTACACTACTCTACGATTAGGTACACTGCCTATAAGTGTTGTAGCAAAGTTTAGGTATATCCCATCTATATAAATAAATAAAACTTGTATCATATTACGCTGTATTTCATATTAAAAATAATACTATTTTGTACTACACCTCGCACACATCCAGTTTTTGGCGCCGCTGCCGGGGACCCGGCGAAACGCTATATTTTTAATCTATATTTGTAAAAATATAATTATATATAAGTTTGAGAAAAAAAATATAAAAAAAATTATATTTTTAAGATTTTTGTCTATAAAATTAATAAGTAATTTTATTTTAAGTTTTTAAAATATATTGTTATTTTATATAAATTATCTATCGATTATTTTATAAAACTTAAAAATCAAATAAAAAAATGAACTGGATCCCAAATTCGAAGCCCAAAATACAAATAATTTAACAGTGGGACGAACTGTTTAAGCCCAACTAACCGGATCCATCACTGTGTAACTCTGCAATTGCGGAGCCCCTTAGACAGTAGGTACCGCAGTCGCGTAGCTGCTACTGACAGGTCTGAACCCACGCATTAAATACGAATTAGGGTTTTAATTTTATATTTATTATTAATTATTATTAGGGTTTAATTATTATATAGTTTTAATATAATTTGTATTTTAAGTTTTAATTATTATTATTTACATATTTATATTATTCCTTTTATATAAATAATATAAAAATAATATTTTTATAAAATTTATATTTTTATCATTTTAGTTATAATTTATATTTTTAATCGTTTAATTCGTAAATTGTATATTTTTCGTTCGTAACTAGTTTTAAACTTAGTATCTTGCCGTAGTAATTTCATATTTCTGGATTTTTAAGCTTTGCCGTAAAATCCCTTAAGTGCTTTTTCTTTAGATTAAGATTTAGGTGCTTTAGAATTTTACGACGCAGTTTATAAATTTTAGTTCCTTTTTAAGTAATTGCCGTTTTCCGTTTAGAATTCCTTTAAGCTTTAATACCTTTAGACGCAAGTTTTAATATTTAGTTTTTAGACTTTTAAGTTTCGACGCTCTACTTTCTTATTTTTATTTTTCGACTTTTTATTTTTCGACGTTTTTCGACGCACTCTTTTTCTTTCTCATTTCTACGCTCTAGTTTTTAGGACATAGAATTTTCAAAATTTTCTTTAAATTTCGACGAAAAAATTATTTTAAGCGGTTAAATTGATAGACATCCAAAATTTTCTGCTTCGTAGTAATAGTTGGATTTGTTAGTGGCTGAGTTGTGGATTTTCCGACTTAAAGGATCCTGGCTCTCTGCTTCATCTTTTGGCTATTCGAAACGTGTGCAAAAGCAGAAAAGTCTATTAATTTGATAACTTATATAATTTTTATTTTTATAACTAATAGGATATTCAGTGAATGCACCAAGCAAAACGTTTACCACCTTTCATACGTTCACCACCTGTAACTCGATCAAGACATCTAGCTAATATTGCCGCTGTTGATTTTTCTTTAGAATTATCATCTAGTCGAACAAGTACTCCAATTCAAATTTTCGATAATCCATTTTTTAAACCCGACTTCACAATTGAGAACCCGGAGGATATTCAAGGACAATTCCAAGATCCTGAACCACTAATCATTCCTCCTGAACCACAAACCGTTAAATAAAAATCTTCTAGTGATTCAGATTCAACAATTTCAAATATGGAAATAACGGAACCTCTAAGTATGGAAGATCGAATGAGAGCCACACACACTGGCCAAGGTCACGCCATTATTAAGCCAGACATTAATGAGCCAGATTATGAAATCAAAGGACAAATCCTACACATGGTAACTAATCAATGCCAATATAGTGGTACGTCAAAAGAAGATCCAAACGAACATCTTCGAACCTTTAATAGGATCTGTACTCTATTTAAAATCAGAGAAGTTGAGGATGAACAGATCTATCTCATGTTATTTCCCTGGACTTTAAAGGGAGAAGCCAAAGATTGGTTAGAATCATTACCTGAAGGAGCGATTGACACATGGGATGTTTTAGTTGAGAAATTTCTTAAAAGATTCTTTCCGGCATCTAAAGCCGTGAGACTTAAGGAGAAATTGTTACATTCACGCAAAAGCCAAATGAAACTCTATATGAGGCGTGGACAAGATTTGGAAAGTTATTGAGAGGATGTCTTCAACATGGTTTAGACACTTATCAAATAGTACAAATATTCTACCAAGGATGCGACATTACTACACGAAAAGACATCGACATTGCAGCTGGTGGTTCCATTATGAAGAAAACCGTAACCGAAGCTCACAAAATCATTGATAATACAGCATCCCACTCGCATGAGTGGCATCAAGAAAAAGATATATTTCGTTCATCTAAAGTGGCTAGAGCCGATTCTAGCCATGACTTTGATTCCATTTCCGCAAAAATAGATGCTTTCGAGAGACGAATGGAAAAAATGAATAAAGATATTCACACAATACGAATCAGTTGTGAGCAATGCGGTGGACCACACTTAACGAAAGATTGTCACATCGAGCAAACGATGGAACAACGTGAGAATGTTTCCTACATGAACCAAAGGCCGGGAAATAATTATCAAAATTATTATCAACCGCCAAGGCCAAACTTTAATCAAAATCAAAACATTATTTACAATCTAAATGTACCAAACAATAACTCGTACAACCAACAAGGTCCGAATAACCAACCAACTCAAAATAACACTTTCAATCAATAAAGACCTAGCTTGTATAAACCACCACAACAAACCTAAGAGAAAAAGTCAAATCTGGAAGAAATGATGGCAAAGCTAATGGAATCTCAAATACAATTTATTACATCTCAAACCCAAAAAAATGAGAGGTTTGATCAGTCATTTAGAACTCAACAAGCTTCCATTTTGAATCTAGAAAAACACGTAGGTACTCTTGCTAGTATGATGAGTGAGAGGGAACAAGGAAAGCTACCAAATAATACTGAAGTGAATCCTCGGAATGAGAATGTTAATATGGTGTCAACAAATTCTGAAAAACCAACACCAGAAGATGGGAAGGTTTTAGATGTTAGTAACAATGACGAAGTTACACCACCACCACCACCCAAGTATGTAAAGCCAGTGGTGGCACCATACAGACCACCCATCCAGTTTCCAAGAAAAGGAGTTGAGTATGAGCAAGTAATAGGTAATAAAGTTTGTGATACCTCTGGAAAGAAGAAGAAGAATAAGAAAGTGCAAGAAACAAAAACCGTAAAAGTAAACTCGGTGAAGACAGTTCCACCAAAAGTTCCACCCAGGTTGGGTGATCCGGGTAAATTTATTGTTCCTTGTCTACTTAGTGATTGTGTCATGTATGATGCACTAGCAGATTTAGGTGCGAGTGTGAGTGTTATGCCTCTTTCATTATATAAGAGATTAGGAGTAGGTGAATTAAGTCCAACGAAAATGAGTGTTAGACTCTTTGATCAAACCATTAAGCACCCAGTTTGAATTGCTGACAACTTACCCGTTTAAGTAGGTAATTTAACCTTTCTAGTCGAATTTATTGTCATTGACATAGAAGAGGACTCAAACATTCCTCTAATTTTAGGTCGACCATTTTTAGCGTCCACCGAGGCGTTCATTAATGTAAGAGAGGGTAGAATGACACTTAGTGATGGTGACAAATCGATCACCTTTATGAGTCGAAAGTATAAATCTCCACCAACCTAAACCGTTGAACTAATAAAAACGATCGATGAGAAGCATATTGTTTTACCAACTCCAACAGTAGTGCTTAACAATAATAAAACACCTAAGTGTGAGGAAGATGAAGTAACACCTAATGATGACTTGATAACAAAGAACCCCGTTGTTGATGCGAAATTAAATGACCCCGTTATTAACATTTCAATGAAGAAACTTATTAAACGGATTCGTGATGCCAGAAGCAAGGGGAACTTTAAGTTATGTAATCGGTTAGTATCCAATCTATCGCCTAAAGAAAAGGCAAAACTAGTTGAATTTGTGGATATTACACAGGAATCCGACCAATGGCTTAAAGCAAAAGTCACAGATATGCAAGTTGATTATGGTCCAAGAGAAATGGACAATGAAGTTAATCACAATTTCGACACCACAGCTACCTAAGTATGGGGAGATTCAAATGTTCTAAAAAGAAAACATTGTCTAGAGTTAGTTGTTCTGTTCTCGTGTAGTTCCGAGAATGGAATCCGATTGGTCTTTTCCGCTAGCAGACACTAAAGAACTAGTTTTCTCCCCCCATTCTAAATTTTTTGTTTTATAGGTTTTATATGAAATTTATATGCATTTTTAAATTTAAGTTTTGTGTGATTTTAAAAACAAAATTTACTTTATTTCATTAAGTTTAAAAAAATGATTTCTAAAATTCGTCGTAAGTTAAAGACTAGGTCATGGAACCCAAATTGCTTTACCCAAGGGCGGGGCGAAAAATTTTGTTATCATTATTTTTAATTTTATTGATCTAAAGTATACCAAAAAAATTAAAAAACCCAAAAATCTTTGCTTTTAAAACAATTGCTTTAAAAATAATAAATTTTAAATTTTGTCGAGGGACGGACTAGGTAAACATACCGAAACTACCTAAAGTAAAAGGAAACAAAATTTTAAAAAATTATTCATTTAAATTGTTTTAATAAATAAAGGTTAAAATATATATATATATATATATATATATATATATATATATATATATATATATATATATGTGTGTGTGTGTGTGTGTGTGTGTGTGTGTAGTTTATCTTATGTACAAAACAGGGTAAAACAGCGCATTTTCAAAGACTGACATTAAAGTTCAGCAAAAGCTACTAATTTTGACGACAAGACGCAAAATATCAATTGTGATATAAAATAATATGTTTGCAAACTCGGTATTTTTAATCACTTTTCTACACTAATCACCCTCATGAATTTATAATTATAGTCTGATTTCATGCAAATGAGGGCATTGCATGATCTCAAGTGTGGGGAAGGGTTATAAATTCTCTCGGGTTTACACTTAGTTTATTTAAAAAAATTTGTAAAAATTTAAAAAAATTTCAATAAAATGAATTCAAAATCATGTTTATAAATATTTATGAACGATAAAACTAGATTTTATTAGCGAAATTATTGTTACCTCGGAAAGGACATAAATTGAGAAACAACCCAAAACACTTGAATTCATTTAAAATGGAATAGAGGAGAATAAAAAGGCAAAGAAAGAAATAAATAAAAGCTAAGTGTGGGAAGAATTTACCAAATTCTTTAAAACATATATCACATATTTTGTACATAGTTATTAGTTATGATTAATATAATAAAAGAATTGAAACATACGTACCAGAAAAGGCGATGCCGGAAGAAGCAACAACACAAGTCTGAATAACAGTATTCTCTTGTCTAGTAAAAGGTTGTTACAACATCCCAGATTTATCAAGAAATTTAGTCCATGTTTTCACAAAGAAAAACCCTAAAAGTCCAGCAGATACATTCAACGATGGAATTATTCCAGTTGTAAGATTCAGTTTCATTACGATAAACGTAAACAAAATCCCAAGTATAAAACTAACAACGAATGCACGAACTGTTAGTTGTTGTTGCCACGCTGGAACCTTTTTGCTTTCGAATATTCTTTCGATCGAATCCGTGTCTATTCGCTTTTCATTCTCATCATCCTTGTTTAATTCTTGAATGTTTGATGATGTTCGTTCCATTGATGTTATGTTTTTAAGCTGATTAAATTAAGGGTTTGATTTTGATTAAAGTGTGTGTGGATTTCTTTATAATAACGTGGGTGGAATGGAATCTGGGTTAGAGTCGTCAGTCAATGACAAAGTCACGAATTTTAGGGATTAATAAAACATATTAATACAGATAATATTAATATTTTAACCAATTATTATAATTAAATTATTATTATTAATTAATAAGTAAAAAAATCTACTTAGATTATTGCAGGTACTTTTGTTTTGGACGATAATAATCAGTTTTACCCGATTTACTGTAATATATTTAAAACAAAGATGGATCTACACGATGAATCAATTCCATCATTAAAAGAAAGTAAATTCTTCCGAAAAAGACACGCCCTTCTTGATTTAGGTCAGGAAGTTGTCGTCCAGACCAGTTGTAGAGTCTACGAAAAACCTTGAAAAGTTTTCTCGAAAATCAGCTAGAAATCCACGGACCTCAGCATCAAACAGGGTCGCCAAGTGGTCAGACTTATCTTAACCATGAGAGGATCTGTCTCGTAAAATGGGGAGGGCGCCGTGCAAATTAGCTTGATAAGACTAATGAATCAGGCCTCCGGAAAGGATAATCTCCTTAAAGATTAAAAATCAGCTTTTAAGCCTGATATTACTCAATCCTTGAGATTGACCTTAAAGATTGAGAATTACAAACTCATGGAATTCGATAATATCTAAACTCGAGCTTGAACGAGAAAATATTTTGATCAAATTAAAACCGATTTGTTTTCTAAAAAACCTATTTTCATTGCGTTCATTACCATTGAACGTAAAATCCTGAGAGTTCACCGGAATTCATTAGGTCACCTGAACCAAATCGGGTGTCAACCATAAGAACGGTGGTTGCATAGCATGGTCGAATACTGGACCTTGTGCCAGACCGAAAAATTATAGGGTGATCTTTACTATTTCTCCTACAAAGGATAGTAATTGCATCCGACAAGTTGTGGACCATGAACAAATGCATGTCATTAGACATTGCCTTAACAGTTGCTTGTTCATCACTTTCCTTTATAACCGGATGGTAGTTTATCGAAAGGTAATATGCGGAGCAAGTATACTGGACGTGTTGCTTTCCTAATACAAGGATTAGCAAGTGGGTGACATAAAACCATAAGTTTTGAGCTAAAATTTTCAAATCTAAAACCCACGCAACCCACAAAAACATTTTGAAAACACCGGTGAAGGGTTATTCCGGAAAACTTATCTAGGGTAAAAACTAGAATGAATTTTCAAAAGATCAAATGTTTTCATAAAGATCCAATTTCCTTAAAGGATCTACATTTTCATATTCATGTGGTACTATAAACCACATCGTTACTATCATTGTTTATACCGTCGTATCAAAATCACTGATGTATAAAGTGTGAGAATAAAAAAAGTGATTCGAGTGAAGTGTGATTTAATTTCAAGTTACGTATTGCTTGAGGACAAGCAACGTTTAAGTGTGGGGATATTTGATAGTGCTCCAAATGAACATATATTTAGGCGCAATATCCTTCCAATATGTAAAGCTTTTAGTTGCAATTGTTCTATTTCTATGTAATAATCGTTTAAATAAATAAGTGCAAAGACAAAAGACAGAATCGGCTATTTGAAGATGCAAATGACCAAAAATCTCAAATGTACAAGATACAATCCAAGTGGTTCAATTTATTGATGAATAATGTCTAAAAATGACAAAAGTACAAGCCGCGAAACGCAAAGTACAAGATATCTAAGCATACGAAAAAGCGTTCGAAAATCCGGAACCGAGACATGAACCGAGCATCAACGCGCGAGTCAACGGAGCTAAAATTACAAGTAAACTATGCACAAGAATATAATATATATATATATATATATATATATATATATATATATATATATATATATATATATATATATATATATTATTAATTATGTCGACAAGCAAATGGCCAAAAATTGGTGAGCTGGAATCCGAAGCTCCGCACTCGCGGAGCTATGAGGCACAAAACCTCCGCACTCGCGGAGCAGCCAAATTCAAAATCTGCGTATAAAAGGCACAAGCTTCTGCCGAATCCAAAAACCATTTTCTATCTATCTCTTTCAATTTATATTTATATTTATATTTTATAATTTTAATTTTAATTTTAAGTTAATAATAATAAGGTTATTGTAAGAATGTTTTAAGGTTTTGTAAGTCAAAACTCTGTCCGTGTAACGCTACGCGATTAAATACCACTGTAATCTGTGTTCTTCCTTTTTAAATTAATGTCTCGTAACTAAGTTATTATTATGCTTATTTGAGCCGAAGTAATCGTGATGTTGGGCTAAAATATTAAGACGGGGTTATTGGATTTTGTACCATAATTAGGGTTTGGACAAAAGACCGACACTTGTGAACGTTGGACTATTGACTATTAATAGGTGGGGGGTATTGTCTAATTGAATGACAATTCATTAGAACCTATCGAACCTATCTTCAAGTTAGTTAATCTAATAATTATTAAAATGATTACGAATGTCCTATTTAGTGACATTTATACGACATCGTTTACAATCATTTAATTAATCAATTGGATTGGGTAATTGATTATTCATTATGGCCAAAGTGAATAAATTAATGTATCATGTACTAATTAAAACAGGGGTGGATTACATACAAGGATAATTGGTGTAATTGTTAACAAAGTATTAAAACCTTGGATTACACGCAGTCGATAACCTGGTGTAATTATTAACAAAGTATTAAAACCTTGTTACAGTTCGAATCTCTAATTAGTTGGAATATTTGACTTCGGGAATAAGGTTAATTTGACGAGCATTTTATAATTATGACCGATGGACTATTATGGACAAAAACCATATAGGTATCAAATAAACCAGGACAAAGGACAATTAACCCAGAGTAATAAATTAAAATCAAAACGTCAAACATCATGATTACGGAAGTTTAAATAAGCATAATACTTTTATTTCATATTTCATCGTACCTTTATTTACTGTCATTTTAATTACTGCAATTTACTTTAACGCAATTTAAATTCTGTCATTTATATTATCGTCATTTATCTTTACGCTTAAAATATAAAATCGACAAACCGGTCATTAAACGGTAAACCCCCCTTTTATAATAATATTACTACTTATATATATATATATATATATATATATATATATATATATATATATATATATATATATATATATATATATATATATATATATATATATATATATAGTTGTTAAAAAATATAGTACGTAATCGCTAGCTCCCTGTGGAACGAACCGGACTTACTAAAAACTACACTACTCTACGATTAGGTACACTGCCTATAAGTGTTGTAGCAAGGTTTATGTATATCCCATCTATATAAATAAATAAAACTTGTATCATATTACGCCGTATTTCATATTAAAAATAATACTATTTCGTATTACACTTTGCACACATCAAACATGACAATGCATCATCATGACTGGAATAGTGGTGAAACAACTTCATCATCTGCACCACTCTCCGCACTTAATAATCAAATGGAGGCCATCAAATCTCTCACGAACAAGATGGAATCTCTTGCCAAACAACTCAGAGAATTGAAAATGCAGCCGCAGCAAGTTAACCAGGCTCAGGTCTGTGTTAATTGTACCAACCCGCAACCTACTAAAGAATATCAAGTTGAGTACGGGAACCCTGACGGTTCAGTCTGTTACGTTCAATACCCAACTCGTCAATCAAATCCCGAATTCAATTAACAACCTAGGGTTAATCAATTCCAAAGAAACAACCAGCCTTTTCGCTATCGTTACCCACCTTATCCAGCCCAACAATCTCAATTGACCTACGATCAACCACTTCCACTCACTGGTCCACCAGTCGAGGAAAATTCCCCAACCACCCAAATTACGAAAGTAACCAACCCCACTCTTGGAGCTGATGATTAGTTGACTCAGTTCATCCAAGGACAACATCATCTAAATCAGAGAACTATATCTAGACAAGACCAGCCGGAGATACTAATGAGAAACCATTTGGCTCCGCTCAAAATCTAGAAACGCAGCTCGGGCAGCTATCACAACGCCTTGAAACCCGACCACAAGGGAGATTACCTAGTAATACTATCCAAAATCCCCACATAGAGGAATCTAAGCAAATGGATTCCGTAATTCCAGAGGAAGAACACGGAAAAGGTCAGCTAGGCTCAAGAACAAATCGACATATACTAAGAAGCTGTCCACTACAACTCCGGTTCGTGTACCTTACCCTGAAAGGCTACAGGAGGAACCATCCAAGCTTGATTCCTTCAAACTTGATGGAAGATTCCAGGACACCATGTCTACAGTTCCCAACCAGAAGAGATACATCCAAAGGTTTCTCTCTACAAAGGAAAGGATACCAGATTCTAACAAAATTCCACTGAGTGAAGAATGCTCGGCATTACTCAGAAACTCTCTACCGCAAAAGCTAGGAGATACGGGCCGATTCATTTTCCCGTGTTCAATCTACCAAACTGGAACCATTCATGCGCTAGCAGATTTAGGAGCAAGTATCAACCTAATTCCCTACTCTCTCTACAAGAGATTGGAGTTAGGAGACTTGTCACCAACTAAAATGACAATCTAACTTGCCGATTACACAATTTGATATCCTAAGGACATAGTTGAGAACATCTTGGTGAAAGTTGGCAAATTCTTGTACCCTACGGATTTCGTAGTGATGGACATTCAGGAAGACCTACATACACCAATAGTGTTAGGAAGACCTTTCATGAATACAACTAGGACTGTCATTGATGTGTACAATCAAACCTTGATCTTACGATCACATGGGGAGTGCGTTACCTTCAAAATTGACCGACCTACCGATCCTTCTGGACAGGCAGAGATGTTTGCTATTTCCACCAGACGGATCACTTCCAATGACGAGTCTTCACCACCAGCCAATGATATCAAGATGGGTGTCGAATCACAGTCTGCTAACGACCCAGAAGAGGAAATGGGAGACGTAAAAGAAACTGCGATGATACCCTCTCCAAGCCTGGAACTGCGATGATACCCTCTGTAACGACCCGCACTTTTCCGATCGTTCTATACTTATGAGATTAATATTTACATAAATTAAACCTTACCAACATGATAAGCAATCCAAATTGTTGAGACTTATGTTTTTGAAAAAAGTTTTACACAACGTTTGACCGTCTAGTTTGACCGATGATATCACGAACTATACAATATATGATAATTATACATACATATTTAACATGATCTAAGGATGTTTTAATATCTCATTTTGTATTAATAACAAAAAGTCATAAGTATATTTTGAAACTACTAACTTAAGTTTTCAAAACAATAACCTACGTAACGTTATTTGACATAAATACTGATGATTTATAATGTTTATACATATATCGTATAAGTAATGTATTTAATCATTTTTAAAGGGCTTTTATACATAAAACAATATAAGTATATTTACAAAAGATAGTTATATTTGAATTCTCGTTCCGTTTCCTCAATAATCCTATACGTATATCTAGGGTACTATACACAGCTTCTAGAAGTATTTACTATTGGTATATACCAATAGAAATCTTCAATTATTGGAATAATATGTCATTCATGACATAATAAATTTTAACTTATCTTAGATATTTTCACTAAAAACCAAATTTTCAAGCCTATAAATAAGCACCATTTCTAACTCATTTTTACACATTCATTTTCCAAATTTTACTTCCAATTTTCACACACACTTGCAAGAACTCTCTCAACTTTTATTTTACTACTTCTTTCCAGCAACTTTACATTTTAAACTTGAGGTAAAAACTCTACTTCAACTCTTTTTCAATTCATATATTTAAAGCTATATATATAAGAGTTTATAAACTAGAACATAGTTTGAATGATTTCAAACTTGTTCGCAAACTAAATAGATCCTTCTAACTTAACTTTTAAAATACTTTAAGACCTGTAACATATCTTAATTATATGCTAACTTAACAAGGTATAACTTGGTTTTTCAAAGAACACCTTAAAAACTGAATTTACGACGTCGGAGTGCAACCGGGGGCTGTTTTGGGTTGGATAATTAAAAACCATCTTAAACTTTGAATTGGAGGTTTATTTTCTGGAAAAATGATTTTTACTATGAATATGATAACACATAAAAATTTCATGATTTAACTCAAAGTATAAGTATTTTTAGAAAAATAATCATTTGAGGTTGTTTACATGATGGAAAATGATTAACTTCATAAGTTTCACTAAAGTTTGACCTATGCCGTGTGATTTTGAATACAAACTAAGGTATTTACAGTTCATAGTCTTGAAGAGGGACTCGATCCAAGGAGATGGCAAGTTGAATCAACGAAAACGGAGTTGTAACGAAGAAACTATGACCGAAACAAAATCGGATATCCAAGACTAGTTTAGCCACGAAAATAATTGGGAAAAAATTAAATAAATCACATCTTTTTAAGTTAACATGATATTTTATATATATGTACTTATAATTCAATTTTATATGGTTCAGGATCACCCGTAAACAACACGAGAAGATTAATCATAAGATCCCATGATTGTACGCAACACGTCATTTGACAACACCGGTACTTTATGTACGCAACACGTCATTTGACAACACCGGTACCATGGGTCAAGATTAATCTCGACCAATACATATACGATGGGGTTTTATTTATTTCGTTGGGGGTTTTATTTATTTCATTGCGGGTATATTAAACATCTAAAAATGAACCATTAAAATTGAATTACTAACAACGAACTGCTAACTACGGACTAAGGAATTATTCAAAGTATTAAAAGTATAACAAGTATATATATGTGACGTTTGTTTAAAAAGAAAAGGTATTGATATATTATATATGGATAGGTTCGTGATATCAACCGGAGACCAAGTCAAATTATATATATATCTTCAAGACGAAAGTGAGTATATAGTCCCACTTTTAAACTCTAAATATTTCGGGATGAGAATACATGTATTTTATGTTTTACGTTATGGACACAAGTAACTGAAAAATATATTCTACGTTGAGTTGTACCACTGGCATACTTCCCTGTAGCTTGGTAACTGTTATTTACAGCGGTATTGTAAACGCGAATCCTGTTGATAGATCTATCGGGCCTGACAACCCCAACCGGACTGGACGACCAGTATTCAACGGTTGCACAGTACTTCGTTTCGTGACTACACTTGGTACGGTGTAGTAAGATTTCATAATAAAGGGAATATGCGACGTGATTAAATGTTAAGTATGGTTACCAAGTGCTCAACCACTTAGAATATTTTTATTAAACTGTTTATATACGAAATCTTGTGGTCTATATATATATATTGCTGCCGGCATTAAACCTATATCTCACCAACTTTATGTTGACCTTTTAAAACATGTCTATTCTCAGGTGATTACTAAAGCTTCCGCTGCATCATGTTGAATCTAAGCAGGATCTTGCGTACGCATATTTGTGTCAAAAATAAGACTGCATATCCAAGAACTTGTGTTGTAAAATATGCTAGAAATCGGGTTGTTATTATCATTTGTAAAGTTTGTAAGTCGAAGATTATCGCTAAACGATAATCATCTTTATTTTGTCCAAAGCTTGTATCAAAAATAAGGATCATGGTTTGTAATGTATAATATATGCAGTTTTTCTTTAAAAAAATGTCGCATATAGAGGTCAATACCTCGCAATGAAATCATACGTTATCTAACACGTTCTTATGGTTAAGGACGGGTTATGACATGTGGTATCAGAGCGGTGGTCTTAGCGAACCAGGTTTGCATTAGTGTGTCTAACCGATAAGTCGTTAGGATACATTAGTAAGTCTGGACTTTGACCGGGTCTGATTTAAAAACCATTGCTTATCATTGTTGGTTAAAATTTATATGTAAATATTATGTAGTACTAATGGGTTAGTTGTTGTATGATAGATGTCGGGCTCAAAACTTGTTATCACATTCAGCGACTCCGAACCAGAATCTTCAGATGGTGTTCCAGTCATTAACCTATCCGATGACGAAAATAATATCTTTGGGGAAGACTCACAAATTCCGGATGAACCGACTATAGAGAACCCGGAAAGTGAACCCGAGGAGGAAAGTGAACCCGAGGAGGAAAGTGAACCCGAGGAGGAAAGTGAACCCGAGGAAGAAATACAGGAAATTACAAAAGACGAGTTCGAACTAGGAAAGAAACGAAAGGCTAATGAATTAGAAAATTCAAATCCCGAGTTTAGTAAGGATGATGTGGCACCAACTCCACTAGACACTACCACCCCTATTCCCGCTATTCCTATTCGTTCTATCCCGGCATCCAGTTCTTCAGTCCCACAGCCAAAATATAGGCAGACAGCCAGGATAAGCGTTAAGCGATTCTTTGAACCTAAACGTCCTAGAAAATAGACCAAACGATGCGCTGCCGTATTAAACCATGGGATTATATAATGTTTTGTATAATATTATTAGTGTGGTTTGCTTAATGTTCGATGTAAGATAAGCATATGTAAAATAGTGAAGTGTGAAATGCAATAATTTTCCATGGTTAAGTATTATTTAGATGGTAGTAATTGATTCTGTACTAAGCTATTAAGTATGGACATTAACGGGTAGGTACTACCCTAGATATAATTATAAAACGCTAATAAGAAGAAAAGGCTTTTATAATAATACCTGGTTCATATTATTAATAAGCTATAATGTACTGTAAATATACACTACATCTATAATATTCCATGTGAATAATTATTTTCTTTTCATTCTTATAGAAGAATATGGCGCGATTGAACCGAATGACGGAACAAGAAATCCAGGAACTCATCAATCAGCGAGTGAACGACAGAATGTTATGGGTCGAGGCTGCAAGAGGTGCTGCAGTTAACCCAAATCCTCGTGTGGGGTGCACTTACAAAACTTTTCAAGCTTGCAAGCCCTCATCATTCAGTGGAACAGAAGGACCGATCGGTTTAACCCGGTGGATAGAAAAGATGGAGACTGTGTTTAAAATCAGTGGTTGTGTTGAAAAGGACATGACCAAGTATGCATCGTGCACTTTACAAGATAGTGCACTCACGTGGTGGAAAAATTATGTGAAGGCTGTAGGAGGAGATGTAGCTTATGATACTCCGTGGGAAGAATTCAAAACAATGTTAATCAACGAATATTGTCCAAGGAACGAGGTTAGGAAGTTGGAAGATGAGTTACGAAGTCTGAAGGTTATTGGTACTGAAATCACCAACTACAATCAGCGATTCATGGAATTAGTTTTGCTATGTCCTGAATTGGTTCCAACCGAAGAACGGAAGATTGAAATGTACAAAGATGGTTTGCCCAAAAAGGTCAAGGCAAATGTTACAGCATCGAAACCTAAGACAATTCATGAAGCTATAACCATGGCAAACGAGCTAATGGATCAGGTCATCATGGATAAGAAAGTATCCAATACTGATGTGAAGGTATCAGGTAACAAAAGAAAGTGGAATGGAAATTATGATCGAGGTAACCAACAACAATCTTTTAAGAAACAAGAAAA
Source organism: Rutidosis leptorrhynchoides (assembly GCF_046630445.1). NCBI lineage: Eukaryota > Viridiplantae > Streptophyta > Magnoliopsida > Asterales > Asteraceae > Rutidosis > Rutidosis leptorrhynchoides. The sequence goes on along the minus strand of NC_092339.1, from coordinate 167,489,765 downwards.
CACGCAAGGTGCGGGTAATGGTTTAAGCTTTGGTTATAAAGGACAAAATCCTTTATGCAACCGATGCCACAAACATCACTCTGGTTACTGTAATGTGGTATGCAACAAATGTAATCGAAAGCGTCATCTTGCTGAAGATTGTAGGGCTCTCGTTACAAATACAAATGGTACCAAGACTCCTGCCACCAATGCAAATAGAACTGCTTTGGCTACCATTACTTGTTTTGGGTGTGGAAAACAAGGTCACTATAAGAGCCAGTGCCCGAATCCAGAGAAGAATATCGGACCTGCACGTGGGAGAGCATTTGTTATTAATGCTAGAGAGGCATGTGAAGACCCGGAGCTTGTTACGGGTACGTTTACCATTAATAACTTATCCGCATCTATTATATTTGATACTGGTGCTGATAGAAGTTACGTGTGTAGAGACTTTCACGCTAAATTGAATTGTTCATCATTACCTCTAGATGCTAAGTACATGATTGAGTTAGCTAATGGTAAACTAATTAAAGCCGATAAAATTTGCCGTGATTGTAAAATAAATTTAGCCGGAGAAACATTTAAGATTGATTTGATACCCGTAGAATTAGGAAGTTTTGATGTAATAATCGGCATGGACTGGATGTCCAAAATAGGAGCTAAAGTTGTGTGCGCCAAGAAGGCAATTCGTATTCCTCGTAAGGATAAAACGCCAGTAATGATTTATGGAGAGAAGGGTAAATCAAAGCTAAAACTCATTAGTTATTTGAAAGCTCAAAAGTGCTTGAAGAAAGGGTGCTATGCTATCTTAGCACATGTTAATAAAGTCGAAAAGAAAGAAAAAGAGAAGTGCATCAATGACGTGCCTGTGGCAAGAGATTTTCCTGAAGTATTTCCGGAAGAGTTGCCGGGATTACCTCCATTTAGATCTGTAGAATTTCAAATAGATCTTGTACCAGGAGCTGCACCGGTTGCCCGTGCTCCATATAGACTTGCACCGTCCGAGTTAAAAGAACTTCAGAGTCAGTTAAAAGAATTACTGGATCGTGGATTCATACGACCAAGTACTTCACCGTGGGGAGCTCCAATTTTATTCGTCAAGAAGAAAGACGGATCTTTCCGAATGTGTATAGATTATCGTGAATTAAATAAGTTAACTATCAAGAATCGGTATCCACTACCGAGAATTGACGACTTATTTGATCAACTCCAAGGATCATGTGTGTACTCGAAAATTGACCTAAGATCGGGCTATCATCAATTACGTGTCAAAGAAGAAGATATACCGAAAACTGCTTTTCGGACACGCTACGGTCATTACAAATTTTTGGTCATGCCGTTTGGATTGACGAATGCGCCAGCTGTATTCATGGATCTCATGAATCGAGTTTGTAGTCCATATTTAGATAAGTTTGTTATCGTTTTCATTGATGATATTCTTATCTATTCCAAGAGTGAGCAAGAGCATGAGCAGCATTTAAGGTTGATATTAGAGTTGTTGAGAAAAGAACAGCTATATGCTAAATTTTCTAAATGTGCTTTCTGGTTGAAAGAAGTGCAATTTCTTGGCCACGTTGTTAGTAGCAAAGGAATTCAGGTTGATCCAGCAAAAATTGAAGCCATTGAAAAATGGGAGACTCCTAAGACACCAATGCAGATACGCCAATTTTTGGGTTTAGCCGGTTATTATAGAAGGTTTATTCAAGATTTTTCCCGAATAGCTAAGCCGTTGACAGCATTAACGCAAAAAGGGAAGAAATACGAATGGACCTCGGAGCAGGAGAACGCATTTCAATTACTGAAGAAGAAGTTAACTACGGCGCCTATTTTATCGTTACCTGAAGGGAACGATGATTTTGAAATATATTGTGACGCTTCGCGACAAGGTTTTGGTTGTGTTCTTATGCAACGAAAGAAAGTTATTGCATACGCATCTCGACAATTGAAGATTCACGAGCGGAATTATACGACGCATGATCTAGAACTGGGAGCAGTCGTGTTTGCGTTAAAGATATGGAGACACTACTTATATGGGGTTAGATGCACTGTGTTTACTGATCATAAAAGTCTTCAACATATTTTTGATCAGAAACAGCTGAACATGAGGCAACGTAGGTGGGTCGAGTTAATAAACGACTATGATTGTGAAATTCGTTATCATCCCGGGAAAGCGAATGTGGTGGCTGACGCACTAAGCAGAAAGGAACGGGAACCAATTCGAGTACGAGCGATGAACATAAAAATTCGCATGAATCTCAACTCACAAATCAAAGAAGTTCAACGAGAAGCACTTACTAAAGAAAATATAGGAAATGAAATAATGAAGAAGTATGAGAAGCAACTCGTTATACGGGAAGATGGAATTCGATATTTTGCAAACCGTATTTGGGTACCGAAGTTGGGTGGATTAAGGAAGTTGATATTGAATGAGGCACATAAGACAAGATACTCGATACATCCTGGAGTTGGAAAGATGTATCAAGATCTTAAGACGCATTATTGGTGGCCTAATTTAAAGACAGACGTTGCAACATATGTTGGGGAGTGTTTAACTTGTTCCAAAGTCAAAGCAGAACACCAAAAGCCGTCAGGATTACTTCAACAACCAGAAATCCCAGAATGGAAATGGGACGGTATTACCATGGATTTCATCACGAAGTTACCAAAGACTGCCTGGGGATACGACACTATTTGGGTAATTGTTGATCGTCTTACCAAATCTGCACAATTCTTGCCTATAAAGGAAATGGATAGAATGGAGAAATTATTACGATTATATATAAAGGAAATAGTTTCAAGGCATGGAATACCTATTTCCATTATATCTGATCGTGATAGTAGATTTACCTCAAAGTTCTGGCAATCACTACAGGAGGCACTAGGAACTCGTTTGGATATGAGTACCGCATATCATCCGCAAACTGACGGGCAGAGTGAAAGAACAATTCAGACTCTTGAAGACATGCTCAGGGCATGTGTGATCGATTTTGGAAACGGATGGGATAAATATCTACCGTTAGCAGAATTCTCGTATAATAATAGTTATCATGCGAGCATTGGAGCTGCGCCATTCGAAGCATTGTATGGAAGGAAGTGTAGATCTCCTATCTGTTGGAATGAAGTAGGAGATCGACAATTAACGGGTCCCGAGATCATACACGAAACGACTGAGAAGATTGTACAAATCAAGGAGAGATTGAAAACAGCCCGTAGTCGCCAAAAGAGCTACGCCGATGTTCGAAGGAAACCATTAGAGTTTCAGATCGGTGACATGGTTATGTTAAAAGTGTCACCATGGAAAGGTGTAATACGTTTCGGCAAAAGGGGTAAACTGAACCCAAGGTACGTAGGCCCGTTCAAGATTATTGAACGCATTGGACCGGTAGCTTATCGACTCTAGTTACCGCAACAACTCACCGGAGTACATAATACCTTTCACGTCTCGAACCTTAAGAAGTGTCTTGCAAAGGAAGATCTCACCATTCCTCTTGAAGAAATCCATGTCGATGAGAAACTACAATTCATCGAAGAACCAATCGAAATCATGGACCGTGAAGTTAAACAGCTCAAGCAGAGCAACATACCGATCGTTAAGGTTCGTTGGAATGCTCGAAGAGGTCCTGAGTTTACTTGGGAACGAGAGGATCAGATGAAACAAAAGTATCCACACTTGTTTCTCGATGACGCAAAATAGGTACAATTTTAAAATTTCGGGACGAAATTTATTTAACGGGGAGGTAATGTAACGACCCGCACTTTTCTGATCGTTCTATACTTATGAGATTAATATTTACATAAATTAAACCTTACCAACATGATAAGCAATCCAAATTGTTGAGACTTATGTTTTTGAAAAAAGTTTTACACAACGTTTGACCGTCTAGTTTGACCGATGATATCACGAACTATACAATATATGATAATTATACATACATATTTAACATGATCTAAGGATGTTTTAATATCTCATTTTGTATTAATAACAAAAAGTCATAAGTATATTTTGAAACTACTAACTTAAGTTTTCAAAACAATAACCTACGTAACGTTATTTGACATAAATACTGATGATTTATAATGTTTATACATATATCGTATAAGTAATGTATTTAATCATTTTTAAAGGGCTTTTATACATAAAACAATATAAGTATATTTACAAAAGATAGTTATATTTGAATTCTCGTTCCGTTTCCTCAATAATCCTATACGTATATCTAGGGTACTATACACAGCTTCTAGAAGTATTTACTATTGGTATATACCAATAGAAATCTTCAATTATTGGAATAATATGTCATTCATGACATAATAAATTTTAACTTATCTTAGATATTTTCACTAAAAACCAAATTTTCAAGCCTATAAATAAGCACCATTTCTAACTCATTTTTACACATTCATTTTCCAAATTTTACTTCCAATTTTCACACACACTTGCAAGAACTCTCTCAACTTTTATTTTACTACTTCTTTCCAGCAACTTTACATTTTAAACTTGAGGTAAAAACTCTACTTCAACTCTTTTTCAATTCATATATTTAAAGCTATATATATAAGAGTTTATAAACTAGAACATAGTTTGAATGATTTCAAACTTGTTCGCAAACTAAATAGATCCTTCTAACTTAACTTTTAAAATACTTTAAGACCTGTAACATATCTTAATTATATGCTAACTTAACAAGGTATAACTTGGTTTTTCAAAGAACACCTTAAAAACTGAATTTACGACGTCGGAGTGCAACCGGGGGCTGTTTTGGGTTGGATAATTAAAAACCATCTTAAACTTTGAATTGGAGGTTTATTTTCTGGAAAAATGATTTTTACTATGAATATGATAACACATAAAAATTTCATGATTTAACTCAAAGTATAAGTATTTTTAGAAAAATAATCATTTGAGGTTGTTTACATGATGGAAAATGATTAACTTCATAAGTTTCACTAAAGTTTGACCTATGCCGTGTGATTTTGAATACAAACTAAGGTATTTACAGTTCATAGTCTTAAAGAGGGACTCGATCCAAGGAGATGGCAAGTTGAATCAACGAAAACGGAGTTGTAACGAAGAAACTATGACCGAAACAAAATCGGATATCCAAGACTAGTTTAGCCACGAAAATAATTGGGAAAAAATTAAATAAATCACATCTTTTTAAGTTAACATGATATTTTATATATATGTACTTATAATTCAATTTTATATGGTTCAGGATCACCCGTAAACAACACGAGAAGATTAATCATAAGATCCCATGATTGTACGCAACACGTCATTTGACAACACCGGTACTTTATGTACGCAACACGTCATTTGACAACACCGGTACCATGGGTCAAGATTAATCTCGACCAATACATATACGATGGGGTTTTATTTATTTCGTTGGGGGTTTTATTTATTTCATTGCGGGTATATTAAACATCTAAAAATGAACCATTAAAATTGAATTACTAACAACGAACTGCTAACTACGGACTAAGGAATTATTCAAAGTATTAAAAGTATAACAAGTATATATATGTGACGTTTGTTTAAAAAGAAAAGGTATTGATATATTATATATGGATAGGTTCGTGATATCAACCGGAGACCAAGTCAAATTATATATATATCTTCAAGACGAAAGTGAGTATATAGTCCCACTTTTAAACTCTAAATATTTCGGGATGAGAATACATGTATTTTATGTTTTACGTTATGGACACAAGTAACTGAAAAATATATTCTACGTTGAGTTGTACCACTGTCATACTTCCCTGTAGCTTGGTAACTGTTATTTACAGCGGTATTGTAAACGCGAATCCTGTTGATAGATCTATCGGGCCTGACAACCCCAACCGGACTGGACGACCAGTATTCAACGGTTGCACAGTACTTCGTTTCGTGACTACACTTGGTACGGTGTAGTAAGATTTCATAATAAAGGGAATATGCGACGTGATTAAATGTTAAGTATGGTTACCAAGTGCTCAACCACTTAGAATATTTTTATTAAACTGTTTATATACGAAATCTTGTGGTCTATATATATATATTGCTGCCGGCATTAAACCTATATCTCACCAACTTTATGTTGACCTTTTAAAACATGTCTATTCTCAGGTGATTACTAAAGCTTCCGCTGCATCATGTTGAATCTAAGCAGGATCTTGCGTACGCATATTTGTGTCAAAAATAAGACTGCATATCCAAGAACTTGTGTTGTAAAATATGCTAGAAATCGGGTTGTTATTATCATTTGTAAAGTTTGTAAGTCGAAGATTATCGCTAAACGATAATCATCTTTATTTTGTCCAAAGCTTGTATCAAAAATAAGGATCATGGTTTGTAATGTATAATATATGCAGTTTTTCTTTAAAAAAATGTCGCATATAGAGGTCAATACCTCGCAATGAAATCATACGTTATCTAACACGTTCTTATGGTTAAGGACGGGTTATGACACCCTCTCCAAGCCTGGACCTGAGGAGGAAGAGGAAATGGGAGACGTAAAAGAAACTGCGATGATACCCTATCCAAGCCTGACACGTCACGAAGATTTAATGAGGCTTGAGACAGAAGATCACAGTTTAATCATTCATTTCAAGAAGAAAACTGATAAGGTTGAGGTTAAGGATATCGAAATTGACCCTACAAGTGTCGAAGTGAAGAACCAGAATACTGAAGAATCCTGTTCATCAGACGAATCTTCAGACGACGATTATACCGATGATAACGAGGAAGAGCAACATGAAGATATTCTGGATAACTCATATTCTCCATCCGAACCAGATCAGGAGGAGCCAGACTCTTCTTCGAATCGAATTCCGGTCATATCTACTCACGCCGACATGATAACCTTCATCAATGACACCTATGAATTTGAAGATATTCTCGAAGCCATCCGTAAATCAACAATTGATTTCACGCTATGATTAAAAGAATGAATCATGGCTATCAGAGACGAATACAACCTCTATCTACAGAGAGAAGACAATAATGTTGAAATCCTAGAAGTGAGCATTCAAGACTTTATCTGTAACAACCCTGATTTTTCCATTACTTTCGTTAACCTTCCGTTAGTTTATTTAACGGTGATTATTTAACTTTTTTGCGTTTACGTGTAATAAATGCATATTTAACCTTTGGAGGTTACAATAATTAATATGGGTTGATATTAACTCAAATAAATATTTCGGATAATGAAATACGATAAAAACGATACGTTTTTAATAACTGCTTTTTGAGCAACGAAACGCTCGGGTTTATTTTAATAATTAATTTTATTAATTATTAACTTTTTAAAAATAATTAATTTATTGGGTTTTTAATAAATTAACGTTTGGTTGCGTTTAACGATCGGTTTCCCTTTTCGGGCCTTCGGTACGACTAAACGACACTTGAAACGGACCACGAGTACAAGGAATTGGACAACACGAACCCGGGAGTACCCCATAGGCCATATTCGGCCGAACCACCCCCTCCCCACCCTTTTATGTTTAATTTTGATTACTTGGAGGACTTATGTGCAATTTAGGAGAACTAGGGTTAGTATAAGTAGAAGTATTAACAAAAATTAGGTAAAACCCTCACTAGAAAAATTGTGCAGTCGATCCTCTCCCTCCCTCTCCTGCTCGTCGACCACCATCACCATACCATAACCCTCAATTTTCAATTTTTGCTCTAGCCTTGAACACGAAAAGTGTAATTCTCGATCTCCTCTACGCGTTGATATAATTCTTTTCTTGATCTAAGGTATATTTACATGAACCCTAATATTAAAAATCTGATTTTTATTAGAGTTTCATAGTTATGTTGTCAATTGCTCAAGTCTATACGCATATGTGTTAATTGTTATCGTTATATTGATTGTTTGATGCGTTAGGGTTTAAAAACGAATTTGTTTATGCATGATTAGAAAAAATTAAGTTTTTTAAATGTTAATTATTATGTTATATTCAGATTCCTTTCGAAAAACTATTGAGTTTAGGCTTTGGATTCGCTTGATTTCATTTCCGGATGATTGAGTTATGTTTAATTGAAATTAACGTTGTGTTTTCGTGATTGATCAGAAATCTGGAATTGTTAGACAATGAATTGGCATGTGAAACTTATACCACTGGAAATATAATTTAAAACACTCAATTTAGACTAGGATATCATGTCGGTTGCTTATGTATAACCCGAGATATGCTTGAATTAGTGTAAAAGTAGTTTTATACAGCACTTGCATGAAAATAACCTTGTATGATAAAATTTGTTAGCTTCTGTGATTAAAGCTTTTCATATTTGAAATTTATACAAAAATTAATTCATCTTTCATGTAGATATCATAGGCTAATTGTATCTATATCTTCGGATAATCGCGTACGAATGTGGCTAACTAAACTAGAATCGAATCTGTAAATTGCTCTCTTTTTTATACTCTGTGGATTGTGTTTATTGATTGAGCATGTAAGCTTCTGGAATATGAATTTTAACATGATATGTGAATTATTGTTAGTTTATGTCAATCTCTGAAACCTTATGCATTAGGCACAATAGAGCCGTACTTTATGTGGATTCTGATTTGAGCTGAAAAACTGAATATTCAAATTGCATGAATAAACTGTACAAATTGGCTAAACAAAATTTGATAGATTTTTGATATGTGTTACTTTGACTTGTCCTTGAACTATGGCCACTGTTCTTGTATCAATTTCATGTTCGTAACTCCAGTTATAGCCAAAACGAAATCAGTACGCGGTCAGAAACTGACTGGGCAAACCCGAAATGTATCCCTTCTGATTCCTGACTTTTAATTATCGTATGAGTCCCTGGCTGGAATTTTTGGAATTGATTTTAAGTATATTTATGATCTGGAGTTTTTCATGTTTGCGTAAATTTTGTACTATGAGATATTGTGCTAAGTATGCTACGTGTTCATGAACTTTGTGCACAACGATAAACTGAAATTGTGAAAATGATTATTCATGACTTGGAGCGTATTGTTTGAATTAGGTTTGACATTTTGAACAAAATTTGACATGAACCTACTGATGTTGACTTTAGTTGACTACTTTGACCAAGTTTGACTTTCGGTTTGACTTCGGTTGACTTTGTTTGACTTGCATGATATAGTTGACTTTTACTTTGAAACGCGTTGAGTCGAGCAATAAGATAACTTATACTATGAAACCACCCTTATTTAAGATACATATATTGACCAACCTAAATACGTATACTTAGGTTGCATTATTCAGCTGTAAACCGTACAAGTTTTTGTCTGTCATCCAAGCTTATTCAAAGGTGAGTCTACAGTCCCGCTTTTTACATGTTTTCAGGGATGAGAATACATGCTGTTATACTTATTTTATCAAATGCTTTTGTATTGATACGAGTACTATATATGTATACTGAGTTTGTTCACAAAGCCTCTAGCTTGAATACTTTTAATACCATCGGTGTAAGCACAATTTAGATGGACGGATCCATTAGGTTGACAACCTCACCCGCTATAAAAACTGTGGTGCATTTATTTTGAACATTAGATACGCCCGAACAAGTGTATAGCATTTTAGGAGGTAAAGGCGGGTATAGTGGCTTCTATACTCGGGTCATTGCTAGTATTCAGGTGCTCAGATTATGCAAACGTTAAAATCTCGTGGTCAAGGAAACTAAACTATTTTTCTGATAACTGTTTTTTAGATACTACTACATTACTCTCAACCTGTAGATTCACCAACATTATTGTTGACCTGTTTTTGCGTGTTTTTATTCTCAGGTCCTTAAGAGGTAGGCTTCCGCTGTGTTTGCTGCATGTCTGGCCATGGAGTCAGCATTTGATTTAATGAACATTATTTACTTTCGCATTTAAAACTTTTAATACTTATTAAATACTGGTGGCTTGTGGTTACGATCACAACATTGTTTCTATTTTGGAATTATTGACATATGTATGTTTTTGAAAGTCAACTTTTAATTAAATTAAATGCGATTGCTTTAAATGTCTCATATAGAGGGCGTAACTGTTAACTGTGGGACCTGGATTAACGCGCCGTCAGATGGAAATTTGGCGGGGTGTTATAGTTGGTATCAGAGCCAGGTTCGTAGGGAAACTAGGACTTGCATTACAGTGTCTGATATGGTCATTAGGACACCTTGATGAGTCTAGACTACGACCAGGACTTAGTCATTACATGAGTACTTTATGACTAACGTTATTTACTTGGCTAATATGTTCGTTTGTGTTCTTGCATTGTGAGCTAGATGTCACAGGATTCAGGAAACAGTAGCAACGACTCGAGTGTGGCTGAGGTGAATGCACCTGCTCCTGCCCCAGCACCAGCACCTGCTCCGCATCAGATACCCAATCATCCTGTGAACCTTTATGCATTGGATTTGATTCATACTAACCGCAACAGGGATGTAGTTGATCATGTTAACGCTTTGAGTGATATTGCTAGGACATACCCGCACCCCGATGATCTTGATAGGTTGGATGAAAGGGTCACAGTTATAAATACTTATACGTATGAGGCTGAAGTGAGGTTCGTTGAGATGGCGAGATTGATAGCAGCCTTGACTGCCAGGGTTGCTGCATTGGAGGCGGAACGTGATAGGTCGAGGAATGATGGACCTGTCTCCCATACCCGACAGAATAGGAAGTGAAGGGTCATTGACCATGAACTTCTTTTCTACTCACCATTCTTTCTTTAATTGATTATATAAAACTTACTGGGTGTTATAAACCGGGCTACTAGTACATTATGTTTATTGTTTGGGTTACTACTTTTGGAAATTGGTTTATCGCTTATGGATTTAATTTATTATAATGGTGGTTTATGCTATTAATAACTAGTATCTTTTATTGTATGCGGTATTATTCTATATTTAGTAACTTTGTATGATTGTAATACTTGTGTTATGTTATACTACTACTATTGCCATTAATGTTACTACTTAGTGCTACTACCACTAGTGTCACTACTAACACTACTAACACTACTATCACTCCTAATACTACTTACACTACTTCTCACTACTAGCGAATCTTTTCGTACTATTATTTACTAGTCTTCAACACTGGTTGCTAGTATATTTTTAATAACTCTATTTTTCATTGATCTTACTTCGATGTATCGTGTGTGTAGAAGGAGACCATGTTTACTTCAGAAATGCTCGAGGCTCAAGTTGAAGAACTCGTTAACCAACGTGTGACGGAAGCTCTTATAGCTGCAGGTTTTGATTTCACGATTGAGAAATACTGTCCCAGACGAGAGCGGATAAGATGGAAATTTGGTGGGGTGTTATAGTTGGAACTTCTGAACTTAAGTGAAATATCCCGTTCATATTGATTATAAATGTTCCATATTAATTGATTTCGTTGCGAGGTTTTGACCTCTATATGAGACGTTTTTCAAAGACTGCATTCGTTTTTAAAACAAACCATAACCTTTATTTTATCGACAAGGTTAAAAAGTCACCACCTATATTATCCAGAAATGATAATCTAAAATTTCACACTTACACACTACCAATACATATTGGTTTACAATATTAATATGTTACAACAAAGTAAATCTCGAATACAGTTTTAAACAATATTATACAAGCATGCTGACACCAAATCTTGTCCATATTTTAACATGCAATAGCGGAAGCTCTTAATAATCACCTGAGAATAAACATGCTTTAAACGTCAACAAAAATGTTGGTGAGTTATAGGTTTAACCTATATATTTATCAAATCGTAATAATAGATCACAAGATTTCATATTTCAATACACATCCCATACATAGAGATAAAAATCATTCATATGGTGAACACCTGGTAACCGACCTTAACAAGATGCATATAGAATATCCCCATCATTCAGGGACTCCCTTCGGACATGATAAATTCAAAGTACTAAAGCATCCGGTACTTTGGATGGGGCTTGTTGGGCCCAATAGATCTATCTTTAGGATTCACATCAATTAGGGTGTCTATTCCCTAATTCTTAGATTACCAGACTAAAAAGGGGCATATTCGGTTTAATAATTCAACCATAGAATGTAGTTTCACGTACTTGTGTCTATTTTGTAAAACATTTATAAAACTGCATGTATTCTCATCCCAAAATATTAGATTTTAAAAGTGGGACTATAGCTCACTTTCACAGATTTTTACTTCGTCGGTAAGTAAGACTTGGCCACTGGTCGATTCACGAGCCTATAATAAATATGTACATATATATCAAAGTATGTTCAAAATATAATTACAACATTTTTAATACGTTTTAATGTTTTAAGTTTATTAAGTCAGTTGTCCTCGTTAGTAACCTACAACTAGTTGTCCACAGTTAGATGTACAGAAATAAATTGATATATATATATATATATATATATATATATATATATATATATATATATATATATATATATATATATATATATATATATATATATATCTTGAATCAATTCACGACCCAGTGTATATACGTCTCAGGCTAAATCACAACTCAAAGTATATATATTTTTGGAATCAACCTCAACCCTGTATAGCTAACTCAAACATTACTACATATAGAGTGTCTATGGTTGTTCCAAATAATATATATACATGGGTCGATATGATATGTCAAAACATTTACATACGTGTCTATGGTATCCCAAGATTACATAATATATTAGAATACATGTATGATACAATATAAGTTAGCTAGGATATGATTAATATAGATTTGTTACCAATTTTCACGTAGCTACAACAAGCAAAATTATCCAATCTTGTTTTACCCATAACTTCTTCGTTTTAAATCCGTTTTGAATGATTCAAGTTGCTATGGTTTCATATTGAACTTAAGTTTATGAATCTAAACAGAAAAAGTAAAAGTTTATAGTCAGAAATACAGATTACAAGTCATTTTTGTAAAGGTAGTTATTTCAGTCGAAAGAACGACGTCTAGATGACCATTTTGGAAAACATACTTCCACTTTGAGTTTAACCATAATTTTTAGATATAGTTTCATGTTCTTAAGAAAAATCATTTTCCCAGAAGAAAAACTTTTAAATCAAAGTTTATCATAGTTTTTAATTAACTAACCCAAAACAGCCCGCAGTGTTACTACGACGGCGTATATCCGGTTTTACGATGTTTTTCGTGTTTTCAGGTTTTAAATCATTAAGTTAGCATATCATAAAGATATAGAACATGTGTTTAGTTGATTTTAAAATTCAAGTTAGAAGGATTAACTTTTTTTTGCGAACAAATTTAGAATTAACTAAGCTATGTTCTAGTGATTACAAGTTTAAACCTTTGAATAAGGTAGTTTTATATATATGAATCGAATAATGTTATGAACATCATTACTACCGCAGGTTTTGTGGATAAACCTACTGGAAATGAAAAAAATAGATCTAGCTTCAAAGGATCCTTGGATGGCTTGAAAGTTCTTGAAGTACAATCATGACACGGAAATAAATTCAAGTAAGATTTCCACTCAAAATACGATTGTTAAAGTTATAGAAATTGAATCAAAGTTTGAATATGAGTATTACCTTGTATTAGAAAGATATATTACTGTAAATAAATAAGATTTCTTGAGGTTAGATGATCACTCAAAGTGGATTTGCAAGATTGAAAGTAAGCTAGCAAACTTGGAAGTGTTGTTGGTGTGTTCTTGAGTAGTTGTTTTATAACTTGGTTTATGTATGGATTTATGAACTAGATTGAGCTAGATTTTGATGAAGATGATGAAGAAAACTTATAACAATGGAAGAACACTTGAGAGAGAGTAGTTTGATGCATGTAAGTTGCAAAATGAAAGTGTTTGTGTACACCATACTTCACGTGAAAGTTAGTCTCCATATAGGCTCCATTAGTTTGTAATTTTGTGAGATATTTCATGTTAGATGTTAAATGATGGTTCCCACATGGTTAGGTGACTCACATGGTCTGCTAAAAGCTGATCATTGGAGTGTATATGCCAATAGTAAGTACATTTAGAAGCTGTGTATTGTACGAGTACAAATACGAGTGCATACGAGTAGAATTGTTGATGAAAATGAATGAGGATGTAATTGTAAGCATTTTTATTAAGTAGATGTACTTTGATAAGTGTCTTGAAGTCTTTCAAAAGTGTATAAATACATATTAAAACACTACATGTATATACATTTTAACTGAGTCGTTAAGTCATCGTTAGTCGTTACATGTAAGTGTTGTTTTGAAACCTTTAAGTTAACGATCTTGTTAAATGTTGCTAACCCATTGTTTATTATATCTAATGAGATGTTAAATTATTACATTATCATGATATTATGATGTATTAATATATCTTAATATGATATATATACTATTAAATTTCGTTACAACGATAATCGTTACATAAATGTCTCGTTTCGAAATCCTTAAGTTAGTAGTCTTGTTTTTACATATGTAGTTCATTGTTAATATACTTAATGATATGTTTACTTATCATTTATCATGTTTATATATAGTGTAACAATATCTTAAAATGATTCATATGTAATTAGTAAGACGTTGTTATAACGATAATCGTTATATATATCGTTTTCAAGTTTCTTAATTCAATAGTCTCATTTTTTTATGTATATAACTCATTGTTAAAATACTTAATGAGGTACATACTTATCATAATATCATGTTAACTATATATATATATATATATATATATATATATATATATATATATATATATATATATATATATATATATATATATATATATATATATATATATATATATATATCCATATGTATGTCATCATATAGTTTTTACAAGTTTTAACGTTCGTGAATCGCCGGTCAACTTGTGTGGTCAATTGTCTATATAACACCTATTTCAATTAATCAAGTCTTAACAAGTTTGATCGCTTAACATGTTGGAAACACTTAATCATGTAAATATCAATTTCATTTAATATATATAAACATGGAAAAGTTCGGGTCACTACATTAAGGGTCATTGGAACTGACATTGCTAGTTACACTAACCGGTTCCGGGAGCTATCGTTGCTTTGCCCACATTTAGCCCCATCAGCGGATAGAGCGATCAAGAGGTACATGTCGGGATTGCCGATGGAGGTGTTTGGTTTTGTCTTTTCCCATCAACCAAAGACAATACTCGGAGTTATCAACATGGCGATTAACAGGATGAAACAAGTTAGCCGAATGGAAGGAAAAGAGATACCTACTAAAGGAAAGGAAGTTAATGGGAAAAGGAAATGGTGTGAGGATTATGTTGGAAATCTCACACAGAACCGAGTTGAGAAACAAGGGATGCCCCGTAACTTCGAGAAAGGATCTTCATCCAACACGAACTACAAAGGAAAACTACCCTTGTGTGGAAATTGCGGAAAGCACCATCATGGGAGATGCAAAATGCTGATTTGCACCAAGTGTCAAAGGAAGGGTCACCTGGTCCTAGATTGTAAGGTCAACACCGAGAAGAATAAATTTTTTATGTGTGGCGAAGCAGGCCATTACGTAAAGGACTGCCCGAGAAGGAGGAAAGATGGATCCACTCAGGGAACTGCAACCATCCATCACCCCAGTGGGACATGCAATGACCTTAACTCAGTTAAAGGTATGTTTTTGCCCAACTATTTTAATGTTTATGTTTTGTTTGATACTGGCACTGATAGAAGTTTTATATCTAAGGATATTTGTCACAATGTTAAGAAACCTGTTTCTTCCTTAGATAATTAATGTGTATTCCATAGAACTAGGGAATGGTAATTTGATGAGAGCTGATAAGATTTATAGTAATTATAACTTGATGTTAGAAAGTAAGCCTTTTAGCATTGATATGATACCTATTAAACTGGGAAGTTTTGACCTTGTGGTTGGAATGGACTGGTTAGCTGATAACAAAGCCGAGGTGATCTGTGACCTAAAGGCTATTCGTATTCCTATTGCTGACGGTGAACCTATAATGATTTATGGTGAAAAGAATGGCTCGCAATTACATCTCATTAACTGCTTGACAGTCCAGAAGTATGTGAGAAAGGGATGTATCGCGTTTATGGCTCAAGTAAGCCAGATTGTACCTGAAGAAAGGAGACCCGAAGACATTCCTGTAGTTAAGGAATTTCTTGAAGTTTTTCCGAAGAAATTACCTGGTCTCCCACCTCATCGAGAAGTTGAGTTTCAGATAGACTTAGTGCCAGGAGCGGCACCGGCAGCTCGCGCACCATACAGACTTGCACCCCCAGAACTTCAAGAGTTGTCTAGTCAATTGCAAGAGTTGTTAGACAAGGGATTTATTCGACCGAGCTCTTCACCTTGGGGAGCTCCAGTCTTGTTTGTTAAGAAGAAAGATGGGTCGATGAGGTTGTGTATCGATTACAGAGAATTGAACAAGTTGACAATCAAGAATCGGTATCCACTACTGAGGATTGATGACTTATTTGATCAACTACAAGGATCTAGTTGTTATTCAAAGATTGATTTGAGATCCAGGTATCACCAATTGAGAGTCAAAGAAGCTGATGTTCTAAAGACAGCGTTTAGAACACGTTATGGACATTATGAGTTTACAGTGATGCCATTTGGTTTGACGAACGCACTAGCAATGTTCATGGATCTCATGAACCATGTGTGTAAGCCATACCTAGATAAATTTGTCATTGTGTTTATTGATGACATATTGGTGTACTCCAAGAACAAGGAAGAGCACGAACAACATCTACGTTCGATCTTGACTATGCTTAGAAAAGAGCAATTGTATGCAAGGTTCTCTAAGTGTGACTTTTGGTTACCAGAAGTACAATTTCTTAGCCATGTTGTAAGGGCCAATGGAATACAAGTCGATCCAGCAAAGATTGAGTCGGTTAAGAATTGGGAAACTCCAAAGACGCCAACTCAGGTCCGGCAATTTTTGGGTCTAGCTGGTTACTACCGGAGATTCATCGAAGGATTCTCTAAGATCGCCCGACCATTGACCGCGTTGACTCATAAGGGCAAGAAGTATGAGTGGTCAGAACCGCAAGAGTCATTTCAGTTGTTGAAAGAGAAGTTAACAACTGCACCAGTATTGTCTCTACCCAAGGGAAGTGAAGATTTTGTTGTTTATTGTGATGCCTCACATCAAGGAATGGGTTGCGTGCTTATGCAACGAAATAAAGTTATTGCTTATGGATCGCGACAGTTAAAGATTCACGAGCAGAACT
This sequence comes from Rutidosis leptorrhynchoides, assembly GCF_046630445.1. Taxonomy (NCBI): domain Eukaryota; kingdom Viridiplantae; phylum Streptophyta; class Magnoliopsida; order Asterales; family Asteraceae; genus Rutidosis; species Rutidosis leptorrhynchoides. Next base: position 167,472,642 of record NC_092339.1, on the reverse strand, counting down.
TGTGGCAACCCGTAAATTTCCGGCAAAATTTAAACAAAAATCTTTATATGATTTCATTTAACCTCGACTAATTCCGACGATTCATGAACAATTATTTGTAAATAATTACGCATTAATTTGATATGTTAATATTATTATTATTAATATCCTTTTTAAACAAGATATCAATAATTAATATCTTTATTACCAGTATTGTTATTATGAATAAAAAAATATTGACAAATATTCTTGGAAAAGTAGTAAATCAATTTGTTTATTTAAAATATATATATATATATATATATATATATATATATATATATATATATATATATATATATATATATATATATATATAAAATCCTTAAAATAAATGATTTTTTTAATAAAATAAATAAATAAATTACTTTTTAATTAAAAATTATAATGGAAAACTACTTTTATTATTTTATTTTGTGCATTATCCCATGACCTAACATTTAATACTTTTGAATTTTAAAATCCCATTAAAAATTAAAATATTTCTTTTTCTTTTAATTATTTTATTCTTTTTATCTAATTTTTTCAAGTATAAATACCCCTCATTTCTCATTCAAACTCACACCAAAATTTCTCTCATTCTCTCTTTGAAGAATTACTACTAGTAAGTATTCTTTTCTTACTTTTTATTTTTTACTTTTTAGTTTTTACTTTTTACTTTTTACTATTTACTTCGGTTTATTATTTTTTTACCGAAACATGTAAATAACGTTATAAATTATATGCAATTAAAATTAAAATAAATAACATGTTATAATTAGTAATATATGTTACTAAAAATTATAAAAGTATTTTTATAAATTAATATATATGAGTTATAATTAAAATCGAATTAATGAATATATATGTATATACGCACCTAACGTGAAGGTTATAATTAAAGATAGCGTACAAAGACTATAAACATCACCGCTACTTGTGGCCTAGGGTGATCCTTGTTACCATTATGGGACGCTTGTGGATCTCAAATGCCAAGACTTAGATTCTGGTCAAGAGATCCTGGGCCGCTCGGTAACAATAGATCATTCGAGTGACTTGCATGTTAGCGATGAAGTTTGGGAGAGATTGTACAACATCTTTGTTAAGAATTATAACCCGAACATTCTTAAACTAGAAGCTTACTATAAGTGGAAGTTTTTCATAAATAGTAGGTTTCCAAAAATAGAAACTTTTGAGAAATAGAAACTTTTCTCGAAAACCGTCACTGTCAATATAGTTGCTATATTAATAAACATACTTTATGTCAAGTTAGACATTAACTAATCAAACGTTATACCTCAAGGTTGATATCCAGATCACTTACTTGCTTTACTTTCCTTCTTGCGTGGAATACTTCAACTGCTATTTAATGTGAGTTTTCATAGCTCCCTTTTTATCTATATTTTTGGGCTGAGAATACATGCGCAACTTTTATAACTGTTTTACACGTATCAACTATTAAACTGTGATATGTTGGGCTATGACCAGCAAGTCCCCAACCGACAAGTATAAACGATAACTTGTTACGGGGCAAACTTGAAAGTCTAGTCTAAATACAAGTACCAACTATTAAACTGTGATATGTTGGGCTATGACCAGCAAGTCCCCAACCAACAAGTATAAACGATAACTTGTTACGGGGTAAACTTGAAAGTCTAGTCTGAATATCAGTACCAACTGTTAAAACTATGCTATACCCGGCTATGTCCGACAAGTCCCTACAGTGATATTTTTAATTGCTGCGGCATTCTTAATTATTGGGGATAGGCCTATAGGGAGTAACATCCCCGATACATTTGACTAAGTCTTTGTATTACTTGATAATGAAATTAAACGACAAGGACAGAACAACTTGTCACGGGGCAAACAACGTTTAGTCTAAATATCACGCACTGGCATAACTTTTTGATCCCGCGGGAGATCAACTTGACTGGATCTGAGTGATCTACTTATGAAAACAAATCTTGTAGCCTAACACTATTACTGAAATCATTATTTATGACAAACCTATGAACTCACTCAACCTCGTGTTGACTTTTTAAGCATGTTTATTCTCAGGTACTTAAATATTGCTTTCGCTGTATATCTACTGCTTTGATGATGATTGCTTGCTATGCTTGGAGTCTTCATTACATATTATATCAATTAAAGACATATTTATCTTCCGCTGCAAAACTCAACAAAACGTCTCATGTAGAGTCGTTCTCGTTTATACAACTGTGATTTGATATAATTAGACACAAATACCCCAGGCCCTAACTGGGGGTGTGACAGATTGGTATTAGAGCAGGTTGTTGTAGAGAACCAGGATTACATTTTATGTGTGCCTTATACAATTAGGTACCTTAGCAATGTAGGACTACAACTTTTCCTGACCATAGTGCCTTTAATTGTTGCCTTTAATTGTTAAATGCTACACTATACTTTAGGAACTTTACTTATCTTAGAATGCCGAGCCAATCTAAGAACTCTGCTAATTCCCCTAAGTATTATCCAATTACGCCACCGCATCTAAATGCAACACTATGATTTCTGAAATTCTTGACATTCCTAAGTCATCTATCATGGTTTGTGTATTACATATGTATATTACATGAAATATTATCCATGAATTTTGAAACTCCTATATTTGTTACTATTCATACTCAAACGTATATAACTCCCTGTTATATCACGTACCTATATGTCTTATGCCTTTACTCATCGGTTTGCGAACCAGAAAATGGCATTGATTTATCGAGAATCTCAAAGACATTATAATGTCATCACTATTCATATTCATTACTTTCCTTGCTTTCTTGTTGTTTTGATCATTGAATTTTCCTGACGGATGACGTTTACGAAACTATAGAATAGAAAGCGTTTGGATTACTAATTTAAAGGATCCTATAGCTCAAGCCCCTGGACCTGAATAGGTCATTACGAATTGAAAATCTTTAATCAAAAGATTATCAGATTACATACTTATCATCTAGACACGTCATACTGCCATTATTAGAGTATAGACACATCATATCTTATCATACCTATCCCAGTAAACTTTGCCTACCACTTTTCCTAAATTTTCTCCGTAAATCACAGAAATCTTTTTGCTATAAATACGTATTCAAGAAGACGAATATATCATTCATTATTCAATACCCATTTCATATCAAACCTTATTCCAAACACATAATATGAATTTCTCGAACTCCTCGAGCTCCAACGGCGGCGTAACTGGAACAAACGAACCAATCAGCCATCATCTTTTCTAGATGAATTGGGTATGGGTTCGTAGCTGACTTAATCAATGGAGGCAAGAAGAAAGTGATCTCTTCCACCAACCGAATTTACCTCTTGGTGAAGAACCTGAAGCACTTACCGGCGAACCAGTCTGAAACACCATTTTCTCTCTTCTTTCCAGGGTATCCCATCACGAATATATAATATCAAAGATTCTAGATCTTATTCACCCCCTTGTTCCAACCGCCAATCATCCCGAAATAGTAGAAGAAGTCAATGAGCTTCGCGCTCTAGTGGTGGCTCTGGAGAATATGGTGCGAATTCTACAAGCATCAGCAGCACCAGCAGCATAACCAGCATCACCACCAGTACCAACAGTACCATCAACATCACCACCAATAGCATCAGCTTCATCAATAACAACATCCGCATCTCACTCAGTACCTCAAGCATCAACATCATACGTCCATAGATACCAAGGAATATTAGTAATAATGAGTTAAGATGTATTGACTCATTCTCCCTGAAGAATTATACATGTATATTATATATATATATATATATATATATATATATATATATATATATATATATATATATATATATATATATATATATATTTATATGATTTAGAACAATAATATATCTTTTCGTACCAAGCTATTACGTGTGAATCTTAACTAGTATGTACTACTTGGTTAATTCATATTACTAATATGCTATGATGAACATCCTTCGTTAATAACTTAGCAATCGTTAATCACTCCTTCAACACCATAAACTCCATTTCATAATATTTCTGCTGTCACGGAAATGTTAATTGTGAAAATATTTTAACGGGTAGGTAATACCCGAGAAATATTTAGACTTCACATTAATATGTTACATTGTACATTCTTCTATTCTGATACAACAATCATTAACTATACTACTTACATTCACAAGATATATGTATCCATTCACTAAAGAACAACCATCTTCATACAAATTCAACCACCTATTCTGATTTTAACATATCAGAATCCAAGTAAAACTTTAGCAGGTGTTATCTTCCTAAAGATCACTACATTCCTGAATTATATTCATTCGTATTCTGCGATGAATTATCACATCAAACCACAGAAATTATCATTCATTACTTTTAAAATCAACAACGTCTATTCATCAACCATTAGATCCGTTGACAATTACAATCAGCGTTTAATCATCTAAAAATGAAATTTCTTGAAACCATCTCGGATTGATAATCAATTATTTAGATTCGTTAACCTTGAGAATGCTGACGAAGCAGCAAAAGCTATAGATGGTCTTAATGGCCAAAAGTGTGACGATAAAGAATGATGCATTGAAAAAACTCAGATTTGGAACTGAAAAACGGATTGAGCAAACTACGGAGGAGACCAAGGACAAATCACAAGGACTAAACCTGTAATCAAAGAATCTAGATGATTCAATTTCAGATGAAAACCACAGAAGATCTTTTTACGCCTTCTAAATCTTTACGGAAGAATTTTCCTCATTATCATTCGATCTCAGAAATCCTAAGATATCATTGTATCTTTCGTTATAAATATCCTCTATATTTCTGAAGATATCTTCATAACGATTCTTGACCGCAATTAATTGTCTCCTTGTGATATCTTTATCACATCATAAAGGAAACTGTTTTAGTTTCTATATTCTGTAAAATTCAAGTTTAAATTATGAATGATTTGAAGTAGTGTTGGGAATTGAAGCATGAGTTAGTATAATATAATGACGTCAGGCCAACGTGATTATATTACAGTAAGTCATGCTAAATTTTTAATGGAAGATGATGATTCATTGACTTTATAATCATCATTTGCCATGTTATACGACTCTTACATTCTACTTAAACTCTGAACATATCAAGAACATATATTCTTGATAGTTCCATCCTCAGTAATTCTGGTAATGTAACAAATCAAATCATGATATTACATTCCTTTCTGCTTAGAACATTAGGTTCATTTGAAACTTCATACCTACGAATTCTGGACCATTACTTGCTTTACAAAAGCATGAAGCTTCGACATATAAGGGAAAATATAAAGCCCGATAACAACACTGAAATTACAAACTGTGTATATCAATGCGTATAGCAATATAAAGACACGGGAGAACTAAAAACACAATAAATCCTAGAGCATAATAGAAGTGAACAGACTCCTCTGGTGGGAGTTGGAAAAGAAGGAAGATTGTGGCGATAACCAATATAAGGTCAAGAACAAGAACTGGATTGAGCATATTAACAAATATTTGGAAGTATGAATTGAGGAAGAACGTATGAATTGAGAAGTGGTGAAGATAATGAAACCGGAGAAGCTAATTTATAGCAAAATTCCAGACACGTCAATCGAGACAATTTCACCGCATTTAATCAAAGAAAATCTCAATTTCCGTAATTACCGGAGAATCAAATCTTATACAGATTATGAAGATTTTCTTTAATCCCTTGAATTCCGGAAATCAACTTTAACTATGTCAAAAGTTAAGACGAGCATTTAATTTCCTCATTTCACTCTTTTACGATAGCTTCGTTTATACTCTTCCTATAATCGAAATATTTTATTCATATTACCCAATGTTGATAAAACTCTATTTTTCAACTCATATTCATCATTCTTATTGTAAAGAATGACGATCTCTATCAAATTTCATGATTATGATTTTCATGAACTCCTCTCTATTTTGACTACCCTAATATTGTGGCATAAACGCTCAAAGTTTAAATAAGCTCACTATTAATCATCACACATTTCATGTATATTGAAATGCTTGTATAATGTCATCATCTCTTTCTGAGGAAAACCTAATCAATGACACTCTTGTTAAATCCTTTAGATAACCTTCGCATTAATAATAAAATGCACTTCGTAGAATTTATGGATCGTAAGATTTAAACGCTAGAAACAAAACAATATCCTATTAGTTGGAATTCACGAAAGGCCCCGAGCATACCTGGGAATGTGAAGACCAAATAAAACGAAAATATCCTCACCTGTTTACAAACAACGCCGACTGATGGCAACAACTAAATTTCGGGACGAAATTTCTATTAACAGGGGGATACTGTGGCAACCCGTAAATTTCTGGCAAAATTTAAACAAAAATCTTTATATGATTTCATTTAACCTCGACTAATTCCGACGATTCATGAACAATTATTTGTAAATAATTACGCATTAATTTGATATATTAATATTATTATTATTAATATCCTTTTTAAACAAGATATCAATAATTAATATCTTTATTATCAGTATTGTTATTATGAATAAAAAAAATATTGACAAATATTCTTGGAAAAGTAGTAAATCAATTTGTTTATTAAAAAAATATATATATATATATATATAAAATCCTTAAAATAAAGATTTTTTTTAATAAAATAAATAAATAAATTACTTTTTAATTAAAAATTATAATGGAAAACTACTTTTATTATTTTATTTTGTGCATTATTCCATGACCTAACATTTAATACTTTTTAATTTTAAAATCCCATTAAAAATTAAAATATTTCTTTTTCTTTTAATTATTTTATTCTTTTTACCTAAATTTTTCAAGTATAAATACCTCTCATTTCTCATTCAAACTCACACCAAAATTTCTCTCATTCTCTCTTTGAAGAATTACTACTAGTAAGTATTCTTTTCTTACTTTTTACTTTTTACTTTTTAGTTTTTAGTTTTTACTTTTTACTTTTTACTATTTACTTCGGTTTATTATTTTTTTACCGAAACATGTAAATAACGTTATAAATTATATGCAATTAAAATAAAAATAAATAACATGTTATAATTAGTAATATATGTTACTAAAAATTATAAAAGTATTTTTATGAATTAATATATAGGAGTTATAATTAAAATCGAATTAATGAATATATATGTATATACGCACCTAACGCGAAGGTTATAATTAAAGATAGCGTACAAAGACTACAAACATCACCGCTACTTGTGGCCTAGGGTGATCCTTGTTACCATTATGGGACGCTTGTGGATCTCAAATGCCAAGACTTAGATTCTGGTCAAGAGATCCTGGGCCGCTCGGAAACAATAGATCATTCGAGTGACTTGCATGTTAGCGATGAAGTTTGGGCGAGATTGTACAAAATCTTTGTAAAGAATTATAACCCGAACATTCTTAAACTAAAAGCTTACTATAAGTGGAAGTTTTTCATAAATAGTAGGTTTCCAAAAATAGAAACTTTTGAGAAATAGGAACTTTTCTCGAAAACCGTCACTGACAATATAGTTGCTATATTAATAAACATACTTTATGTCAAGTTAGACATTAACTAATCAAACATTATACCTCAAGGTTGATATCTAGATCACTTACTTGCTTTACTTTCCTTCTTGCGAGGAATACTTCAACTGCTATTTAATGTGAGTTTTCATAGCTCCCTTTTTATCTATATTTTTGGGCTGAGAATACATGTGCAACTTTTATAACTGTTTTACACGTATCAACTATTAAACTGTGATATGTTGGGCTATGACCAGCAAGTCCCCAACCGACAAGTATAAACGATAACTTGTTACGGGGCAAACTTGAAAGTCTAGTCTAAATATAAGTACCAACTATTAAACTGTGGTATGTTGGGCTATGACCAGCAAGTCCCCAACCGACAAGTATAAACGATAACTTGTTACCGGGCAAACTTGAAAGTCTAGTCTGAATATCAGTACCAACTGTTAAAACTATGCTATACCCGGCTATGTCCGACTAAGTCCCTACAGTGATATTTTTAATTGCTACGGCATTCTTAATTATTGGGGATAGGCCTATCGGGAGTAACATCCCCGATACATTTGACTAAGTCTTTGTATTACTTGATAATGAAATTAAACGACAAGGACAGAACCAACTTCTCACGGGGCAAACAACGTTTAGTCTAAATATCACGCACTGGCATAACTTTTTGATCCCGCGGGAGATCAAATTGACTGGATCTGAGTGATCTAATTATGAAAACAAATCTTGTAGTCTAACACTATTATTGAAATCATTATTTATGACAAACCTATGAACTCACTCAACCTCGTGTTGACTTTTTAAGCATGTTTATTCTCAGGTACTTAAATATTGCTTCCGCTGTATATCTACTGCTTTGATAATGATTGCTTGCTATGCTTGGAGTCTTCATTACATATCATATCAATTAAAGACATATTTATCTTTTGCTGCAAAACTCAACAAAATGTCTCATGTAGAGTCGTTCTCGTTTATACAACTGTGATTTGATATAATTAGACACAAATACCCCAGGCCCTAACTGGGGGTGTGACAGAACTACACTAAGCATGACCTTGAACTGGGAGCTGTTGTCTTTGCACTTAAAATGTGGAGGCACTACCTGTATGGAACTAAATTTACTATCTTCACTGACCATAAGAGTTTACATCACATATTCGATCAGAAACAGCTTAACATGCGACAACGACATTGGATGGAACTACTTAATGATTAAAACTGCGAACTTCAATACCATCCGGGCAAGGCGAATGTTGTGGCGGATGCTTTAAGCAGAAAAGAGCGAGAGAGACCTCTTAGGATTAAAGCTCTTAACATAGTTGTCCGTACGAATCTCACATCATAAATCCACGAATCACAACAAGAAGTCGTGAAACAAGAAAATGTCGACGTTGAATTTCTCAGAGGAATGGATAAGAAATTTGACATCAAGGAGGATGGAACACGGTACTTTGCCAATCGAATCTGGATACCAAAGTTTGGTAGATTGAGAGAACTAGTGTTGGAGGAAGTGAAATGTCCCGTTCTTATTGATTAAAAACGTTCCATAATAATTGATTTCGTTGCGAGGTTTTGACCTCTATATGAGACGTTTTTCAAAGACTGCATTCATTTTAAAACAAACCATAACCTTTATTTCATCAATAAAGGTTTAAAAAGCTTTACGTAGATTATCAAATAATGATAATCTAAAATATCCTGTTTACACACGACCATTACATAATGGTTTACAATACAAATATGTAATAACAAAATAAGTTTCTTGAATGCAGTTTTTACACAATATCATACAAGCATGGACTCCAAATCTCGTCCTTATTTAAGTATGCGACAGCGGAAGCTCTTAATAATCACCTGAGAATAAACATGCTTAAAACGTCAACAAAAATGTTGGTGAGTTATAGGTTTAACCTATATATATCAAATCATAATAATAGACCACAAGATTTCATATTTCAATACACATCCCATACATAGAGATAAAAATCATTCATATGGTGAACACCTGGTAACCGACATTAACAAGATGCATATATAAGAATATCCCCATCATTCCGGGACACCCTTCGGATATGATATAAATTTCGAAGTACTAAAGCATCCGGTACTTTGGATGGGGCTTGTTGGGCCCGATAGATCTATCTTTAGGATTCGCGTCAATTAGGGTGTTTGTTCCCTAATTCTTAGATTACCAGACTTAATAAAAAGGGGCATATTCGATTTCGATAATTCAACCATAGAATGTAGTTTCACGTACTTGTGTCTATTTTGTAAATCATTTATAAAACCTGCATGTATTCTCATCCCAAAAATATTAGATTTTAAAAGTGGGACTATAACTCACTTTCACAGATTTTTACTTCGTCGGGAAGTAAGACTTGGCCACTGGTTGATTCACGAACCTATAACAATATATACATATATATCAAAGTATGTTCAAAATATATTTTCAATGCTTTTAATATATTTTGATGTTTTAAGTTTATTAAGTCAGCTGTCCTCGTTAGTAACCTACAACTAGTTGTCCACAGTTAGATGTACAGAAATAAATCGATAAATATTATCTTGAATCAATCCACGACCCAGTGTATACGTATCTTAGTATTGATCACAACTCAAACTATATATATTTTGGAATCAACCTCAACCCTGTATAGCTAACTCCAACATTCACATATAGAGTGTCTATGGTTGTTCCGAAATATATATAGATGTGTCGACATGATAGGTCGAAACATTGTATACGTGTCTATGGTATCTCAAGATTACATAATATACAATACAAGTTGATTAAGTTATGGTTGGAATAGATTTGTTACCAATTTTCACGTAGCTAAAATGAGAAAAATTATCCAATCTTGTTTTACCCATAACTTCTTCGTTTTAAATCCGTTTTGAGTGAATCAAATTGCTATGGTTTCATATTGAACTCTATTTTATGAAACTAAACAGAAAAGTATAGGTTTATAGTCGGAAAAATAAGTTACAAGTCGTTTTTGTAAAGGTAGTCATTTCAGTCGAAAGAACGACGTCTAGATGACCATTTTAGAAAACATACTTCCACTTTGAGTTTAACCATAATTTTTGGATATAGTTTCATGTTCATAATAAAAATCATTTTCTCAGAATAACAACTTTTAAATCAAAGTTTATCATAGTTTTTAATTAACTAACCCAAAACAGCCCGCGGTGTTACTACAACGGCGTAAATCCGGTTTTACGGTGTTTTTCGTGTTTCCAGGTTTTAAATCATTAAGTTAGCATATCATATAGATATAGAACATGTGTTTAGTTGATTTTAAAAGTCAAGTTAGAAGGATTAACTTTTGTTTGCGAACAAGTTTAGAATTAACTAAACTATGTTCTAGTGATTACAAGTTTAAACCTTCGAATAAGATAGCTTTATATGTATGAATCGAATGATGTTATGAACATCATTACTACCTTAAGTTCCTTGGATAAACCTACTGGAAAAGAGAAAAATGGATCTAGCTTCAATGGATCCTTGGATGGCTCGAAGTTCTTGAAGCAAAATCATTACACGAAAACAAGTTCAAGTAAGATCATCACTTGAAATAAGATTGTTATAGTTATAGAAATTGAACCAAAGTTTGAATATGATTATTACCTTGTATTAGAATGATAACCTACTGTAAGAAACAAAGATTTCTTGAGGTTGGATGATCACCTTACAAGATTGGAAGTGAGCTAGCAAACTTGAAAGTATTCTTGATTTTATGAAACTAGAACTTTTGGAATTTATGAAGAACACTTAGAACTTGAAGATAGAACTTGAGAGAGATCAATTAGATGAAGAAAATTGAAGAATGAAAGTGTTTGTAGGTGTTTTTGGTCGTTGGTGTATGGATTAGATATAAAGGATATGTAATTTTGTTTTCATGTAAATAAGTCATGAATGATTACTCATATTTTTGTAATTTTATGAGATATTTCATGCTAGTTGCCAAATGATGGTTCCCACATATGTTAGGTGACTCACATGGGCTGCTAAGAGCTGATCATTGGAGTGTATATATCAATAGTACATACATCTAAAAGCTGTGTATTGTACGAGTACGAATACGGGTGCATACGAGTAGAATTGTTGATGAAACTGAACGAGGATGTAATTGTAAGCATTTTTGTTAAGTAGAAGTATTTTGATAAGTGTATTGAAGTCTTCCAAAAGTGTATAAATACATATTAAAACACTGCATGTATATACATTTTAACTGAGTCGTTAAGTCATCGTTAGTCGTTACATGTAAGTGTTGTTTTGAAACCTTTAGGTTAACGATCTTGTTAAATGTTGTTAACCCAATGTTTATAATATCAAATGAGATTTTAAATTATTATATTATCATGATATTATCATGTATGAATATCTCTTAATATAATATATATACATTAAATGTCTTTACAACGATAATCGTTACATATATGTCTCGTTTAAAAATCATTAAGTTAGTAGTCTTGTTTTTACATATGTAGTTCATTGTTAATATACTTAATGATATGTTTACTTATCATAGTATCATGTTAACTATATATATATCCATATATATGTCATCATATAGTTTTTACAAGTTTTAACATTCGTGAATCACCGGTCAACTTGGGTGGTCAATTGTCTATATGAAACATATTTCAATTAATCAAGTCTTAACAAGTTTGATTGCTTAACATGTTGGAAACATTTAATCATGTAAATATCAATCTCAATTAATATATATAAACATGGAAAAGTTCGGGTCACTACAGTACCTACCCGTTAAATAAATTTCGTCCCGAAATTTTAAGCTGTTGAAAGTGTTGACGAATCTTCTAGAAATAGATGCGGGTATTTCTTCTTCATCTGATCTTCACGCTCCCAGGTGAACTCGGGTCCTCTACGAGCATTCCATCAAAGCTTAACAATTGGTATCTTGTTTTGCTTAAGTCTTTTAACCTCACGATCCACTATTTCGACGGGTTCTTCGATGAATTGAAGTTTTTCGTTGATTTGGATTTCATCTAACGGAATAGTGAGATCTTCTTTAGCAAAACATTTCTTCAAATTCGAGACGTGGAAAGTGTTATGTACAGCCGTGAGTTGTTGAGGTAACTCAAGTCGGTAAGCTACTGGTCCGACACGATCAATAATCTTGAATGGTCCAATATACCTTGGATTTAATTTCCCTCGTTTACCAAATCGAACAACGCCTTTCCAAGGTACAACTTTAAGCATGACCATCTCTCCAATTTCAAATTCTATATCTTTTCTTTTAATGTCAGCGTAGCTCTTTTGTCGACTTTGGGCGGTTTTCAACCGTTGTTGAATTTGGATGATCTTCTCGGTAGTTTCTTGTATAATCTCTGGACCCGTAATCTGTCTATCCCCCACTTCACTCCAACAAATCGGAGACCTGCACTTTCTACCATAAAGTGCTTCAAACGGCGCCATCTCAATGCTTGAATGGTAGCTGTTGTTGTAGGAAAATTCTGCTAACGGTAGATGTCGATCCCAACTGTTTCCGAAATCAATAACACATGCTCGTAGCATGTCTTCAAGCGTTTGTATCGTCCTTTCGCTCTGCCCATCAGTTTGTGGATGATAGGCAGTACTCATGTCTAGACGAGTTCCTAATGCTTGCTGTAATGTCTGCCAGAATCTTGAAATAAATCTGCCATCCCTATCAGAGATAATAGAGATTGGTATTCCATGTCTGGAGACGACTTCCTTCAAATACAGTCATGCTAACTTCTCCATCTTGTCATCTTCTCTTATTGGCAGGAAGTGTACTGATTTGGTGAGACGATCAACTATTACCCAAATAGTATCAAAACCACTTGCAGTCCTTGGCAATTTAGTGATGAAATCCATGGTAATGTTTTCCCATTTCCATTTCGGGATTTTGGGTTGTTGAAGTAGACCTGATGGTTTCTAATGCTCAGCTTTGACCTTAGAACACGTCAAACATTCTCCTACGTATTTAGCAACATCGGCTTTCATACTCGGCCACCAAAAATGCTTCTTGAGATCCTTGTACATCTTCCCCGTTCCAGGATGTATTGAGTATCTGGTTTTATGAGCTTCTCTAAGTACCATTTCTCTCATATCTCCAAATTTTGGTACCCAAATCCTTTCAGCCCTATACCGGGTTCCGTCTTCCCGAATATTAAGATGCTTCTCTGATCCTTTGGGTATTTCATCCTTTAAATTTCCCTCTTTTAAAACTCCTTGTTGCGCCTCCTTTATTTGAGCAGTAAGGTTATTATGAATCATTATATTCATAGATTTTACTCGAATGGGTTCTCTGTCCTTCCTGCTCAAGGCATCGGCTACCACATTTGCCTTCCTCGGGTGGTAACGAATCTCAAAGTCGTAATCATTCAATAATTCAATCCACCTACGCTGCCTCATATTCAGTTGTTTCTAATTAAATATGTGTTGAAGACTTTTGTGGTCGGTATATATAATACTTTTGACCCCATATAAGTAGTGCCTCCAAGTCTTTAATGCAAAAACAACTGCGCCTAATTCCAAATCATGCGTCGTATAATTTTGTTCGTGAATCTTCAATTGTCTAGACGCATAAGCAATCACCTTCGTTCGTTGCATTAATATACAACCGAGACCTTGCTTTGATGCGTCACAATAAATCACAAAATCATCATTCCCTTCAGGCAATGACAATATAGGTGCCGTAGTTAGCTTTTTCTTCAATAACTGAAACGCTTTCTCTTGTTCATCATTCCATTCAAATTTCTTCCCTTTATGCGTTAATGCAGTCAAGGTTTTTGCTATTCTGGAAAAGTCTTGGATGAACCTTCTGTAGTAACCAGCTAGTCCTAAAAACTGGCGTATGTGTTTCGGAGTTTTCGGGGTTTCCCACTTTTCAACAGTTTCTATCTTTGCCGGATCCACCTTAATACCTTCTTTGTTCACTATGTGGCCGAGGAATTGAACTTCTTCCAACCAAAATGCACACTTTGAAAACTTAGCGTACAATTCTTCCTTCCTCAATACTTCTAACACCTTTCTCAAATGTTCACCGTGTTCTTGGTCATTCTTTGAGTAAATAAGTATGTCATCAATGAAAACAATGACAAACTTGTCAAGGTATTGTCCACACACTCGGTTCATAAGGTCCATGAACACAGCTGGTGCATTAGTTAAACCAAACGGCATGACCATAAACTCGTAATGACCGTAACGTGTTCTGAAAGCAGTCTTTGGAATATCATCTTCTTTCACCCGCATTTGATGATACCCGGAACGTAAGTCAATCTTTGAATAAACAGACGAGCCTTGTAGTTGATCAAATAAGTCGTTGATTCTCGGTAGTGGGTAGCGGTTCTTGATGGTAAGTTTGTTCAACTCTCGGTAGTCGATACATAACCTGAATGTACCATCTTTCTTCTTGACAAACAAAACAGGAGCTCCCCACGGTGATGTGCTTGGTCGAATGAAACCACGCTCTAAAAGTTCTTGTAATTGGCTTTGCAGTTCTTTCATCTCGCTGGGTGCGAGTCTGTAAGGAGCACGAGCTATTGGTGCAGCTCCTGGTACAAGATCTATTTAAAATTCAACGGATCGATGTGGGGGTAATCCCGGTAATTCTTTCGAAAATACATCGGGAAATTCTTTTGCAATGGGAACATCATTGATGCTCTTTTCTTCAGTTTGTACTTTCTCGACGTGTGCTAGAACAGCATAGCAACCTTTTTTTATTAGTTTTTGTGCCTTCAAATTACTAATAATATGTAGCTTCGTGTTGCCCTTTTCTCCGTACACCATTAAGGGTTTTCCTTTTTCTCGTATAATGCGAATTGCATTTTTGTAACAAACGATCTCTGCTTTCACTTCTTTCAACCAGTCCATACCGATTATCACATCAAAACTCCCTAACTCTACTGGTATCAAATCAATCTTAAATGTTTCGCTAACCAGTTTAATTTCTCGATTCCGACATATATTATCTGCTGAAATTAATTTACCATTTGCTAATTCGAGTAAAAATTTACTATCCAAAGGCGTCAATGGACAACTTAATTTAGCACAAAAATCTCTACTCATATAGCTTCTATCCGCACCCGAATCAAATAAAACGTAAGCAGATTTATTGTCAATAAGAAACGTACCCGTAACAAGCTCCGGTTCTTCCTGTGCCTCTGCCGCATTAATATTGAAAACTCTTCCGCGGCCTTGTCCATTCGTGTTCTCCTGGTTCGGGCAATTTCTAATAATGTGGCCCGGTTTTCCACATTTATAACAAACTACATTGGCATAACTTGCTCCGACACTACTTGCTCCGCCATTACTCGTTCCGACACCATTTGTTCCTTTCGTTCTATTAACCCCTGGTCCGTAGACCTCACACTTCGCCGCGCTATGACCATTTCTTTTACACTTGTTGCAAAATTTGGTGCAGAACCCCGAGTGATACTTTTCACACCTTTGGCATAGCTGCTTCTGATTGTTGTTGTTGTTGCGGTTATTATTGTTGTTGGGATGATTGTTGTAGTTGCTGTTGTTGTTGTTGTTGTTGTTGTTGTTGTTGTTGGGCCGTTTGTTGTAGTTGCGATTGATGTTGCGATTGTTGGGATAATTGTTGCGATTATTGTTGTAATTGCTGTTGTTGTTGTATTGGTGATTCTTATCACCGTTTTCCTCCCACTTTCTTTTGACTTGCTTCACATTGGCCTCTTCAGCAGTCTGTTCTTTAATTCTTTCTTCAATCTGGTTCACTAGTTTGTGAGCCATTCTACATGCCTGTTGTATGGAGGTGGGGTCGTGTGAACTTATATCTTCTTGGATTCTTTCCGGTAATCCTTTCACAAACGCGTCGATCTTCTCTTCCTCATCTTCGAATGCTCCCGGACACAATAGGCACAATTCTGTGAATCGTCTTTCGTACGTGGTAATATTAAATCCTTGGGTTCGTAACCCTCTAAGTTCTGTCTTGAGCTTATTGACCTCGGTTCTGGGACGGTACTTCTCGTTCATCAAGTGCTTGAATGCTGACCACGGTAGTGCGTACGCATCATCTTGTCCCACTTGCTCTAGATAGGTATTCCACCATGTTAACGCAGAACCTGTGAAGGTATGCGTAGCGTACTTCACTTTGTCCTCTTCAGTACACTTACTTATGGCAAACACCGATTCGACCTTCTCGGTCCACCGTTTCAATCCGATCGGTCCTTCGGTTCGATCAAATTCCAAAGGTTTGCAGGCAGTGAATTCTTTGTAGGTGCATCCTACACGATTTCCTGTACTGCCAGATCCAAGGTTATTGTTGGTATGTAGCGCAGCCTGTACTGCGGCTATGTTTGAAGCTAGAAAAGTACGGAATTCCTCTTCATTCATATTCACGGTGTGTCGAGTAGTCGGTGCCATTTCCTTCAAAATAGTCAAATGGAACAAGTTAATCATACAGAATATTAAGAGTAGTTAATAGTATTTCGTAGCATAATATGAACTCATTTATAAAAGCTTTTTCTTCATATTAGCGTTTTATAAGTTTAAATTCGGGAAGTACCTACCCGTTAAGTTCATACTTAGTAGCTAATATACAATTCAACTACTACAATTCTATATGAAAAACTGATTGTAATAATATTTCGCGTTCAAACTTTTATACAATATTTTACAAACTTACAATACCCCTTATTTTACATAAAGCATGAAATATAGCACACAATAACTTTGATACAAGATAGTTGTGAAGATAATTCTAGCTAGTACACAAGTCGTTCAGCAAAGGCAATAAAGACACGTAATTCATACGTCCAGAAACAAGTCATGCATTCTGGTTTTACTAGGACTACTTCCCATCCTTGGTCTTGTGGAACATAACCGTTATGGCCGTTGATAAGACAGCTTGTTGTAACGTCATTAAAGGGATGAGGGTTACGTAATGACCAACAGTCTCGTAATAACCTAAAAACCTCATTTCTTACCCCAATTACCGACTCCGTCACTTGTGGGAACGTTTTGTTTAATAGTTGTAGCCCGATGTTCTTGTTCTCACTTTGGTGAGAAGCGAACATTACGAACCCGTAAGCATAACATGCTTCTTTATGTTGCATGTTAGCCGCTTTTTCTAAATCACGAAGTCCTATATTCGGATATACTGAGTCAAAATAATTTCTTAACCCGTTGCGTAAAATAGCATTTGGGTTCCTCGCAATATATGCGTCAAAGTAAACACATCGTAACTTATGGATTTCCCAATGTGATATCCCCCATCTTCCGAACGAAAGCCTTTTATAAACCAAGGCATTCTTGGAACGTTCTTCGAATGTCTTACAAACTGATCTCGCCTTAAATAGTTGTGCCGAAGAATTCTGACCGACTCTAGACAAGATTTCATCAATCATGTCTCCGGATAGGTCTCTTAAAATATTGGGTTGTCTATCCATTTTGTGTTTTTATACTGTAAAATAGACAAGAGTTAGATTCATAAAAAAAAATACTTATTAATACAAGCAATTTTTTACATATATCATAAAGCATAAGCACACTATATTACATATATTACACCACACGAATATAACTATCTTATTCCGACTCGCTCGTTTCTTCTTGTTCGGTTTTGGTTCGTTTTGCCAAGTTTCTAGGGATATATGATGTTCCCCTAATACAAGCCGTCGTTATCCACATTGGTTTAGAAAAACCTGGTGGTTTAGAGGTTCCCGGGTCATTGTTACAACTTAAGGACTTCGAGGGTTGACGATACATATAAAGTTCATCGGGGTTGGAATTAGATTTCTCTATTTTTATGCCATTTCCCTTATTATTTTCTTTTGCCTTTTTAAATTCAGTTGGGGTAATTTCTATAACATCATCGGAATTCTCGTCGGAATCCGATTCATCGGAGAATTGGTAATCCTCCCAATATTTTGCTTCCTTGGCGGAAACACCATTGACCATAATTAACCTTGGTCGGTTGGTTGAGGATTCTCTTTACTTAACCGTTTTATTATTTCCCCCACCGGTTCTATTTCTTCTTCCAGTTCCGATTCTTCTTCCGGTTCCGATTCTTCTTCCGGTTCCGACTCTTCTTCCGGTTCCTCTTCGGGAAGTTGTGAATCAGTCCACGAATCATTCCAATTTACATTTGACTCTTCATTATTATTAGGTGAGTCAATGGGACTTGTTCTAGAGGTAGACATCTATCACATAATATCAAACACGATAAGAGATTAATATATCACATAATATTCATATGTTAAAAATATATAGTTTCCAACAAAAATGTTAAGCAATCATTTTTAAAGAAAACACGGTCGAAGTCCAGACTCACTAATGCATCCTAACAAACTCGTTAAGACACACTAATGCAAATTTTCTGGTTCTCTAAGACCAACGCTCTGATACCAACTGAAATGTCCCGTTGTTATTGATTAAAAACGTTCCATAATAATTGATTTCGTTGCGAGGTTTTGACCTCTATATGAGACGTTTTTCAAAGACTGCATTCATTTTAAAACAAACCATAACCTTTATTTCATCAATAAAGGTTTAAAAAGCTTTACGTAGATTATCAAATAATGATAATCTAAAATATCCTGTTTACACACGACCATTACATAATGGTTTACAATACAAATATGTTACAATAAAATAAGTTTCTTGAATGCAGTTTTTACACAATATCATACAAGCATGGACTCCAAATCTCGTCCTTATTTAAGTATGCGACAGCGGAAGCTCTTAATAATCACCTGAGAATAAACATGCTTAAAACGTCAACAAAAATGTTGGTGAGTTATAGGTTTAACCTATATATATCAAATCATAATAATAGACCACAAGATTTCATATTTCAATACACATCCCATACATAGAGATAAAAATCATTCATATGGTGAACACCTGGTAACCGACATTAATAAGATGCATATATAAGAATATCCCCATCATTCCGGGACACCCTTCGGATATGATATAAATTTCAAAGTACTAAAGCATCCGGTACTTTGGATGGGGCTTGTTGGGCCCGATAGATCTATCTTTAGGATTCGCGTCAATTAGGGTGTCTGTTCCCTAATTCTTAGATTACCAGACTTAATAAAAAGGGGCATATTCGATTTCGATAATTCAACCATAGAATGTAGTTTCACGTACTTGTGTCTATTTTGTAAATCATTTATAAAACCTGCATGTATTCTCATCCCAAAAATATTAGATTTTAAAAGTGGGACTATAACTCACTTTCACAGATTTTTACTTCGTCGGGAAGTAAGACTTGACCACTGGTTGATTCACGAACCTATAACAATATATACATATATATCAAAGTATGTTCAAAATATATTTACAATACTTTTAATATATTTTGATGTTTTAAGTTTATTAAGTCAGCTGTCCTCGTTAGTAACCTACAACTAGTTGTCCACAGTTAGATGTACAGAAATAAATCGATAAATATTATCTTGAATCAATCCACGACCCAGTGTATACGTATCTCAGTATTGATCACAACTCAAACTATATATATTTTGGAATCAACCTCAACCCTGTATAGCTAACTCCAACATTCACATATAGAGTGTCTATGGTTGTTCCGAAATATATATAGATGTGTCGACATGATAGGTCGAAACATTGTATACGTGTCTATGGTATCTCAAGATTACATAATATACAATACAAGTTGATTAAGTTATGGTTGGAATAGATTTGTTACCAATTTTCACGTAGCTAAAATGAGAAAAATTATCCAATCTTGTTTTACCCATAACTTCTTCGTTTTAAATCCGTTTTGAGTGAATCAAATTGCTATGGTTTCATATTGAACTCTATTTTATGAATCTAAACAGAAAGGTATAGGTTTATAGTCGGAAAAATAAGTTACAAGTCGTTTTTGTAAAGGTAGTCATTTCAGTCGAAAGAACGACGTCTAGATGACCATTTTAGAAAACATACTTCCACTTTGAGTTTAACCATAATTTTTGGATATAGTTTCATGTTCATAATAAAAATCATTTTCTCAGAATAACAACTTTTAAATCAAAGTTTATCATAGTTTTTAATTAACTAACCCAAAACAGCCCGCGGTGTTACTACAACGGCGTAAATCCGGTTTTACGGTGTTTTTTGTGTTTCCAGGTTTTAAATCATTAAGTTAGCATATCATATAGATATAGAACATGTGTTTAGTTGATTTTAAAAGTCAATTTAAAAGGATTAACTTTTGTTTGCGAACAAGTTTAGAATTAACTAAACTATGTTCTAGTGATTACAAGTTTAAACCTTCGAATAAGATAGCTTTATATGTATGAATCGAATGATGTTATGAACATCATTACTACCTTAAGTTCCTTGGATAAACCTACTGGAAAAGAGAAAAATAGATCTAGCTTCAATGGATCCTTGGATGGCTCGAAGTTCTTGAAGCAAAATCATGACACGAAAACAAGTTCAAGTAAGATCATCACTTGAAATAAGATTGTTATAGTTATAGAAATTGAACCAAAGTTTGAATATGATTATTACCTTGTATTAGAATGATAACCTACTGTAAGAAACAAAGATTTCTTGAGGTTGGATGATCACCTTACAAGATTGGAAGTGAGCTAGCAAACTTGAAAGTATTCTTGATTTTATGAAACTAGAACTTTTGGAATTTATGAAGAACACTTAGAACTTGAAGATAGAACTTGAGAGAGATCAATTAGATGAAGAAAATTGAAGAATGAAAGTGTTTGTAGGTGTTTTTGGTCGTTGGTGTATGGATTAGATATAAAGGATATGTAATTTTGTTTTCATGTAAATAAGTCATGAATGATTACTCATATTTTTGTAATTTTATGAGATATTTCATGCTAGTTGCCAAATGATGGTTCCCACATATGTTAGGTGACTCACATGGGCTGCTAAGAGCTGATCATTGGAGTGTATATATCAATAGTACATACATCTAAAAGCTGTGTATTGTACGAGTACGAATACGGGTGCATACGAGTAGAATTGTTGATGAAACTGAACGAGGATGTAATTGTAAGCATTTTTGTTAAGTAGAAGTATTTTGATAAGTGTATTGAAGTCTTCCAAAAGTGTATAAATACATATTAAAACACTGCATGTATATACATTTTAACTGAGTCGTTAAGTCATCGTTAGTCGTTACATGTAAGTGTTGTTTTGAAACCTTTAGGTTAACGATCTTGTTAAATGTTGTTAACCCAATGTTTATAATATAAAATGAGATTTTAAATTATTATATTATCATGATATTATCATGTATGAATATCTCTTAATATGATATATATACATTAAATGTCTTTACAACGATAATCGTTACATATATGTCTCATTTAAAAATCATTAAGTTAGTAGTCTTGTTTTTACATATGTAGTTCATTGTTAATATACTTAATGATATGTTTACTTATCATAGTATCATTTTAACTATATATATCCATATATATGTCATCATATAGTTTTTACAAGTTTTAACGTTCGTGAATCACCGGTCAACTTGGGTGGTCAATTGTCTATATGAAACATATTTCAATTAATCATGTCTTAACAAGTTTGATTGCTTAACATGTTGGAAACATTTAATCATGTAAATATCAATCTCAATTAATATATATAAACATGGAAAAGTTCGGGTCACTACAGGAAGCACACAAGTCAAGGTACTCAATTCATCCGGGATCAGATAAAATGTACCAGGATTTGAAGGCATTCTATTGGTGGCCAAATTTGAAAGCTGATATTGCTACCTATGTCGGTAAGTACTTGACTTGCGCTAAAGTCAAGGCTGAGCATCAGAAGCCATCAGGATTATTAACTCAACCAGATATTCCTCAGTGGAAGTGGGAAGGTATTACCATGGACTTCATCACGAAACTGCCGAGAACGGCGGGAGGTCACGATACTATTTGGGTTATCGTGGATCGTCTCACTAAGTCTACACACTTTCTACCAATAAGAGAAACTGATAAAATGGAGAAGTTGGCTCAGATCTACATTAAGGAAGTCGTCTCTAGGCATGGAGTGCCTATATCTATTATATCCGATCGCGACAGCAGATTCACTTCCAGATTTTGGCAGTCATTACAGAAAGCAATGGGGATTCGTTTAGATATGAGTACAGCATATCACCCCCAGACAGATGGCCAGAGCGAGCGAACTATTCAGACTTTTGAGGACATGTTGAGGGCATGTGTCATCGATTTCGGGAATGGATGGGATAAGTATTTACCACTAGCTAGGTTCTCATACAATAACAGCTACCATGCGAGCATTAAGGCTGCACCTTTCGAAGCTTTGTACGGAAGGAAGTGTAGGTCTCCCGTTTGTTGGAGCGAATTAGGAGATAGTCAGTTGACAGGCCCTGGGATTATTCAGGAGACAACTAAGAAAGTCCTACAAATTCAGGAACGGTTGAGAACGGCTAAGAGTCATCAAAAGAGTTATGTCGATGTTAGATGAAAGGACATAGAATTCCAAGTTGGTGACAAAGTTATGCTTAAAGTATCACCTTAGAAGGGTGTTGTACGATTTGGGAAACGAGGTAAACTGAGTCCTAGATATGTTGGACCATTCAAGATAACTGAAAGAGTTGGACTGGTAGCTTACAGATTGGAACTGCCACAAGCTCTCAGCGGTATACACGATGTTTTTCATGTATCCAATCTAAAGAAGTGCCTAGCAGAGGAGAATTTGATTATTCCTTTAGAGGAACTACGTATCGACGACAAACTTCATTTCATTGAGGAACCTGTCAAAATTTTGGGCCGTGAGGTCAAACAACTGAAACAAAGCCGAATTCCTATCGTTAAAGTTCGGTGGAACGCGAGAAGAGGACCAGAGTTCACGTGGGAGCGTGAAGACCAGATGAGGCTGAAGTATCCACAACTTTTTCCCGAGGAAACTACTTCAGAGGACGATCACTAAAATTTCGGGACGAAATTTTTAATAACAGGTGGGTAATGTAACAACCCTGCTTTTTCTGTTACTTTCGTTAACCTTTCGTTAGTTTATTTAATGGTGATTATTTAACTTTTGTGCGTTTACATGTAATAAATGCATATTTGACCTTTGGAGGGTTACAATAATTAATATGGGTTGATATTAATTCAAATAAATATTTCGGATAATGAAATACGATAAAAACGATACGATTTTAATAACTGCTTTTTGAGCAACGAAACGCTCGAGTTTATTTTAATAATTAATTTTATTAATTATTAACTTTTTAAAAATAATTAATTTATTGGGTTTTTAATAAATTAACGTTTGGTTGCGTTTAACGATCGGTTTAGCATTCCGGGCCTTCGGTACGACTAAACGACACTTGAAACGGACCACGAGTACAAGGAATTGGACAACACAAACCCGGGAGTACCCCATGGGCCATATTCGGCCGAACCACCCCCTCCCCACCCTTTTATGTTTAATTTTGATTACTTGGAGGACTTATGTGCAATTTAGGAGAACTAGGGTTAGTATAAATAGAAGTATTAACAAAAATTAGGTAAAACCCTCACTAGAAAAATTGTGCAGTCAAATCCACTCCCTCCCTCTCCTACTCGTCGACCACCATCACCATACCATAACCCTCAATTTTCAATTTTTGCTCTAGCCTTGAACACGAAAAGTGTAATTCTCGATCTCCTCTAAGCATTGATATAATTCTTTTCTTGATCTAAGGTATATTTACATGAACCCTATGTAAGACCCGAGTATTTGTAGTGTATATAAGTGTAATGTTCGATATTTGAACGGGGTTTTGGTTATATATATAAAAGCAAGAAAGAAGCTGAACTGGAGGTGTCGCGCGCCGCGCGGCCTGGTGGCGCGTCGCGCCATCTGTCTGCGACAGATTCTCCTCTTCTTTTAAAATAGATATTTTGAGGGCATTTTGGTCAAAACACATTGGAGCCCGAATTTAATACCTTGGATCAATTTTGGAGCTTCATTCACTCCATTCCCAACAACCTTATCTTCTCCAATTAAACTCTAGAGAGAGAGTGCAATCCTTGAGAGAGAAAGCTCCATTAAAGGGTGAAAGAGGTTGAATCGGGTCTTGGTGCAAGTTATAAAGTCGTTCATCTAGTCGATAGCTACGTGGTGATTGTGTTGGTAAGTTATAAAACCCGATTTCTTACTTTAATTGCTTTAAGGGTTAGGGTTTGGGCTAGTGATGAACCAAAGACCCATTTTGTTAGTATTTTGGGGATTTTAGGTGAATATGGGTTATGAAGGATCATTGATGACTAACCTAAGGTTTGAATGTGTTAATTGGACTTTTGAGTCTTAAATTTGGTTAGTTAGTTGCTAGAACACTTTAATAATATGTAAATGGGTGTTATTGGGTATGGATGACCCAAATGGGTGTATTGACCTTGAAATGGGTCAAATGAGTCTTTAATGACCTAAGTGGCCTAGCAAGTTTGAAAACAAGTTAGCCTTGCGACCTAAATATTTTTTAAACCCATCTTGAAGAATGATTAGGGTTTTGGTGTGTGTTGACCCAATTTAGGGTTAAGGGTGCAAATAGGTTGAAATTGCACTTTGGGTCAAAATGGCTTAGAATGGTGAAAGGGTTTGGTTGACTGACTTGAGTTTGCGTTTGATGATGTGTATTATATGATAGGTACGTTACTTTGAGGTCTTGCAAGCTCGGGTATCTTTTCACAAGACTTTGAGGTGAGTGGAATAATTATATGCGTAGGTATATAATGTATCTATTTGTTGTAGCGTGAAATGTGTAGTATCGAGGTGTTAAGACACCACGTTTCACGTGAAGAGTGTAGCATCGAGGTGTTAAGATGCCACTCGGGTGTAGCATCGAGGTGTTAAGATGCCACCTAGGAGTGTAGTGTCGAGGTGTTAAGACACCACTCCGTAAAATGATGAGTGAAGCATCGAGGTGTTAAGATGCCACTCGGGGTGAAGTGTCGAGGTGTTAAGGTGCCATCCTAGGGGTTAGTGGTGCGAGGTGTTAAGTGCCCTAACGGATGTTGTGAACACCGATAGCGTTTTCGCGAGCACCGTTCCCTTGTACTATTGGTTAACCATGGTTATTTGTGTTGTAAGCATATTATATTATTCGAGTTATATTCATATGCGGTTGTTATGCTAGCTTGTGGTATTGGAGATTTATAGCTTGTTATTGTGACGATAAGCTAAATGTGTATGCTAGCGTGTTTGCGGGTTGGTGTGTAAGTGTATGCAAGTAGGTATAATTATATATGTATTCGTATAATTATTGCATTCACTAAGCTTTGCTTACCCTCTCGTTGTTTACCATTTTATAGGTTCGGTTTTGGACAAGGGTAAGGGCATCGTTTTGGACTAGAGATCCCGCTTGATGCTAGGGGACGCTTTTAGCTTTAGTAGCTCTTGGAGTTTGACCGATAGTTGGGTAGTTTAATCCCAAACGCCATGCTCATTGTGTAGTTTGGAACTTAAACTTTTTTTGGTGGTCGAAACTCTTAACTTGTATTAAACTTGTAATTTGGGTCGTGTGGGCCTCGCTTGTAAAACTTTGATTTTATGTTTGAAACAGGTTAGTTTTACATATTTGGATGTATGGTAAAAAGCGTTTCGTCTAAAAGTGTCGGGATCTAGTCAATCTTTTTCACATTTAAAAACTTTCCGGACAGTCCACTTTGGCACGCCGCGCCCCTACCTGGCGCGCCGCGCGGGTATGCTGCACAGAATTTTTTTTATTTTGTATTTTCGCGTGGTTTGGTCGAGGGTTGGTTTGGGTTGTTACAAGTGGTATCAGAGCATGGTCTAAGGGATTTAGGTGACTTGAGATAGGCGCCTAGACTTAGACTTTTTGTGTGTGCGCTATGCGGGACTTGTAGGACTTTGGGTCGGATCGAGATTAGTTTGTGCATAGGTTTATGTAAACTAATCATGCGCTATTTGTTATGTATGTTTAGCGAGCATCGAGCGAGATGGACATTGTACTAGCAAGTTAATGCGACGTACTCGCGTAACAATGATTAGCTACCATTGTTACGGGCGTAAATCGTGTCAAACAAGTAATGTACGATGATTGTTGAGCGAGATAGAGTAGTGTGGCGTATGTGTATGTATATATATATATAATTTGTCCTTCGTTTGGTGGTTTAACCTAATTCGTTTTATAGAATGAAGACGAGAAACGGTCCCGAACATGATAACGGAAGTACAAGCGGGGACGCCGAGTTCTCAACCAAGGTCGAGGCCGTCTTTAAGAAGTTAAAAGCGGATTTTCTTGCGGACGTTTGAAAGGTCTTTCAAGATTCGGTTGATGAGAAAATAACCGATCTAATTAATGAACGAATGAAGGCCACTATCGAAGAGGCCCTTGACGCTAGGAATATCTATCCTCGCGGTGAAGGAGGTGAAGGAAGGCGGGACTTCCACTACAAGAACTTCAAGGATGCTCAACCCCTGATGTTTAATGGGGTGCGGGATCCTTTAAAAAGTACAAGTTGGATCTCCGATATTGAGGGAGCTTTCCGTACCGCGGAATGTCCTCCCAAAAAGAAGACGAGGTATGGTTCTAGCATGTTACGCGAAGAAGCTAAGTTGTGGTGGGACGATAAAATCAACTTGTATGGTGAAGAACAATGTATGGGCTTGACATGGGAGGAGTTCAAGAAAGAATTTTTCAGAGAATACCGAACTTCATCCGATCTCGATAGAATCCGGGACGAGTTGCACCATTTGCAACAAGGGTCAATGGACTTGGTTACACTCAAGTCTACATTCTTGGCAAAGACTCGTTTTTGCCCGGAATATGTTGGTGATGATCATAAGCTCATGAAGGATTTCTACCGTACTTTGAATGATGAGTACAAGGGGAAGATTAGTCGGGGTATGGCTAAGTCTTTTGATGAATTTTTCGAGTTGGATCGGGGTTTTGAGCCGGAGGTTCCAAGAAAGAGTGATTTCATGTTTTCCAAAAGAAAATTTGAAGGTTTTAGTTACTCTAACGCCTCAATCAAGAAGAGCAAGAGCAAGAGGAGGGCCGAAAGTGTTAATAGTGCAAATAAGGGCACTACCGGTGGGTTTTCTTATACGTGCTACAATTGTGGGCAACCGGGTCATATGGCTCGTGAGTGTCCGAAACCATCTTCCGGAAACAAAGTCACTTGTTTTAATTGCGGCAAAGAGGGGCATAAGAAGCCGGAGTGTCCCGATTTGCGAAATGATAATGTGAAGCGGTTAGAGAAGCGGGTACGGCTAGGGGTCGCAACTATTTGATGACTAATGATGAAGCCAAACAATCGAATGAAGTTGTCTCAGGTACTTTCATGGTTAATTCTAATCCGGCGAGGATTCTTTTTTATAGCGGTGCAAATTTGTCGTTTGTGTCTCCTAGATTTGTGCCTAAACTTGATAGACCGTTAGCTAAGTTAAGTCGTCCGGTAGAAGTCGAAATAGTGAACGGCAAGACGGTGCTAGTGGTCGATGTGTGTGAAAATTGTGATGTTGTTTTTGGTGCCAAAACCTTTAAAATTGATCTTATTCCAATGACCTTGGGCGACTTTGATATTGTCGTTGGTATGGATTGGCTCGATCGTTATAGAGCCGATATTTCATGCCATGATAAGTTTATTCGTGTGAAGACCCCAAGTGGGGGAGAGTTGGTTATTCATGGTGATAGGCGGAGGAGACCGGTGCCGATATGCACTTTTGCACGGGCACGTCGTCATGTTGTTACCGGTGGCATGGCTTTCCTTGCTCATGTTGTTGATACTCGTAATGAGCCACCACCTATTCGTGAAATTCCGGTGGTTAATGAGTTTGAAGATGTTTTTCCGGATGAGTTACCGGGTGTTCCGGCGGAAAGACAAGTTGAATTTCGCATCGAGTTGGTTCCGGGGGCTACCCCCATTGCTAAAACTCCTTATCGTTTAGCGCCAACGGAGATGTAAGAGTTGTTAAATCAAATTCAAGAATTGCTTGAAAAGGGTTTTATTCGACCGAGTGCTTCACCGTGGAATGCTCTGGTGTTATTTGTGAAGAAGAAAGATGGTAGTATGCGTATGTGCATTGATTACCGTGAGTTGAATAAAGTGACGATCAAGAATCGTTATCCATTACCTAGGATTGATGATTTATTTGATCAACTTCAAGGTGCAACGTATTTCTCTAAGATCTACCTACGGTCCGGCTATCACCAAATGCGGGTCCGTGAGGAAGACATTGAGAAAACGGCTTTTAGAACGCGGTATGGGCATTTTGAGTTTGTGGTGATGCCTTTTGGTCTTACGAATGCACCGGCGGCATTCATTGATCTTATGAATCGGGTGTGCCAACCTATGTTGGACAAGTCGGTGATTGTGTTCATTGACGACATACTAATCTACTCGAAAAGTATGAACGAACATGAACGTCATTTGCGTGAAGTATTGAAGACTTTACGAAAGGAGAAGTTGTATGCTAAGTTCTCCAAATGTGAATTTTGGCTAAGGGAGGTCCAATTATTTGGTCATATTGTGAACAAAGACGGTATTCAAGTAGATTCGGGGAAGATAGAGACGGTGAAGAGTTGGGGACGACCGACTACGCCTACGGAAATCCAAAGTTTCCTCGGATTGGCCGGTTATTATCGTCGGTTTATCCAAGACTTTTCTAAGATTGCTTCTCCATTAACGAAGTTGACGAGAAAGAATGCCAAGTTTAACTGGGAGAACGAGCAAGAAATTGCTTTTCAATTGTTAAAAGAGAAGTTGTGTCAAGCTCCGGTGTTAGTATTACCGGAAGGTGTGGAAGATATGACGGTTTATTGTGATGCTTCGCTAAATGGGCTCGGGTGTGTTCTGATGCAAAGAGGTAAAGTCATCGCTTACGCCTCTCGACAATTAAAGGACCACGAAACGAGATATTTGACTCATGATCTTGAGTTGGCGGCGGTTGTGCATGCGTTGAAAATTTGGCGCCATTACTTGTATGGTGTCAAGTGTACGATTTATTCGGATCATAAGAGTTTGAAACATCTCTTTAATCAACGAGATTTGAATTATCACCAACGTAGGTGGATGGATGTGGTGAAAGACTACGATTGTGAAATACTTTATCATCCGGGTAAGGCGAATGTTGTCGCGGATGCGTTGAGTCGAAAGAGTCAACATCCGGCGATAAAAGTGGGGTCGTTACGTTTGATTATTTCCAACAATTTTCTTGAGAAGCTTGGCGAGATTCAAATAGAGGCTTACGTTCACAATAAGCATGTGGAACGAATCGTGGGCCAATCGGAGTTCATTACTATGGGCCCGCGTGGTTTGTTGTCTTTTCAAGGAAGGGTGTGGGTGCCTAAGATGGGTGATTACCGATGGGTGCTACTTGATGAAGCACATAAGTCAAAATATTCCATTCATCCGGGCGCGACAAAAATGTATCATGACTTGAAGAAAGATTATTGGTGGCCGGGCATGAAACGTGATGTTGTGAAGTATGTTGAGCAATGTGTCACGTGTTTACAAGTAAAATCCGAACACCAAAAGCCGTATGGTAAGTTGTAACCGTTAGAAATCCCAAAATGGAAATGGGAGCAGATTACCATGGATTTCATTACAAAGTTACCTAAAACGGCGAGAACCCAATTCGATTCGATTTGGGTTATAGTTGACCGATTGACAAAAAGCGCTTTGTTTCTTCCCATTAAAGAAGCGATATGGTCGGAGGCCTTGGCTAAGTTGTTTATCAAGGAAGTGGTCTCGCGACATGGGGTTCCTATATCTATTATTTCGGATCAAGATACCCGTTTTACATCTCGGTTTTGGGAAAAGTTTCATGAAGATATGGGTACACAATTGAAGTTGAGTACGGCGTATCATCCTCAAACGGACGGTCAAACCGAACGTACGAATCAAACTTTGGAAGATATGTTACGGGCGTGCATCATTGACTTCGGTGGTAGTTGGGATGAGCATTTGCCTTTGGTGGAATTCTCGTACAATAATAGTTATCATACTAGTATCGGGATGCCACCATACGAAATGCTTTATGGGCGTAGGTGTCGAACTCCCGTTTGTTGGGGAGAAGTGGGTTAAAGAGAGATCGGGAGTACCGATTTGGTTTTAGAGACCAATAGCAAGATCGATTTGATTCGGGAACATTTGAAGAAGGCTCAAGATAGGCAAAAGTAGTATGCCGATAGACGTAGGCGATTGATTGAGTTCCAAGAAGGCGATATGGTGATGCTTAAGGTTTCGCCATGGAAGGGTATTATTCGATTTCGAAAATGGGGAAAGTTAGCTCCTCGGTTTATTGGGCCGTTCAAGGTTTTAGCTCGTGTTGGTGAAGTTGCATATCGATTGGAATTACCCGAAGAGCTTGCGGGGATCCATAATACATTTCATGTTTCCCACCTCCGTAAGTGTCTTGCGGATGATTCCTCATGGATGCCTTTAGACGAGATCGAGCTAAACAACAAGTTAGAATATGTCGAGGAACCGATTTCTATCCTTGACGAGAAGGTGAAAATGTTGAGGATAAAGAGGTGAGAACTTTCAAGGTTCAATGGCGGTGAAGTAAAGGTTCCGAGTTCACTTGGGAGCCCGAAGAGTTCGTGTTAGTTTATCTTCCCTCGTGTCATGCGGCTTGGATTGCGAGGACGCAATCCGAATAAGTGGGGGAGAGTTGTAAGACCCGAGTATTTGTAGTGTATATAAGTGTAATGTTCGATACTTGAAACGGGGTTTTGGTTATATATTTAAAAGCAAGAAAGAAGCTGAACTGGAGGTGTCGCGCGCCGCGCGGCCTGGTGGCGCGCCGCGCCATCTGTCTGCGACAGATTCTCCTCTTCTTTTAAAATAGATATTTTGAGGGCATTTTGGTCAAAACACATTGGAGCCCGAATTTAATACCTTGGATCAGTTTTGGAGCTTCATTCACTCCATTCCCAACAACCTTATCTTCTCCAATTAAACTCTAGAGAGAGAGTGCAATCCTTGA
The DNA here is from genome assembly GCF_046630445.1 of Rutidosis leptorrhynchoides. Lineage (NCBI taxonomy): Eukaryota > Viridiplantae > Streptophyta > Magnoliopsida > Asterales > Asteraceae > Rutidosis > Rutidosis leptorrhynchoides. The sequence goes on along the minus strand of NC_092339.1, from coordinate 167,441,231 downwards.
GAGAGAAAGCTCCATTAAAGGGTGAAAGAGGTTGAATCGGGTCTTGGTGCAAGTTATAAAGTCGTTCATCTAGTCGATAGCTACGTGGTGATTGTGTTGGTAAGTTATAAAACCCGATTTCTTACTTTAATTGCTTTAAGGGTTAGGGTTTGGGCTAGTGATGAACCAAAGACCCATTTTGTTAGTATTTTGTGGATTTTGGGTGAATATGGGTTATGAAGGCTCATTGATGACTAACCTAGGGTTTGAATGTGTTAATTGGACTTTTGAGTCTTAAATTTGGTTAGTTAGTTGCTAGAACACTTTAATAATATGTAAATGGGTGTTATTGGGTATGGATGACCCAAATGGGTGTGTTGACCTTGAAATGGGTCAAATGAGTCTTTAATGACCTAAGTGGCCTAGCAAGTATGAAAATGAGTTAGCCTTGTGACCTAAATGTGTTTTAAACCCATCTTGACGAATGATTAGGGTTTTGGTGTGTGTTGACCCAATTTAGGGTTAAGGGTGCAAATGGGTTGAAATTGCACCTTGGGTCAAAATGGCTTAGAATGGTGAAAGGGTTTGGTTGACCGACTTGAGTTTGCGTTTAATGATGTGTATTATATGATAGGTACGTTACTTTGAGGTCTTGCAAGCTCGGGTATCTTTTCACAAGACTTTGAGGTGATTGGAATAATTATATGCGTAGGTATATAATGTATCTATTTGTTGTAGCATGAAATGTGTAGTGTCGAGGTGTTAAGACACCACGTTTCACGTGAAGAGTGTAGCATCGAGGTGTTAAGATGCCACTCGGGTGTAGCATCGAGGTGTTAAGATACCACCTAGGAGTGTAGTGTCGAGGTGTTAAGACACCACTCCGTAAAATGATGAGTGAAGCATCGAGGTGTTAAGATGCCACTCGGGGTGAAGTGCCGAGGTGTTAAGGTGCCACCCTAGGGGTTAGTGGTGCGAGGTGTTAAGTGCCCTAACGGATGTTGTGAACACCGATGGCGTTTTCGCGAGCGCCGTTCCCTTGTACTATTGGTTAACCATGGTTATTTGTGTTGTAAGTATATTATATTATTCGAGTTATATTCATATGCGGTTGTTATGCTAGCTTGTGGTATTGGAGATTTATAGCTTGTTATTGTGACGATAAGCTAAATGTGTATGCTAGCGTGTTTGCGGGTTGGTGTGTAAGTGTATGCAAGTAGGTATAATTATATATGTATTCGTATAATTATTGCATTCACTAAGCTTTGCTTACCCTCTCGTTGTTTACCATTTTATAGGTTCGGTTTTGGACAAGGGTAAGGGCATCGTTTTAGACTAGAGATCCCGCTTGATGCTAGGGGACGCTTTTGGCTTTAGTAGCTCTTGGAGTTTGACCGATAGTTGGGTAGTTTAATCCCAAACGCCATGCTCATTGTGTAGTTTGGAACTTAAACTTTTTTTGGTGGTCGAAACTCTTAACTTGTATTAAACTTGTAATTTGGGTCGTGTGGGCCCCGCTTGTAAAACATTGATTTTATGTTTGAAACAGGTTAGTTTTACATATTTGGATGTATGGTAAAAAGCGTTTCATCTAAAAGTGTCGGGATCTAGTCAATCTTTTTCGCATTTAAAAACTTTCCGGACAGTCCACTTTGGAGCGCCGCGCGGGTATGCTGCACAGAATTTTTTTTATTTTGTACTTTCGCGTGGTTTGATCGAGGGTTGGTTTGGGTTGTTACACCCTAATATTAAAAATCTGATTTTTATTAGAGTTTCATAGTTATGTTGTCAATTGCTCAAGTCTATACGCATACGTGTTAATTGTTATCGTTATATTGATTGTTTGATGCGTTAGGGTTTAAAAACGAATTTGTTTATGCATGATCAGAAAAATTAAGTTTTTCAAATGTTAACTACTATGTTATATTCAGATTCCTTACGAAAAACTATTGAGTTTAGGCTTTGGATTCGCTTGATTTCGTTTCCGGATGATTGAGTTATGCTTAATTGAAATTAACGTTGTGTTTTCGTGATTGATCAGAAATCTGGAATTGTTAGACAACGAATTGGCATGTGAAACTTATACCACTGGAAAGATAATTTAAAACACTCAATTTATACTAGGATATCATGTCGGTTTCTTATGTAAACCCGAGATATGCTTGAATTAGTGTAAAAGTAGTTTTATACAGCACTTGCATGAAAATAACCTTGTATGATAAAATTTGTTAGCTTCTGTGATTAAAGCTTTTCATATTTGAAATGTACACAAAAATTACTTCACCTTTCATGTAGATATCATAGGCTAATTGTATCTAGATCTTCGGATAATCGCGTGCGAATGTGGCTAACTAAACTAGAATCGAATCTGTAAATTGCTCTCTGTTTTATACTCTGTGGATTGTGTTTATTGATTGAGCATGTAATCTTCTGGAATATGAATTTTAACATGATATGTGACTTATTGTTAGTTTATTTCAATCTCTGAAACCTTATGCATTGGGCACAATAGAGCCATACTTTATGTGGATTCTGATTTGAGCTGAAAAACTGAACATTCAACTTGCATGAATAAACTGTACAAATTGGCAAAACAAAATTTGCTAGATTTTTTATATGTGTTACTTTGACTTGTCCTTGAACTATGGACACTGGACTTGTATCAATTGCATGTTCTTAACTCCAGTTATAGCCGAAACGAAATCAGTGCGCGGTCAGAAATGGACTGGGCAAACCCCAAATGTACCCCTTCTGATTCCTGACTTTTAATTATCGTATGAGTCCCTGGCTGGACTTTTTGGAATTTATTTTAAGTATATTTATGATCTGGAGTTTTCCATGTTTACGTGAATTTTGTACTATGAGATATTGTGCTAAGTATGCTACGTGTTCATGAATTTTGTGCACAACGATAAACTGAAATTGTGAAAATGATTATTCATGACCTGAAACGTATTGTGTGACTTAGGTTTGACATGTTGACCAACATTTGACATGAAACTACTGATGTTGACTTTAGTTGACTACTTTGACCAAGTTTGACTTTCGGTTTGACTTCGGTTGACTTTGTTTGACTTGCATGATATAGTTGACTTTTACTTTGAAACGCGTCGAGTCGAGAAATAAGACAACTTATACTATGAAACCACCCTTATTTAAGATACATATATTGACCAACCTAAATACGTATACTTAGGTTGCATTATTCAGCTGTAAACCGTACAAGTTTTTGTCTGTCATCCAAGCTTATTCAAAGGTGAGTCTACAGTTCCGCTTTTTACTTGATTTCAGGGATGAGAATACACGCTGTTATACTTACTTTATTAAATGCCTTTTTATTGACACGAGTACTATATATGTGTACTGAGTTTTTTCACAAAGCCTCTAGCTTGAATACTTTTAATACCATCGGTGTAAGCACAATTTAGATGGACGGATCCGTTAGGTTGACAACCTCACCCGCTATAAAAACTGTGGTGCATTTATTTTGAACATTAGATACGCTCGAACAAGTGTATAGCATTTTAGTAGTAAAGGCGGGTATAGTGGCTTCTATACTCGGGTCATTGCTAGTATTCAGGTGCTCAGATTATGCAAACGTTAAAATCTCGTGGTCAAGGAAACTAAACTATTCTTCTGATAACTGTTTTTCATATACTGCTACATTACTCTAAACCTGTAGATTCACCAACATTATTGTTGACCTGTTTTTGCGTGTTTTTATTCTCAGGTCCATAAGAGGTAGTCTTCCGCTGTGTTTGCTGCATGTCTGGCCGTGGAGTCAGCATTTGATTTTATGAACATTATTTACTTTCGCATTTAAAACTTTTCATACTGATTAAATACTGTTGGCTTGTGGTTACGATCACAACAGTGTTTCTATTTTGGGATTATTGACTTATGTATGTTTTTGAAAGTCAACTTTTAATTAAATTAAATGCGATTGCTTTAAACGTCTCATATAGAGGGCGTAACTGTTAACTGTGGGACCTGGATTAACGTGCTGTCAGATGGAAATTTGGCGGGGTGTTACATTATCAATACCCTTCAGGATCATATCTATCGTGAAGAAAGGCAACGAGAGCACAATTCAGTGGTTCGCACTATTCTGGAGACAAGATTCTGTAGAGATCAGAAGATCATTTGCTCTAAGGTTTACAACGCCTTAGCCGGATCTCCACTTCCGTTCTCAGCAAATCAACGAGCACTACTGACTCGCATCCAGAAGGATATGGATCTTTCCACCGGACGCCCGAGTTATCACTCTATTTGCAAATGATCGAGGATATTCACGGCTTTTTCGCTCTCTTGGAAAGAGATAATTTCGAAAGCACACCAGAGAGGCTAGTGATTTACGTAACAATTGATCACCATGCTGATCTGATAATCAAAGAGTTACAAGACGCAGTCACAGAAGAAGTGAGATGCAACAATCCATTTTCTCATCTTGAGCCAGACCGAGTCAACATTGCCACCTACGTTACGAAGCAGATAGCACGTATATTTCAAGAATCCACTGATCCTAGTTTCACATTCAAATCTGGATGTCGGGAGATATACTCAAAGACGGTGACATTAATGCTTGGGTCAGGGCTGCTCTTCACTTCTTTCCAGCTTCGCCTCTTGACTAATCTGTGCAAGGCTTCAGACTCCTACTGTGGAGACCACCGTTCAGAAGATTTTGAGATACTGAAGATACAATTTCTGACACTATTTGAAGATCTCCGAAATGAACATCCTATCCGAGAAGTAATCACCACCAGCACCGCCTCAATGATTGACATTCATGGATCAATCAGCAGAGCAGTGGATCATATTCTTATCGGACTTCAAGATCTGTCACGAGCCGAAACCGCGCATTATCTTTCTTTCAAAAGATCTTCGAGAGAAGTACCGGATTTGCTAACACTTTTGGTCTGACACTTTCTCAGGATTTATCCACCAAGACTCACATTCCCTAGAGAAGACCAAGATCACAACTACCAGAGGGGAATGTCTGCTTTTTAGGTATCATTACGGTCGAGCCAACGACCTTAAACAAAAGTGCTTCTCGGGAGGCAACCCGTGCAGTAACGTAGAGTAGAAGAATAAATGATGACAAATGAGCCGATAAATAAAGGACGTAACTTCCAAGAATGCAAGCCATCCAGTTTCTTCATAAGCAACCACATCTGCTGGGGGTACTCCTTTCTTTTCGTTACTAGCTCAAATTTAAATTATGCCACATCTTAGCTTATCACTGAGTGTGGGATTCCAACCCAAATAAACACTGGACAAATATTCCCAAATCTTCAACTAAAACTCCTAAGTGTGGGATACACTAGGAACATTGAGGACAATGTTCGTCTAAGTGTGGGATGTTGGTATAAACTTTTTATGCTATATTAAAATAACCCATTATGAAGAATCCAAGTTCTTAAGCCAAATTTCAAAAAAAAATTAACAAGAGAAAGCCTTTCTAAAAAAGTATTTTTGAAAACCTAAAGCGTTTGTAAATAAAATTAAGGCTTAAGTAAGGTGGAAATCTTGTTAGGACGAACCAAATCTCTAATAGAGCATTGCATGACTAGGAATTATCGACCTAAATTGATTATGGTGAGGCATCTAAATAAGATCGGCATTCATCTTTAATGCTTCGCTGTTTTCCGTTAAGAGTGCCGATATCTGTGCTCAGAATCAGAACTTGCTCTAGATCTGCATTTCCAAGTAACGAAATGTGATTCGGTTATAATTAGAAGAGCTAGCCATCTGTCAAAATAAACCTTTCACACCTCCCCTACTTCTACCACACTAATTCATCCACATCATCTTTACTATCACTCGAAAAATTCAGAAAATGAGATTCCTTCCGAAAACCCGATGTTATAAACCTCTCAAGTTTCATGGCAAAGGTCTTGAAAAAGTTTACCGGTAAAAATTTTCTCGAGATAAAATCTCCAAAAAAAAATATATATATTTTAAAGTTCTGAACAAAGGAGTAGAACTTGTAAAGAGAAACTCCGAAGAAGAACTTGGCCACAAATGCTTATCACTCCAAAAAGGGAGAGTAGTTCAAAAGTGCTTCTCGAAAATATCAGCACTCCTATCTATCTTAAATTTTCCAAAATTCTGAATAACAGTCTTTAAAAGACTATATTACCTTTTTCTCACCCTTTTAAAACAACTTCACCACCACTCCAAAATTCCTTTCAATCATTGCCAAATGACCTAGAAGCTATGGTTACTACCGTTTTCACATTAGTAGCAAGGATCTGAGTCTTTATCAAGCATATGACGATGGGTGCAACATGACTGGCTATGAGTAAATTTGTTTCTTAGATCTATAGGGAACCCTAAACACTTGAGTGATTTGAGTGACCCGTGAAAGCTAGCCTAAGTCATGTAACCTCCTCGCATGCTTGCAGAGATAGTTTCCACCCTAACATAGATGACTCACCTTATCTTCCGCTCTTATAATAAAAAGCAAATTTCTTAGGCTATTAGAAAAGAAACTCTAAAAATATTTCTTAAAGTAAAAATGAGAAGTTTGCTTGAGGACAAGCAACGTCTAAGTGTGAGATATTTGATATCGGCTAAAAAGTCACGTTTTCACCTAGGTATTAAGTCCCAAAAACAATAAAGTTCCAAACTTTATCACCAAAATACCCGCTTCATCGGTTAAAAGTGAAGAACAAGTGATTACGAAGACGGTGCAAAAAGAATCAAGAGAATCGGAGCTAAAACGAAGATTTTAGAGAGTAAACGGTGAAAGACAAGAAATTAAGTTACGATCCAGCAAATCAGCAAGCCAAACGAGCTGCCAAACGAGTTGCCAAACGGGCTACCAAACGGCTTACCAGTATGGCAAACGGCCTACCACACGGCCAGATCAAACGAGCAAATCTGGAAAACGGCCCCTGCAAACGGCTTGCCAAACGGCCTGCCAACCATTTGCAGCCAAATTTCAAGTCTATTTAAAGGGTCTTTATCATCCATTTTTACACACACTTCAATTCACTTCTTTCTCTCTCTTTCTACAATATTAGTCATACTTTCAAGGTCTTCAACTCCTTGCGGAAAATCTAATACCCGGAGAAGAAAGCCGAAGATTGTATTAGGAGCGGTTTGGAGTCTGAAGTTGTCACTTTTGTATTCAAAACTCGTTTAATCTACTGGTACTTCTATCCTTTGTCTTTACATAATGTTTTCCATTATTATGCTTTGTGATATTGTTGCCATGATTAGCGAGTAGTTATCTTTAGTGTATGTTGTGATGTAGTCAGTTATAATGCCAAAATAATATTATGGCTTGTATATGTTGTTGAGATGCTTTCCGATTATGCTTTAAACTCAATCACTTTTCCAACTAATAGAACATAGTTATCGGCTCTGTTATTGAGAAGTCGCGAACCCCGATTCAGAGTACACTATCTGTGTCACCCCTTGGTAAGAGAAGTCTATCGGATACAACGTAAGTTTGACTGAGGCACAGCGGTTGTAGTAAGTCCACCGAGCTTTGGATTCCTTCTGAGGACTCTTTCGTAGTGAAACATCTAACTAGACCAATTAGTACATTGTCGGTCCTAGACCATGCTAGTGTATTCACCAAGCATATAAACTTCGTAACTGCACGCTGAAGCACAGCGGTTGTTGTAAGCTGTACCTTTGCTAAGTAAGGCCATGGAACCCGGTCAGTGCAGATTAGTACACTTCACCATAACGCGGTCTCAAGCATTGCACCCTGCTTGAGGGATTCTTTGTTAATTAAGGAACTGTTTGTTTAAACTCATAAAGGATTGGACCGTTAGGATAACTAAACGTGTTCATGGAAGTCAAAACCCGACTTGGCCATGGTGTTCTTTATGGTTGAACTCTTTTTAAGGGCCTAACTATCTTTTAAACCCAATCATTAACGAAAGCATCGAAGCACATCACGTCTCTCGGATATGGAAAACCTTGTATTCTATTATGCTCAAGAAAGTTTAGACGTTTGTGGAATGTTAATATGTCACCCAACCGAGTTGTTCAATTGGATGAGCCGTCTGAACGTGTATGCCTGTAGTCAGACTACACGGGCTTCGGGGGTAAGGGACGTTGCTGTCTATTCAGAATCTTCAAGCCTATCGCATTACCCAATGACATCTCTTATGACAGGGGTGTTTAGGACTAGTGTAATGAATACAAGGTCACTGCCTATTCATGAGCCAGCATTCCATAATCTCGGCAAAGTAACTGACGAAATCATAGCATGCACTTGTTTTAACCTTATCTGAATTACAAACCACTACTCCTGCACCTTAGAATTATCTTAAGCTTTAAATATAGGTTCGATTCTACTGATATCTTAAAAATACGACCCTATGTCATACTTCCCTTACTCATAATAAGGAGTAGTAAGATTTAGGCCCGCTAAATATAAATTTAAAACTATTGCACCCTCTCTTGGTAGTTAATTCTGACGCTTTGCGGCCTAACGACACCTCATAAACAAAACCGTCCATTTCGGCCATATCAGTCCACATGGTGGATGAATTGGTCCACATATGTCACCTTGAATTCGTTCAAGAAACACTGGTGATTCTTTATCAACCTTAAGTGGTGATGGTCTAGTTATCAATTTTCCAAGAGAGCAAGATGTACATGGCATAATTGCATCATGAAGGATCTTTTTATCCTTCAGTGGATGCCCATCTGTACATTCAATAATCCTTTTCATCATTGTTGATCCTGGATGGCCTAATTTGTTATGCCATAAATTGAATATACCAGAATCTGTATACTTTTCGTTAACTACCATATGTGCTTCTGGTACATTTATATGTGTATAATGTAATCCATAACTAAGTTTTGGTAGTTTTTCAAACACACGATTCTTGTCAGTGATACTTAAGAATTTATCATTTATTGTTGTAACTGATTTATAATCATACCTATTAAGGTATATGTCAGAGAAACTCAATAAATTTCTGCTTGATTTAGGAGAGAATAAAGCATCATTATTCAAAAATTTTGTACCATTTGGTAATACGAATTTTGCCTTTCTCATTCCTTTTATCAAGTTAGCAGGTCCATATATTGTATGTATAGTTCCTTCTATTGGTTTTAAATCAATGAAATGTTTCTCTGATTTAAGAATAGTGTGTGTGGTAACACTGTCTGCTATACATAGATCTCCACTACTTGATTGCAGTTGTATTCCAGTAGGATTCATTTTGAACTTCAAATATAAGAAACACGTAATGAGTACATATATATTACACAATATGTTTATTGAATACATGAAAATAGATAATAATGAAACATTTAGCACACATAATAATGAAAGATTGGCGATATTGAGTTGTTTATTTAGGGAAAACATATAGCAAGTTAAACATTTAAGAAATCTTCGTAAACGTTGGATGATTGTTCAGTGACTGTTGAATCGAGGTTATCCACAAAGTTTACTTCTTTTCTTTCCTTTCAGCGAATCGTGATACATCTTACAAGATGTTTGGACGTTCGGCAAGTATTAGCCCAGTGACCCATTCTACCACATCTGTAACAAGATTCTTCAGAATTGTTAGAAGAATTTTCTTCAACATCTCGTTTGGTGGGCTTGTTTGGTGGTTGGTATTTATACTTTTGTGGATTGTTGTTTCTTTGACCACCACGGCCATGGCCACGACCACGACCACGACCATGCCCACGTCTTTGTCCTGATTTATAATTTTCTGTTGTATTTGCTTAAGGAAGTGCAAGTGCACCAGCAGGACGGGATTGCTGATTTTTCATTAACAATTCATTATTATGTTCTGCAACTAAGAGAAATGCGTTAAGATCAGCATATTTTTGAAACTTTTCCTATCTCAAATTTGTTTGCAAAGTGATGTTTGCAGCATTCATTGTGGAGAAAATTTTCTCCAACATGTCAGCTTCGCTGATTTCATGCCCACAGAATTTAAGTTGTGACATGTATTATACAGAGCTGAGTTGTATTCATTTACTTTCTTAAAATCCTAGAACCTTAAGATTCTCCATTGATCCATAGAAGCTGGAAGTAAAACTTCTTTTTGATTATTAAATCTGCTTTTGAGTCCTTCCCATAGAACTTGTGGATTTTCTTCAGCCACACAATTATTCTGTAAGCAATAATCAATATGTTGATGAATAAAATAGCATGCCGTTGCTTGTTCTTTTTCAAAACAAATGTTATTTTCTTTTATGGCATCTATAATGCTCATTGATTTAAGATGCATTTTCACTTTTATAACCCATGGCATGTAGTTCTTTCCAGTTGATTCTAAAGGAGCTAATTTAAGCTTTTCCAGATTTGACATTTTCTATTATCAAAATTAAAACAAACAACATGATAATTGAGAATCAATTTATATTCATAAGTAGCAAGCAACAGAATAATGGCAGAATTACAAATAATAAAACACCAAGGGAATGGTAGAATGAATAAACTTTATCTCATGGTATACTGAAAACAAGGATGATACATTGCATGACCAATACAATAAGGAAAATCATTCTCGGGTGAATCATCTTTACAAAAACTTTTGAGAGTAGTAATCTGAGAAAATGAAGATTGATTTGTGAAAATGTCAAATGAAGATGTTTAGTTTATATTTGAAAAATATAGTCGCTTTAACGTCGTCAGTTGACGTTAACAACTGTTATGTATCCGTTTTATTAAAAATGATTTTAATAAAAGAATTTAATACGATTACTTTAAATACGTTTAGTATAAATACATTTAGTATAAATGTATTTAGTATATTAAATACGAGAATTAACATAAGAATAATGATAAATATAAAGGTTAAATATTAGTATGCATAAATAATGAATTTAAGAATTAATATGCATAAAATAAATAATGATTAATGTAAGTAATCATAAATAAATGTTAGATAACATAAATATAGATATTAGTAAACATAAATGATAATTAGGCGACAGTGTCGACCATATATCATTCAGGCGGTATAACCGATTGTATATCAAATAGGTAGTAGGTGGCAGAGTCAAACATATTTAGTATAAATGTTAACATTATCGTGCTGATAAACTGTTATAATTAATGAGTTTATAACTACCTTTGGTAACGTAGTCTCTAATTAGATAATAATAGGAAGAAAAAGGGAGAGAGTATATGTATATGAAAATATATATTCAAAAAGTGCATCGTATGCAATATCACATGGTACATATTTATAGTACAAATATTTACTGTTCAATTATTACGAGTATACATTCATTTGGATTGTGTGAAAATTGTCAGCCATCACTTTTGACAATTGTCTGCCATAACTGTTGACAAATTCATAACGTTGTTTTTAATATACAGGTATATCAATTTTTCTTTAACATTGTTCTTAAGTTTTACTAAAAAAATAATTATCAAACCACTATATACATCTATCTTTATCATATAAATCTCTAAAATGATGATGTCATAAATAAGCATTATTCAAGTTTAAAAAAAATCAAAAATAAAGAAAAAATTTCTAAGCTCCTCATGATGATGATGTCATTAAAATTAAAATAATTAATTATATTTAATAAAAATATTAACATGTTAATTGCATATTATATGAAACATTATGTACAATCTTATGATAAAAATACCTACATGACCATATGTACGATATTTGAAGCATTATGTACAATCTTATGGTAAAACACCTCAATGGTCATATGTACAATATTTGAAGCATTATGTACAACCTTATGATAAAATATCCCCATGATAGTATGTACAAACTTTAAAATAAATAGTGCAATCCTTTACAAAACACACCCCATGAACACATGTACAAATTTGAAGCATATTGTACAACCTTCATATAATAATTGTATTTTAAATTTAAAAAAAAAAATTAAAGAGACATTTGTTATTCCTAATAATTATTATTAAAAATATAAATACTCAATTTTAGAGCAAACTTTATTATCATTATATTATTAATATTATTCAAATTATTCAAATATAGGTTCTTTTTACGGGATTAATTACGTTACATATGTATACGAAATACATGTTTCAATAAAATGTTGTAATGTAGGCTTTTATGACAAGAAAATAATAATTGTGATGAAAATTGAAAGAATGTTGTGGGAGAATAAATGTAGTTCATTTATTCTGACAAAGTTAAGTATATCAATATGTTTGTAAAAATGACAAGTTTTTTAGTCGAAATTTGTGGTTCCACAGGTCATTAAACTAAATGACTTTAGTATTTACGTTCACTTAATACCTAAAACATATCATTAAACTGTTTCGTTTAAACAAACCCGTGGTTCCACAGGTCATTTCACTAGTTTCATTTATTCACGTAAAAATTTATTGTAATACGTTAATTTTAATCATTCAAAATATATTTATTCATAAAATATTCTATATTCTATATTCTATATTATATTATATTATATAAGAAAGTTGGTTTTAGCTAATCATTGGTTTCAAAAGCTTAGTTGGCAAAAAACTGATCATTAGATACAATCTCATCTTTCAATATCAACCATTGATTAGGTTGATCACTCATCATCAATTGTCTCTCTCCTTCATTTTTAATTGTATAATGACAAAAGTACCCTACAATACTCGAAAATGAAAATACGGGGTCTACCGTATCTCACAAACTTTCACATCAAACTACACGCTATCAAACTTTTCCTCTCTCAAGTAGGATACTTCGATTTTAAAATTCGAAACCTTTTCACAGTCCAATTCCGATGGAGAAACGAATCCGAATAAAGATTAAACAATAATTATCCATTGTGAGGTAATTATTTGTTGGTTTTTCAAATTTTTAAAGTTAGGGTTTTCTAAATATTTGATTTACGAATTTTGAATAAAGATATCATACATAATCATTTGATTTGTGAGTTAGGATTTTATGATTTATTTGATTTGTGATATATAGATTTTGATTAATTATTGCTGGTTAAATAAATTGTTGTCGTGATTAATTAGAGTGAAGCTTCCCACATATTCTTATTGGATGCTCTTAATTCGTGATTTTCTCTTTAGAACAATTTATTTTAGATATGAGAATCATTTTTTTCTGCTGATGTGTATGCTGAAACCGAGATGACGTATGCTGACTTTTAAGCATTAATCGTGTTGATCTCTTCATTATTAGATACTTCTGATGAAGACTTCAGCATCTTACAGGTTCCTACTTGACTCTCTTAACACGTATTATCCTTTTTAGAACAATCTATTTTAGATATGAATCTAATTTCTAATTGCATATACTTTTTGTTAGTTGATTGTTGCTTTATGACTGTATTATCTAATAAAAGTCGAAGCTTTAAAGTCCTTTAACACTTGACATTCGTTTCTATTAGAATAAATGTCATTGCACTAAACATCTAGGAGAAAGATGGTTAGACGGAGGAAGCATTATATTTCCTGTTGTTATACTTATATTTGTGACCGTTGTTTCCCTAATATTTAAACTCTACTTAATTGTTATATTTCATATTCATCAATTTTGATGTTTGATATATGACGTAAACTTGGTTTAATATATAAACTCTACTTAATTGTTATATTTCATATTCATCAATTTTGATGTTTGATATATGACGTAAACTTGGTTTTGCCTTTGATAAAGGAATTGCAACTTTTACCAAGTCTGGCATTGGTCTCCTTAGTTGAGAAAATTGATCTTTGTTAGATCACTATGTGTAATTTGTGTGTTACATATTTTGAACATTGTCATGCCATTCTTTTTATTATGAGTATGCTGAATATTGTTTTTTTATCTTTCACATGCATACAACTTTTGTAGATCCTTATGTGTAGTGGTTATCCTTTTTTGCTTAAGCTGCACTTATTTTTTCTCCATAGTGTGTTGAGAGGTAGATTAGTGTGAAGATCATACAATGTTGTGTTAGGATGAAAGCTTTTATATCAACTCTCAAATAAAGCAATTAACTTATGTGAAGAAATGTTTTGGAACTGTCACATACGAAAGGTATGTTATGCAGCTCATTACACAAAAGGTATGTAAAAAAGTTTAGGTTGGTTTGGTTATCCATTATAGGTTAAAAACATTTATCCACTTAAGAAATGGGTTATGGATTCGAAACTGATAGTATAGAGGAAGAAGTGTGTGTCATCACATGCCTACTTGTACTAGAACATTCTATAAAATCTATTGAACATGTTTTCAATCACACGGGAAAGTTCTGAAATCTTCCTTAAATAGAGAATTTATGCCTAACAATGACAATTGACAATACACTTATGTAGGTATTGACCCGTTGCCTTTTTAGCCCATTTGTTTCCACGTGTTAGACCTTTGTCCCAAATTGACCCATTTGGTAAGTGGGTAGCTTGATATTGTAACTTGTAGTTCAATGTAGTTGATTAGAAGCTCTACATATTTTTTTCGCTTTGTAATCAATTTCACTAAAAGGATCCCGAGTTAATAGAAGCATAAAGATCACAAGAAATGGTTGCTCTGCAATTCGGTATGTCTATGGCTTCGGTCATTTCAATCAATGATAATATAGTTTACCTTGCGTCACAAAATATAGTCGTTTTTTGTCATCCTTTGATCTTAAGTCTTATGATTAGTGACTTTGGTGACTGAATGATGATTTATTCTCTCAAATTTTTGTAGTGATAAAAATCTACCCAAATGAACCAAAATTAGATGGGTTATTGTGAATTTAGTTGTTTGGTTAACATTTGGTTTTGTAGCGCTTTAGTATTTTTTATATTTTCTCAACTTTACATGGGCATTGGGAAACTTCTTATAGGGGCAATCTTAATTCTCTCTTGCAACCTTTGTATTTCTAGGTTACTTTTAGTTTTGCATTTTTTTCGTTATCGTTGTTCATGTCCGTGTGTTTGTTTGTGTTGGCAGGAGAAGTCGCAGTCATCATCGAAATTTATGGCGACAAAGTTGGTGCCTGAATCTAGAAACTGTACTTGCAAGAAAAGAAAATGGAGATGCTACCGTACTTGCATGATCCAGAGATGTTGGAGATCTATACGCAAAAATATGGAAATCAATGACTGCATCGAATAATGGTTGTTCAAGGTTTGTACAAAAAAAATATATATATATATATCATCTTACCAAGAACAGTTGATCGATTAAGGTTGGTTCAATGTTAATTTGATAAACAGTGACCAAATCTTTTTGGTTCAATGACATATACAAGTGCATATATAACGTTATGAATTACTCCTATATTCCACCATATTTATCTTTTAAGGAAATCCAATTTCAATAATTATTCATACCAAAACATTTCTGATACTTCTCAAAAGAGATTTCATATCCTCTTATTTTAAAAATCCGCGAAGTCGCGGGTTATAAACTAGTTATAATAATAACTAGTTTAAGACCCGCGAATTCGCGGAATTATGCATGAAAATTTTGTCATGGAGTTACATTTAAACGAATTTTTTGTATCATATATTTAGTTGCATTGTATGCAATGAAGTTAAGATCGACAAAAAAGAGAATGAAAACCTTGGGATTTTTTATATCATTCCGGTTTATCTTTATCATTTCTATCATTTGTGGCATCATAGATCCGATAGCAACCTAACCCGATAGCACTACTGAACTTTGAAACACTGTCGATAATGATTTGTATGAGGTAACAATCAAGTTGAATTAAATTGCTAAAAGATAGTACAAAATATCACTCACATTTTAACACATAGGTAGTGTTTTGAGGTCAATAAATAATAAATAATGATGAATAAAATACACAGATGAAGCTCATTATCCGAAAGCCCTAACAGGGCAAGCGTATATAAAATTCTGTGGAACATGCACTTTAACAGAGTTTTTTAACAGATAGGGGTAACTTGAAAAAGTAATTAAAGGAATCTTGTACCTTCAAAAATATTTAAAATATTCATTTTTCTTTTTTTTAAAAGCAACACATTATTATAATACCATTTTTTCTTAAAGCCACTGACTTTAGCATTCTATTGCTTCTACGATTCTTTTCTTTTTAAGCTAATCTAACAACGTTCAAAATATAATACTCTGGAGCAGTGTTGTAAAAGTCGGCCGACTTGGCCGATGCGTCAGCCGATGCGTCGTTTTTTTGGGTTCTCTGTCCCGTTTTTTCTGAAAACGACTCAAAAGACGGTCAAAGCTAAAAGTTCGGTCAAAGTCTGTAAAAGACGGTCAAAATTGGTCAAAATTGGTCAAAAACGGTCAAAGTCAATCAAATTTTCGTTAAGATCTGATATATTTTAAAATTAGGGTTTGTTTTCATTTTTTGAGCCATTCTTTTCTCTGTGTCCTTACTGATTATGTACTCGGTATCATTAATTGAGTTTTAAGTTTGATTGTTTTTAAATTTAAGTTCTTATTTAAGAAATTTATGGTACATAATAAACTATTTTATATATTTATAAATATAATTTTAAGAAATTTTTAATAAAGTCAACGTTGGTCAACGACCGATGCGTCCACGACGCGTCCCCTGATTTGGCCGACGCGTCCTTTTTAGGTCTCGACCGATGCGTCCCCGACTCACGACTTTCACAACCTTGCTCTGGAGTGATCACAATTTTTTTTTTAAGGATATCTCACAAGTAACTAACTAACATTTAAAAGGAAAAGGCAATTTATTGAAACAAAAAGTGGCAATACAGTACAAAAACTCAAGGGTTTATTTAAACCCAAACAACCAACATCAGAATGATGTTAAGAATGGCAAACATGTAACTATCCTAATCTAATGACCCAAACTAACAACAATAGAAAAACAATTGCTAAACATGTAACTATCCAACTTAGTAGCAAAACAAGTATGTGGACCA
Organism: Rutidosis leptorrhynchoides; assembly: GCF_046630445.1. Lineage (NCBI taxonomy): Eukaryota > Viridiplantae > Streptophyta > Magnoliopsida > Asterales > Asteraceae > Rutidosis > Rutidosis leptorrhynchoides. The sequence continues at coordinate 167,424,475 of NC_092339.1, read as the reverse complement.
ACATACTTTGTGATTTCAAAATGTCCACTTTTTACGTTTGCAAGCACGAAGTTGCCACTTACAACCAGATTGTAAATATAGCTTGCATCTTACTTTCCAAACGGTGGGACATGTTTTGACCACTTCATATTATTTATGCTTTCGAATAGTGTATTATGTATAACTTAATAACTCGAATAATTTCTTCTTTGTCCTTGAAGGAGTTTTTCCCCAACTATCGAGTTAGATCATTTTCACTTTCCGAATGTGACATCGTCCAATTGTCGACGATGTTGTATCGACGCCCTCAATATTAGCAAAACAAGAAGGCAACTGACTATTACTATGAGTTCCTTGTCCATCATCACCTTGATTTTCATCTCGATCGCGAGTTCGATCTTCATCTCTATCTTGAGTATTTTCTTCAGCTCCAAGATTATTTATATTTCCGGTATGGTTTACATCCTCATTATCATCCATATTAACTTCATTATCTTATTCAAATCCGCTACTTAAGTCATTGTTGATAACCGCAATTTGAGAAATCGTATTAAAGTTTTCATTTTGAACCATGTCTGATGTGATATTAGAAGTTAAAAAGTCATTACTCCTTTCTTCGACTAACACGCTGGGCAATGATATATCATTTCCAATCATTCTGCAAATGGAATTTTATAAACAAAAGAGTTAAAAGGGAAGCATATCTATTTGCCAATTTGCACCATTTTGATTAAGTTGTCAAGTTATGATACTACAACATATATAGAACTACAATAAAAATTCATTGTACCGTTGTGATATCTCCTGGAGTTCATTTGTTGATTGAGACTAATCGTATAAAATAAGATTTCAATATCATCGTCGTCAGTGATCGTGATCGGGAGAGGAATATTTTTTTTTTTGAAAGGCAAGGAGATTTTATTATTAAGGATAAAACAGTACACGAATAAAGACTAGCAAGGAGCTAGACAAAACACGGACCAACACACAACCGCAAAAAAAGGACGCACGCACACACATAGGCTCGAAACTAAAGATGACACACAATCACGAGGACACGACACGACGACTAAAAAACTATGTTTCCGAGTCCGATGACGCGCAAGAAGAGCAACACGAGCAACAACCAATATCCTCTTCCGAGTCTTTCATCACATTCTCAATAAAATATCTATCGTGCCACCAAAAATTATCTCGACGTCGGTTACGCTTCATATTATTCCTACTCCACACGTGTTTAATAAAATGACTTTTGATCAAAGGAGGAGCTTTTTTCCTTTTAACACGAAACCGAGCTACCGCGGTAAAAGCAGGACAGAGGGGTACGTCCTGCAAGTCAGCTTGAACATTTTCTATTGGGCTAGGGTCACCCACGTCACGCTCATCCGAGCCCAGTAACAGAATCTGCGAAGGTTTTACCTTCCCGACTAATTGGATTTGACGGGTTCAACGAAGCACGACTCCAAGGAGCATGTGGAAATTCATCATAATCATCGACATTAAGATTGGGAACACGACCATAAGCATCAGTATTCAGGTTAGAAGCACGACCTTTATTCAGAACTCGTTTGGTTACATTTCTCTCTAAAGCTTTATAGGCACGAATCCACCTCCCGTTGAAATGTATGTTGTTTAAAACTTTCATAAAGGAATTGATGTCGGAAATGCCATCGAAACGGACGTAACCGAAGCGTTGGCCGCTCGACAATCTCTTCCGAGCAAAGTAAACGTCTTTGAGAGTCCCATAATTCTCGAAAACTCTTCGACAATCATCACGAGACCAAGAATCCGGAAAGTTGAAAATCAAAAACGATGTAACACGACTATCACTCGACTTTGTAGGCGAAAAGCCATTTGGCTTCGACATAGGTATTACATCATCATCGGCCAGAGGACTGACCGGAGGAGATGATGGATTGGGTGGATGAAATGATACGGTTTGGTTTGTGAAAAGTATTCAGGATGGACTGCAGTTTAATGTTACAGTTTTGAGATACAATTTGCTTTTAGAGTTTATTGAAAATTGAAGATGTTGAATTTGATTTTTCCCTCTGATTAACAATCGAATCGAATTATAAATAAAACCCTTGGTGGTGGTTTTAGGAAAAAAGATGTCAAAAATTAATTGAAAAAGGTTATCGGAAGTGGATGAAGGAGGTGGTTGGAAGGTGGATTATGGTGGTGTATGGTGGATGATTGTTGGGGAAAGAGATTAAAGTTAAAGTTGGTGGGTGGTGAAATGTCCCGTTCTTATTGATTAAAAACGTTCCATATTAATTGATTTCGTTGCGAGGTTTTGACCTCTATATGAGACGTTTTTCAAAGACTGCATTCATTTTTAAAACAAACCATAACCTTTATTTCATAAATAAAGGTTTAAAAAGCTTTACGTAGATTATCAAATAATGATAATCTAAAATATCCTGTTTACACACGACCATTACATAATGGTTTACAATACAAATATGTTACATCGAAATCAGTTTCTTGAATGCAGTTTTTACACAATATCATACAAACATGGACTCCAAATCTTGTCCTTATTTTAGTATGCAACAGCGGAAGCTCTTAATATTCACCTGAGAATAAACATGCTTTAAACGTCAACAAAAATGTTGGTGAGTTATAGGTTTAACCTATATATATCAAATCGTAACAATAGACCACAAGATTTCATATTTCAATACACATCCCATACATAGAGATAAAAATCATTCATATGGTGAACACCTGGTAACCGACAATAACAAGATGCATATATAAGAATATCCCCATCATTCCGGGACACCCTTCGGATATGATATAAATTTCGAAGTACTAAAGCATCCGGTACTTTGGATGGGGTTTGTTAGGCCCAATAGATCTATCTTTAGGATTCGCGTCAATTAGGGTGTCTGTTCCCTAATTCTTAGATTACCAGACTTAATAAAAAGGGGCATATTCGATTTCGATAATTCAACCATAGAATGTAGTTTCACGTACTTGTGTCTATTTTGTAAATCATTTATAAAACCTGCATGTATTCTCATCCCAAAAATATTAGATTTTAAAAGTGGGACTATAACTCACTTTCACAGATTTTTACTTCGTCGGGAAGTTAGACTTGGCCACTGGTTGATTCACGAACCTATAACAATATATACATATATATCAAAGTATGTTCAAAATATATTTACAATACTTTTAATATATTTTGATGTTTTATGTTTATTAAGTCAGCTGTCCTCGTTAGTAACCTACAACTAGTTGTCCACAGTTAGATGTACAGAAATAAATCGATAAATATTATCTTGAATCAATCCACGACCCAGTGTATACGTATCTCAGTATTGATCACAACTCAAACTATATATATTTTGGAATCAACCTCAACCCTGTATAGCTAACTCCAACATTCACATATAGAGTGTCTATGGTTGTTCCGAAATATATATAGATGTGTCGACATGATAGGTCGAAACATTGTATACGTGTCTATGCTATCTCAAGATTACATAATATACAATACAAGTTGATTAAGTTATGGTTGGAATAGATTTGTTACCAATTTTCACGTAGCTAAAATGAGAAAAATTATCCAATCTTGTTTTACCCATAACTTCTTCATTTTAAATCCGTTTTGAGTGAATCAAATTGCTATGGTTTCATATTGAACTCTATTTTATGAATCTAAACAGAAAAGTATAGGTTTATATTCGGAAAAATAAGTTACAAGTCGTTTTTGTAAAGGTAGTCATTTCAGTCGAAAGAACGACGTCTAGATGACCATTTTAGAAAACATACTTCCACTTTGAGTTTAACCATAATTTTTGGATATAGTTTCATGTTCATAATAAAAATCATTTTCTCAGAATAACAACTTTTAAATCAAAGTTTATCATAGTTTTTAATTAACTAACCCAAAACAGCCCGCGGTGTTACTACGACGGCGTAAATCCGGTTTTACGGTGTTTTTCGTGTTTCCAGGTTTTAAATCATTAAGTTAGCATATCATATAGATATAGAACATGTGTTTAGTTGATTTTAAAAGTCAAGTTAGAAGGATTAACTTTTGTTTGCGAACAAGTTTAGAATTAACTAAACTATGTTCTAGTGATTACAAGTTTAAACCTTCGAATAAGATAGCTTTATATGTATGAATCGAATGATGTTATGAACATCATTACTACCTTAAGTTCCTTGGATAAACCTACTGGAAAAGAGAAAAATGGATCTAGCTTCAATGGATCCTTGGATGGCTCGAAGTTCTTGAAGCAGAATCATGACACGAAAACAAGTTCAAGTAAGATCATCACTTGAAATAAGATTGTTATAGTTATAGAAATTGAACCAAAGTTTGAATATGATTATTACCTTGTATTAGAATGATAACCTACTGTAAGAAACAAAGATTTCTTGAGGTTGGATGATCACCTTACAAGATTGGAAGTGAGCTAGCAAACTTGAAAGTATTCTTGATTTTATGAAACTAGAACTTTTGGAATTTATGAAGAACACTTAGAACTTGAAGATAGAACTTGAGAGAGATCAATTAGATGAAGAAAATTGAAGAATGAAAGTGTTTGTAGGTGTTTTTGGTCGTTGGTGTATGGATTAGATATAAAGGATATGTAATTTTGTTTTCATGTAAATAAGTCATGAATGATTACTCATATTTTTGTAATTTTATGAGATATTTCATGCTAGTTGCCAAATGATGGTTCCCACATGTGTTAGGTGACTCACATGGGCTGCTAAGAGCTGATCATTGGAGTATATATACCAATAGTACATACATCTAAAAGCTGTGTATTGTACGAGTACGAATACGGGTGCATACGAGTAGAATTGTTGATGAAACTGAACGAGGATGTAATTGTAAGCATTTTTGTTAAGTAGAAGTATTTTGATAAGTGTATTGAAGTCTTTCAAAAGTGTATAAATACATATTAAAACACTACATGTATATATATTTTAACTGAGTCGTTAAGTCATCGTTAGTCGTTACATGTAAGTGTTGTTTTGAAACCTTTAGGTTAACGATCTTGTTAAATGTTGTTAACCCAATGTTTATAATATCAAATGAGATTTTAAATTATTATATTATCATGATATTATCATGTATGAATATCTCTTAATATGATATATATACATTAAATGTCTTTACAACGATAATCGTTACATATATGTCTCGTTTAAAAATCATTAAGTTAGTAGTCTTGTTTTTACATATGTAGTTCATTGTTAATATACTTAATGATATGTTTACTTATCATAGTATCATGTTAACTATATATATATCCATATATATGTCATCATATAGTTTTTACAAGTTTTAACGTTCGTGAATCACCGGTCAACTTGGGTGGTCAATTGTCTATATGAAACATATTTCAATTAATCAAGTCTTAACAAGTTTGATTGCTTAACATGTTGGAAACATTTAATCATGTAAATATCAATCTCAATTAATATATATAAACATGGAAAAGTTCGGGTCACTACAGTACCTACCCGTTAAATAAATTTCGTCCCGAAATTTTAAGCTGTTGAAGGTGTTGACGAATCTTCTGGAAATAGATGCGGGTATTTCTTCTTCATCTGATCTTCACGCTCCCAGGTGAACTCGGGTCCTCTACGAGCATTCCATCGAACCTTAACAATTGGTATCTTGTTTTGCTTAAGTCTTTTAACCTCACGATCCATTATTTCGACGGGTTCTTCGATGAATTGAAGTTTTTCGTTGATTTGGATTTCATCTAACGGAATAGTGAGATCTTCTTTAGCAAAACATTTCTTTAAATTTGAGACGTGGAAAGTGTTATGTACAGCCGCGAGTTGTTGAGGTAACTCTAGTCGGTAAGCTACTGGTCCGACACGATCAATAATCTTGAATGGTCCAATATACCTTGGATTTAATTTTCCTCGTTTACCAAATCGAACAACGCCTTTCCAAGGTGCAACTTTAAGCATGACCATCTCTCCAATTTCAAATTCTATATCTTTTCTTTTAATGTCAGCGTAGCTCTTTTGTCGACTTTGGGCGGTTTTCAACCGTTGTTGAATTTGGATGATCTTCTCGGTAGTTTCTTGTATAATCTCCGGACCCGTAATCTGTCTATCCCCCACTTCACTCCAACAAATCGGAGACCTGCACTTTCTACCATAAAGTGCTTCAAACGGCGCCATCTCAATGCTTGAATGGTAGCTGTTGTTGTAGGAAAATTCTGCTAACGGTAGATGTCGATCCCAACTGTTTCCGAAATCAATAACACATGCTCGTAGCATGTCTTCAAGCGTTTGTATCGTCCTTTCGCTCTGCCCATCAGTTTGTGGATGATAGGCAGTACTCATGTCTAGACGAGTTCCTAATGCTTGCTGTAATGTCTGCCAGAATCTTGAAATAAATCTGCCATCCCTATCAGAGATAATAGAGATTGGTATTCCATGTCTGGAGACGACTTCCTTCAAATACAGTCGTGCTAACTTCTCCATCTTGTCATCTTCTCTTATTGGTAGGAAGTGTGCTGATTTGGTGAGACGATCAACTATTACCCAAATAGTATCAAAACCACTTGCAGTCCTTGGCAATTTAGTGATGAAATCCATGGTAATGTTTTCCCATTTCCATTCCGGGATTTCGGGTTGTTGAAGTAGACCTGATGGTTTCTGATGCTCAGCTTTGACCTTAGAACACGTCAAACATTCTCCTACGTATTTAGCAACATCGGCTTTCATACCCGGCCACCAAAAATGTTTCTTGAGATCCTTGTACATCTTCCCCGTTCCAGGATGTATTGAGTATCTGGTTTTATGAGCTTCTCTAAGTACCATTTCTCTCATATCTCCAAATTTTGGTACCCAAATCCTTTCAGCCCTATACCGGGTTCCGTCTTCCCGAATATTAAGATGCTTCTCCGATCCTTTGGGTATTTCATCCTTTAAATTTCCCTCTTTTAAAACTCCTTGTTGCGCCTCCTTTATTTGAGTAGTAAGGTTATTATGAATCATTATATTCATAGATTTTACTCGAATGGGTTCTCTGTCCTTCCTGCTCAAGGCATCGGCTACCACATTTGCCTTCCCCGGGTGGTAACGAATCTCAAAGTCGTAATCATTCAATAATTCAATCCACCTACGCTGCCTCATATTCAGTTGTTTCTGATTAAATATGTGTTGAAGACTTTTGTGGTCGGTATATATAATACTTTTGACCCCATATAAGTAGTGCCTCCAAGTCTTTAATGCAAAAACAACCGCGCCTAATTCCAAATCATGCGTCGTATAATTTTGTTCGTGAATCTTCAATTGTCTAGACGCATAAGCAATCACCTTCGTTCGTTGCATTAATACACAACCGAGACCTTGCTTTGATGCATCACAATAAATCACAAAATCATCATTCCCTTCAGGCAATGACAATATAGGTGCCGTAGTTAGCTTTTTCTTCAATAACTGAAACGCTTTCTCTTGTTCATCATTCCATTCAAATTTCTTCCCTTTATGCGTTAATGCAGTCAAGGGTTTTGCTATTCTGGAAAAGTCTTGGATGAACCTTCTGTAGTAACCAGCTAGTCCTAAAAACTGGCGTATGTGTTTCGGAGTTTTCGGGGTTTCCCACTTTTCAACAGTTTCTATCTTTGCCGGATCCACCTTAATACCTTCTTTGTTCACTATGTGACCGAGGAATTGAACTTCTTCCAACCAAAATGCACACTTTGAAAACTTAGCGTACAATTCTTCCTTCCTCAATACTTCTAACACCTTTCTCAAATGTTCACCGTGTTCTTGGTCATTCTTTGAGTAAATAAGTATGTCATCAATGAAAACAATGACAAACTTGTCAAGGTATGGTCCACACACTCGGTTCATAAGGTCCATGAACACAGCTGGTGCATTAGTTAAACCAAACGGCATGACCATAAACTCGTAATGACCGTAACGTGTTCTGAAAGCAGTCTTTGGAATATCATCTTCTTTCACCCGCATTTGATGATACCCGGAACGTAAGTCAATCTTTGAATAAACAGACGAGCCTTGTAGTTGATCAAATAAGTCGTCGATTCTCGGTAGTGGGTAGCGGTTCTTGATGGTAAGTTTGTTCAACTCTCGGTAGTCGATACACAACCTGAATGTACCATCTTTCTTCTTGACAAACAAAACAGGAGCTCCCCACGGTGATGTGCTTGGTCGAATGAAACCACGCTCTAAAAGTTCTTGTAATTGGCTTTGCAGTTCTTTCATCTCGCTGGGTGCGAGTCTGTAAGGAGCACGAGCTATTGGTGCAGCTCCTGGTACAAGATCTATTTGAAATTCAACGGATCGATGTGGGGGTAATCCCGGTAATTCTTTCGGAAATACATCGGGAAATTCTTTTGCAATGGGAACATCATTGATGCTCTTTTCTTCAGTTTGTACTTTCTCGACGTGTGCTAGAACAGCATAGCAACCTTTTCTTATTAGTTTTTGTTCCTTCAAATTACTAATAAGATGTAGCTTCGTGTTGCCCTTTTCTCCGTACACCATTAAGGGTTTTCCTTTTTCTCGTATAATGCGAATTGCATTTTTGTAACAAACGATCTCCGCTTTCACTTCTTTCAACCAGTCCATACCGATTATCACATCAAAACTCCCTAACTCTACTGGTATCAAATCAATCTTAAATGTTTCGCTAACCAGTTTAATTTCTCGATTCCGACATATATTATCTGCTGAAATTAATTTACCATTTGCTAATTCGAGTAAAAATTTACTATCCAAAGGCGTCAATGGACAACTTAATTTAGCACAAAAATCTCTACTCATATAGCTTCTATCCGCACCCGAATCAAATAAAACGTAAGCAGATTTATTGTCAATAAGAAACGTACCCGTAACAAGCTCCGGGTCTTCCTGTGCCTCTACCGCATTAATATTGAAAACTCTTCAACGGCCTTGTCCATTCGTGTTCTCCTGGTTCGGGCAATTTCTAATAATGTGGCCTGGTTTTCCACATTTATAACAAACTACATTGGCATAACTTGCTCCGACACTACTTGCTCCGCCATTACTCGTTCCGACACCATTTGTTCCTTTCGTTCTATTAACCCCTGGTCCGTAGACCTCACACTTCGCCGCGCTATGACCATTTCTTTTACACTTGTTGCAAAATTTGGTGCAGAACCCCGAGTGATTCTTTTCACACCTTTGGCATAGCTGCTTCTGATTGTTGTTGTTGTTGCGGTTATTATTGTTGTTGGGATGATTGTTGTAGTTGCTGTTGTTGTTGTTGTTGTTGTTGGGCCGTTTGTTGTAGTTGCGATTGATGTTGCGATTGTTGGGATAATTGTTGCGATTATTGTTGTAATTGCTGTTGTTGTTGTATTGGTGATTCTTATCACCGTTTTCCTCCCACTTTCTTTTGACTTGCTTCACATTGGCCTCTTCAGCAGTCTGTTCTTTAATTCTTTCTTCAATCTGGTTCACTAGTTTGTGAGCCATTCTACATGCCTGTTGTATGGAGGCGGGCTCGTGTGAACTTATATCTTCTTGGATTCTTTCCGGTAATCCTTTCACAAACGCGTCGATCTTCTCTTCCTCATCTTCGAATGCTCCCGGACACAATAGGCACAATTCTGTGAATCGTCTTTCGTACGTGGTAATATCAAATCCTTGGGTTCGTAACCCTCTAAGTTCTGTCTTGAGCTTATTGACCTCGGTTCTGGGACGGTACTTCTCGTTCATCAAGTGCTTGAATGCTGACCACGGTAGTGCGTACGCATCGTCTTGTCCCACTTGCTCTAGATAGGTATTCCACCATGTTAATGCAGAACCTGTGAAGGTATGCGTAGCGTACTTTACTTTGTCCTCTTCAGTACACTTACTTATGGCAAACACCGATTCGACCTTCTCGGTCCACCGTTTCAATCCGATCGGTCCTTCGGTTCCATCAAATTCCAAAGGTTTGCAGGCAGTGAATTCTTTGTAGGTGCATCCTACACGATTTCCTGTACTGCTAGATCCAAGGTTATTGTTGGTATGTAGCGCAGCCTGTACTGCGGCTATGTTTGAAGCTAGAAAAGTACGGAATTCCTCTTCATTCATATTCATGGTGTGTCGAGTAGTCGGTGCCATTTCCTTCAAAATAGTTAAATGGAACAAGTTAATCATACAGAATATTAAGAGTAGTTAATAGTATTTCGTAGCATAATATGAACTCATTTATAAAAGCTTTTTCTTCATATTAGCGTTTTATAAGTTTAAATTCGGGTAGTACCTACCCGTTAAGTTCATACTTAGTAGCTAATATACAATTCAACTACTACAATTCTATATGAAAAACTGATTGTAATAATATTTCGCGTGCAAACTTTTATACAATATTTTACAAACTTACAATACCGCTTATTTTACATAAAGCATGAAATATAGCACACAATAACTTTGATACAAGATAGTTGTGAAGACAATTCTAGCTAGTACACAAGTCGTTCGGCAAAGGCAATAAAGACACGTAATTCATACGTCCAGAAACAAGTCATGCATTCTGGTTTTACTAGGACTACTTCCCATCCTTGGTCTTGTGCAACATAACCGTTATGGCCGTTGATAAGACAGCGTGTTGTAACGTCATCAAAGGGACGAGGGTTACGTAATGTCCAACAGTCCCGTAATAATCTAAAAACCTCATTTCTTACCCCAATTACCGACTCCGTCACTTGTGGAAATGTTTTGTTTAATAGTTGTAGCCCGATGTTCTTGTTCTCACTTTGGTGAGAAGCGAACATTACTAATCCGTAAGCATAACATGCTTCTTTATGTTGCATGTTAGCCGCTTTTTCTAAATCACGAAGTCCAATATTCGGATATATTGAGTCAAAATAATTTCTTAACCCGTTGCGTAATATAGCATTTGGGTTCCCCGCAATATATGCGTCAAAGTAAACACATCGTAACTTATGGGTTTCCCAATGTGATATCCCCCATCTTTCAAACGAAAGTCTCTTATAAACCAAGACATTCTTGGAACGTTCTTCGAATGTCTTACAAACTGATCTCGCCTTAAATAGTTGTGCCGAAGAATTCTGGCCGACTCTAGACAAGATTTCATCAATCATGTCTCCGAGTAGGTCTCTTAAAATATTGGGTTGTCTATCCATTTTGTGTTTTTAAACTGTAAAATAGACAAGAGTTAGATTCATAAAAAAATACTTATTAATACAAGCAATTTTTACATATATCATAAAGCATAAGAACACTATATTACATATATTACACCACACGAATACAACTATCTTATTCCGACTCGCTCGTTTCTTCTTCTTCGGTTTTGGTTCGTTTTGCCAAGTTTCTAGGGATATATGATGTTCCCCTAATACGAGCCGTCGTTGTCCACATTGGTTTAGAAAAACCTGGTGGTTTAGAGGTTCCCGGGTCATTGTTACAACTTAAGGACTTCGGGGGTTGACGATACATATAAAGTTCATCGGGGTTGGAATTAGATTTCTCTATTTTTATGCCCTTTCCCTTATTATTTTCTTTTGCCTTTTTAAATTCAGTTGGGGTAATTTCTATAACATCATCGGAATTCTCGTCGGAATCCGATTCATCGGAGAATTGGTAATCCTCCCAATATTTTGCTTCCTTGGCGGAAACACCATTGACCATAATTAACTTTGGTCGGTTGGTTGAAGATTTTCTTTTACTTAACCGTTTTATTATTTCCCCCACCGGTTCTATTTCTTCATCCGGTTCCGATTCTTCTTCCGGTTCCGATTCTTCTTCCGGTTCCGACTCTTCTTCCGGTTCCTCTTCGGGAACTTGTGAATCAGTCCACAAATCATTCCAATTTACATTTGACTCTTCATTATTATTAGGTGAGTCAATGGGACTTGTTCTAGAGGTAGACATCTATCACATAATATCAAACACGTTAAGAGATTAATATATCACATAATATTCATATGTTAAAAATATATAGTTTCCAACAAAAATGTTAAGCAATCATTTTTAAAGAAAACACGGTCGAAGTCCAGACTCACTAATGCATCCTAACAAACTCGATAAGACACACTAATGCAAATTTTCTGGTTCTCTAAGACCAACGCTCGGATACCAACTGAAATGTCCCGTTCTTATTGATTAAAAACGTTCCATATTAATTGATTTCGTTGCGAGGTTTTGACCTCTATATGAGACGTTTTTCAAAGACTGCATTCATTTTTAAAACAAACCATAACCTTTATTTCATAAATAAAGGTTTAAAAAGCTTTACGTAGATTATCAAATAATGATAATCTAAAATATCCTGTTTACACACGACCATTACATAATGGTTTACAATACAAATATGTTACATCGAAATCAGTTTCTTGAATGCAGTTTTTACACAATATCATACAAACATGGACTCCAAATCTTGTCCTTATTTTAGTATGCAACAGCGGAAGCTCTTAATATTCACCTGAGAATAAACATGCTTTAAACGTCAACAAAAATGTTGGTGAGTTATAGGTTTAACCTATATATATCAAATCGTAACAATAGACCACAAGATTTCATATTTCAATACACATCCCATACATAGAGATAAAAATCATTCATATGGTGAACACCTGGTAACCGACAATAACAAGATGCATATATAAGAATATCCCCATCATTCCGGGACACCCTTCGGATATGATATAAATTTCGAAGTACTAAAGCATCCGGTACTTTGGATGGGGTTTGTTAGGCCCAATAGATCTATCTTTAGGATTCGCGTCAATTAGGGTGTCTGTTCCCTAATTCTTAGATTACCAGACTTAATAAAAAGGGGCATATTCGATTTCGATAATTCAACCATAGAATGTAGTTTCACGTACTTGTGTCTATTTTGTAAATCATTTATAAAACCTGCATGTATTCTCATCCCAAAAATATTAGATTTTAAAAGTGGGACTATAACTCACTTTCACAGATTTTTACTTCGTCGGGAAGTTAGACTTGGCCACTGGTTGATTCACGAACCTATAACAATATATACATATATATCAAAGTATGTTCAAAATATATTTACAATACTTTTAATATATTTTGATGTTTTATGTTTATTAAGTCAGCTGTCCTCGTTAGTAACCTACAACTAGTTGTCCACAGTTAGATGTACAGAAATAAATCGATAAATATTATCTTGAATCAATCCACGACCCAGTGTATACGTATCTCAGTATTGATCACAACTCAAACTATATATATTTTGGAATCAACCTCAACCCTGTATAGCTAACTCCAACATTCACATATAGAGTGTCTATGGTTGTTCCGAAATATATATAGATGTGTCGACATGATAGGTCGAAACATTGTATACGTGTCTATGGTATCTCAAGATTACATAATATACAATACAAGTTGATTAAGTTATGGTTGGAATAGATTTGTTACCAATTTTCACGTAGCTAAAATGAGAAAAATTATCCAATCTTGTTTTACCCATAACTTCTTCATTTTAAATCCGTTTTGAGTGAATCAAATTGCTATGGTTTCATATTGAACTCTATTTTATGAATCTAAACAGAAAAGTATAGGTTTATATTCGGAAAATAAGTTACAAGTTGTTTTTGTAAAGGTAGTCATTTCAGTCGAAAGAACGACGTCTAGATGACCATTTTAGAAAACATACTTCCACTTTGAGTTTAACCATAATTTTTGGATATAGTTTCATGTTCATAATAAAAATCATTTTCTCAGAATAACAACTTTTAAATCAAAGTTTATCATAGTTTTTAATTAACTAACCCAAAACAGCCCGCGGTGTTACTACGACGGCGTAAATCCGGTTTTACGGTGTTTTTCGTGTTTCCAGGTTTTAAATCATTAAGTTAGCATATCATATAGATATAGAACATGTGTTTAGTTGATTTTAAAAGTCAAGTTAGAAGGATTAACTTTTGTTTGCGAACAAGTTTAGAATTAACTAAACTATGTTCTAGTGATTACAAGTTTAAACCTTCGAATAAGATAGCTTTATATGTATGAATCGAATGATGTTATGAACATCATTACTACCTTAAGTTCCTTGGATAAACCTACTGGAAAAGAGAAAAATGGATCTAGCTTCAATGGATCCTTGGATGGCTCGAAGTTCTTGAAGCAGAATCATGACACGAAAACAAGTTCAAGTAAGATCATCACTTGAAATAAGATTGTTATAGTTATAGAAATTGAACCAAAGTTTGAATATGATTATTACCTTGTATTAGAATGATAACCTACTGTAAGAAACAAAGATTTCTTGAGGTTGGATGATCACCTTACAAGATTGGAAGTGAGCTAGCAAACTTGAAAGTATTCTTGATTTTATGAAACTAGAACTTTTGGAATTTATGAAGAACACTTAGAACTTGAAGATAGAACTTGAGAGAGATCAATTAGATGAAGAAAATTGAAGAATGAAAGTGTTTGTAGGTGTTTTTGGTCGTTGGTGTATGGATTAGATATAAAGGATATGTAATTTTGTTTTCATGTAAATAAGTCATGAATGATTACTCATATTTTTGTAATTTTATGAGATATTTCATGCTAGTTGCCAAATGATGGTTCCCACATGTGTTAGGTGACTCACATGGGCTGCTAAGAGCTGATCATTGGAGTGTATATACCAATAGTACATACATCTAAAAGCTGTGTATTGTACGAGTACGAATACGGGTGCATACGAGTAGAATTGTTGATGAAACTGAACGAGGATGTAATTGTAAGCATTTTTGTTAAGTAGAAGTATTTTGATAAGTGTATTGAAGTCTTTCAAAAGTGTATAAATACATATTAAAACACTACATGTATATACATTTTAACTGAGTCGTTAAGTCATCGTTAGTCGTTACATGTAAGTGTTGTTTTGAAACCTTTAGGTTAACGATCTTGTTAAATGTTGTTAACCCAATGTTTATAATATCAAATGAGATTTTAAATTATTATATTATCATGATATTATCATGTATGAATATCTCTTAATATGATATATATACATTAAATGTCTTTACAACGATAATCGTTACATATATGTCTCGTTTAAAAATCATTAAGTTAGTAGTCTTGTTTTTACATATGTAGTTCATTGTTAATATACTTAATGATATGTTTACTTATCATAGTATCATGTTAACTATATATATATCCATATATATGTCATCATATAGTTTTTACAAGTTTTAACGTTCGTGAATCACCGGTCAACTTGGGTGGTCAATTGTCTATATGAAACATATTTCAATTAATCAAGTCTTAACAAGTTTGATTGCTTAACATGTTGGAAACATTTAATCATGTAAATATCAATCTCAATTAATATATATAAACATGGAAAAGTTCGGGTCACTACAGGTGGTGGGTTTAAATTAAAGGTGGTGGGAGATGGGTTTGATCGGGAGAGGAATATACTTCATATCTTGTCCAACAAAGGATGGATATCTGCATATTACTTTCATATGATATCGTTGCTTATGGATGGAGGTGGCTACATGGATTTGCTTGAAAAAATTCGTTGAATTTTATCCCACGTTGAACTTTAACAGCTTTACCTGGAGGCTTGTCATAAGCTACACCTTCATCCCCGTTGCAAATGCTACCACCCCAATGACACAAAAGTATAATGATCTTTGGTGCCATAGCAATTTAATTAAGTCTGTAAAACCTATCAAAAAATCGAATTGTAAATAGGGAAAATAATCGAAGTTAAAGACGGATAAACTTTACCTGATCAATGGAGTGGATTCGTGGCGAGGAAAGGAGATGAAGAAGAAGACGATAGCTTTGCTCGGAGGAGAAGAAGAGCGACGGTCGTTTTACGAAAGGATTCGTAGGTATGTGGGCCGTCACTTTCAGGCTTTTTGTATTTAGTATTGGATTTTTAAATTTTATATAAAAAATAATGAGATAATATTAATTGATAAATATGTTTCAAAGTGCTCATTTTCTTAAATAAGTTTTCAGACTACTAGAGTCAGTTAAAAACTTAACACGTGAAATATGTAGAAAGAAATTTTGACAATATTTATAAAAGATATTTGACTTAAACATCAATTAATTATTAGGTGTGTGTTATGTTGTTAACATTATAACACACATGAATCTCGTAAAGTATTGGAAAGTCACAATCAATTTTTAGATCCACGATTTTTACTATGACCATTTTGTGTATTGCGCCATTGACAACTTCCTCTTCTTGTCCAGTAATTAGCTCACAAGGAATGTTTGCTTTCTTAATCATTTTGCGTTTAATCTTGCAAAACCGAATTTGACTTACATACAGGGGCGAAGCCAGCATTCAAGATCAGTGGTGGCACAATACAGGGGCGATCTTAAGTGGGGATAGGGGCGTCCGCCCCCAGCTATTTTGAAATTTTAGTGAAATTTTTTTGGATTTTTCGACTTTGCCGCGGATGGATTTTTCGATAACAAATAATTAATATTAAGCAAACAAAAATCTTAGACGACTTCCACTATTTTTTTCGATAAATTTTTTCATGAAACTGAGTTGTCCATTGTTGTTAGAACTGACCTTTTGTTAAATATACATAATCTCTAGGGGTTATATATAAAACTTCATGAAATCATAAGGGTTAATATTAAATAAACAAATTCTAGAAGGTTGTGACGTTGTGTACAACATCAAAAAGCAATTACCCTTCATATTTATCTATCTTCTTCACAGAGACTTTACCACCACCATGAAATTTGAGTTGTATATTTTGAGGTTTTCTTATACCAATATCAATCTCTATTAAAACATACTCCGTAATTTATTAACCGTAATACATGTGCTATTATCTTATACAAGTTAGTATGAACCCATATTTGGTGCCCCACAACTTTCACTTTGCTCGACACCTGCGGGATAATTCAACGGTGGCACCAGTAAAATTTCAGAAAAAATTACAGTACTACGACCAAGTGACTGGTGGTCTGTGCCACCACTACTTATTGAGTGGCTCCGCCACTGCTTACATACACACTCATAGGAGTAACATAAATAGACAAGTAAAACTCAAACGTACCAAAATTAGTAATGTTTACTTTTTACCTACAATGCGAATGTTTCAATTACAAAAACCACAAGTCGTATAAATGAAATGCACATGTTAAAATATCCTGAAAAATATTACATTAAAGAATTATGGAAAATTTGGAAAGGAAAGTAGAAAACTTTATGTTTAACATCTAAATTTTGAGGAATCAATAGAAAAACCATAAAAATGACATCAATTCAAGTAGACGCAAAAGCTGAGATAGTTTTCAGATCATTTAAAAATTTATCACAAAATATCATTATTAAACAAATAAAGTGCTACAAATCCAATAAACATAAAAAACTCATTATAAACCAAAACACGAACAAAAAACCACGATTTAAACAAATGATATTCATCATCAACAATTGTTACAAACCTTCATTAAACTATAAAATACACCATAATATTTTAAGGTTTGAAAATAGAGAATTGTACAACAGAGTTGTGTTCACCAAAACCGAACAAATCTAAAATAGTTGTACCGTAATAAAACATTACCAACATGCTACTACAACAGGTTACCAGCCGGGTCAAACAGAGCCACTATCTGGTAGTTTATCGAAAGTGGATCACAGTGTCCCGCTCGAACTGGTTACCAGCTGGGTCAAATCAAACCACTAATCCACTATCTGCTCAAAACCCAGTCAAGTTTGACCCACTTATTTGCACGGGTCACAATTGAATCAGTTCATCGCGGGGGGCTATTTTCTAAAGCATTTTGGAAGAATAAAAGCCGCATTGTATTGAAGTTATTAAATTTCATCTGGCGTAGACATAGCTTGACAAAGGTGTAGGGTTGTCTAAGTCCATCATAGTCATCGTGTTATCAGAATAATTACTATTCCAAACATAATGCAACTTTTGTATGTGAAAGTGAAAACACATGTGACGCTAAAAACATTTATAACCGACAGCCAATTACTGTTACCTTCTCTTGTGCTTTTCTTGTAACTTGTAACACAAAAATCTTTGAATATAATTTGGCTGGAAAAAAAAAACATCAAGCAGTTAGTAATATAAAAATGATTCAAAACCAAAATAAATCTGTATAGCAAACCCTTATTAGAAGACCTAGCCATGACAGCTTACGACCTTGAACCTTCTTAGGTAAAATAAACTATTTTGACATCAATATTCAATATTATGACCCATGTAGGCGATAGATATGTCAGCACAAGATCTTGGTTAAATAAAATGCACTACAGATGTAGTCAAATATATGCATCAATGTTGACATGTATTCCGTATAAAATTAATAGTAAACATTTATTGTATTGACATGTAGCATAAGAAAAAAAAGATTAAAAAAAATATGCTTTACTCACATTAATAGAATAAAAGGGTTGAGTCAACCTAACTCAACCCTTCTTCCACATTCAAAAGGTTCCTGTAACCCAATACCTACCAAGTATAGTCCTTAAACAGAAACTGATATTGATTTTAAAGAGAATAGTGAATCACCAAATTGACTTCATTCTGTTACTCAATCCCCAGCAGTATCTTTGTTGGCCACTGGATTCAAAGATTTTAAAGAAATATACATAAAATATCAGAAGTTATACATTAAATACAATAAATGAAAATGGACAAAATAAACATCGACTCTGTTTATTTTGTGAAAAGGGACCAAAAAAATATCAGAATACCTTTAATGCTGCCACCATCACCCAATAATCTGATGAACCAGATTCAACTTCTCTGCAGGGATTATCAAGAAAACGTTTCAAGTTTGAACCCGGGGTTTAAGAAGAACGATTTTACGTTAAAAATATTATCACCAATCCCAGCGATGTATATACCAAACATTACAACGACTTTCTCCAACTTCAACGATTCTTCTAAACTAAACCTTATAAGTTCGTCATCATCAGTGTTATACTTTATACTAAAATAGTTAATAAAATAGAAACGGTGATCAACTGATAAGAGTGGATATTGAATAGTTTTTGTTGGTTTAAATCTAAGCATAGTTTAACAATGTATCTAGTTTCATGTACTTACTGCCATATATAAATGAACGATAAATAATTTGTAATTAAAATAGGTTTAACAACATATTTTCTACTTTTTGTAATCTAGTAACTTACAGTTCCATATGTTAATTAAACACTTTTTATAGGCATGTAATGAATCTCCAATTTAAAAAACCCAACACAAACAATAAGTAACCACCACATTCTTATCACAAATACATTTAACTTATGTTAAACATCATATATGTGTTTTTTGTGACTTTGCATCATAAATATTAAGTTGAAATGGTACCTTATTTTGTTCACAAAAAGCAGTATCGGAAAACCATACTGCATTCATAAAATCAGCAGTTGACTGAATTCAGTTTTCAAAAATTGACTGGAGTACCATATCTTGTCTTCTAGAGTTTAAGTAGAAGACCCTAGTTGAAGCATCTTCTCCTAAACAAAATAGAGCCAAAACAATAATTGGTAAAATCAACCCATGAACGTAAGGCTTTTCGATAATCTATCAAAACTAAGTATCAGGCCAAACACACACAAAATTCTTTCCGAATAAAATAGGCACCTATGATCATGTTCCCCTGTCATCATCAACATAGTAACTGAAATAAAATTCTGATTACCTTACCTTATAAACTTGGCGTTGCAGACTAAAACCATTCCCTTAACGTAATAGTCGACTGCGGGAGATTGATCAGAAATCTTTGGTGGATTGACATGTCATGGGCTTAAATTAGATACCATATGCCTCGCACATGACTTTAACAGAATTAGCAAACTCATTAGTACAAGTATTATACTAATTCATTGTAATCAGTTAGCTATTGATTTTGTATGTGTGATCACATTCCTTCTTCCTCATCTTTAACACTTGTGACTATGTTTGAGTATATCAATAAAAGTCAATTCGTTTCATTCTTCGAGTCTGATTCTTAATCCGACGACTTCAAGGTGATTCGAGAGCTTCTTCGATTCATATGAATTCAGGAAGTTCGTAACAATTGGTATCTAGAGCCAATTTCCTGTCATTTCATCTACCTATCGATTGTGTTCTTGATTTGGTTTATAAGAGAAAAGAAATATATAAAATTCTGAATTTCTGTTTGTGTGGAACGAAATCAGATTGGGTGATTGGTTGTAGTCAATACAGAGTAAATAAAGAATTCGTGCCATAGTTTTCTGGTGACTTTGAAAGGGAAAAAAATTGAAGTTCATCCATGGCAGAAGTTGCACATGAAGTGTTTGATGAAATGTCAATAGTAACGAAGTATAAACAAAATGGTTCGGTTCAAGAGTATTATGATAGATTTGTTAATTTGTTCAAAGATATGATACATAAATCGTATGTCATCGATATATTCATCTGGATGTTGCAACCAGAAATCAAGAAAGGTGTTAGTATCTTCAACCCGAAAAGCCTTCACGATGCTTATATTTCGGCTAAAGTACAAGAAGATACAATTGATGTAATGAAGCGCAAATATGCATCAACTCTTCCAGAATCTGAAGAGCTAATGGAAGATTTCAAAGATGCTACACAGCAGGTCAGAATACAAAAGAGTATTCAAGAATCACTAAATCTTGATGTTGATCTTAAATCAGAATGCAAGACAAAGGGGTTGTTGGATTCTAATCCTGATGACTTGACATTAGTGGAGCAAAAGGGTGAACCTGGAATACATTTTGTTACAGATAGTACAACTGCTGAAGGTATCGAATATGAATCTAGGATTAAAAATTGTGACATTCATGATTTTCATGGTGGGTGCAAGTTCCCTAGTGCAGCTAACATAACAAGTGCACTTCAAACTGGCTCTAAAGTGGACATCATTACACAGCAAACTAACAGCAAACGAGTTCGAATAGATGATAATGTACGGTGTCCGAACAAAAAGCAATTAACACAAAGAGAGTTACACGAAAAACTTGCTGAAAATTTATGCCTCTATTGTGATCAAGAGTTTACAGTTGGACATACTTGTAGTGGACAAATCTATACTTTAGAAGTGCTGGCTAGATCCGAGTGTGAGGTGCAACCAAGTGACGAGAAAGTAAGACAAAACGAAACAGTGATGGCTGAGAATCCGGGAAACAGTAGCGAATATGTACCACACCTCTCTTCGAATGCTCTACATGGCACAAACGCATTTCAAACGATGAGGGTTATTGGACGTGTTCAACAACAAGCTGTGCACATTTTGATTGACTCACATAGCACACACAACTTCTTGGATCTAAACGCGGCGAAACGATTTGGTTGTCGACTAAATTCGGTTGATCCAATGCAAGTGATTGTACCCGGAAGAAATAAAATTCTTACAACTAGCGAATGTGATAGATTCATATGGCAACTTAACGGTCAAACTTTCACGAGCAACATGATTATCATACCTCTTGGTGGTTGTGAGATGGTATTGGGAATCAAATGGTTGAGGACTTTAGGAGACACTCTATGGAAGTTTAATGAACGTAAAATGTCGTTCATTCAAAAAGGTTGCCGGTTGGAATTACGGGGTACACAACAATCAGTAAAGCAGTGTACAAAAGGGAAAGAATTGACTAAAAGTTTAGGGCAAAAACAAGTTCACTCAACTGCAACGCAAGGTAAAGTCGAGTACGCGGAACACGAACAGACTGAAAAATTGACAAACGAAAAGGATGCGATAAACTGTCCGGATAAGATTATCAACCTGACAGTAACGGATGTTGAAAATAAAAATATAGTTTTGCTTAAAGATAATTTTCAAAATGAGTGTGCACAAATATTTCGAGCCAAGCAAAGTGTACTGGGGTTTTGCAATTTTCAAAAGAAATTTAAGGAGTATTCACAAATATGTGTGGCCAAGCTACTGGAGTCTTGCAACTTTCAAAAGAAATTCATATGGGAAAGTAACACTTGAAGTTATGACAACCAACTCAACATACTCTTCATGTAAATTTGGGCAGGCACAATTTCGTCCTTAAATGTAAGAATCAATTTAAAGGGAAGTTAGAGATATATTTGTGGCCCAAGTGGAAGTCTAAATGTGGTGGTTTGTATGTTAGTTTTGTAACGCACTACCAACATGGAGTTAATTGTCTTATATCGCACTACCACTCGGGAATGCAGGAAATGGTTGTTGTGGATGCTACGTTTGTTTTTTATCGCGGAAAGTCTTTATCTAGACGTCATGAGAACAAGTCGATCCCAAGTGCTTCATTGCAAAAGAAGATTCTTGAGGGCAAGAATAGTTTCAAGAAGGGTGGATTGTCATGGGCTTAAATTAGATACCATGTGCCTCGCACATGACTTTAACAGAATTAGCAAACTCATTAGTATAAGTATTATACTAATTCATTGTAATCAGTTAGCTATTGATTTTGTATGTGTGATCACATTTCTTCTTCCTCATCTTTAACACTTGTGACTATGTTTGAGTATATCAATAAAAGTCAATTCGATTCATTCTTCGAGTCTGATTCTTAATCCGACGACTTCAAGGTGATTCGAGAGCTTCTTCGATTCATATGAATTCAGGAAGTTCGTAACAATTGGTATCTAGAGCCAATTTCCTGTCATTTCATCTACCTATCGATTGTGTTCTTGATTTGGTTTATAAGAGAAAAGAAATATATAAAATTCTGAATTTCTGTTTGTGTGGGAACGAAATCAGATTGGGTGATTGGTTGTAGTCAATACAGAGTAAATAAAGAATTCGTGCCATTGTTTTCTGGTGACTTTGAAAGGGCAAAAAATTGAAGTTCATCCATGGCAGAAGTTGCACATGAAGTGTGTAGTGACTCGAATTTTTCCATGTTTATATATATATTAAATGAAATTATTATTTACATGATTAAGTGTTTCCAACATATTAAGCAATCAAACTTGTTAAGACTTGATTAATTGAAATAGGTTTCATATAGACAATTGACCACCCAAGTTGACCGGTGATTCACGAACGTTAAAACTTGTAAAAACTATATGATGACATATATATGGTTATATATATAGTTAACATGATATTATGATAAGTAAACATATCATTAAGTATATTAATAATGAACTACATATGTAAAAACAAGACTACTAACTTAATGATTTTGAAACGAGACATATATGTAACGATTATCGTTGTAACGACATTTAATGTATATATATCATATTAAGAGATATTCGTACATCATAATATCATGATAATATAATAATTTAAAATCTCATTTGATATTATAAACATTGGGTTAACAACATTTAACAAGATCGTTAACCTAAAGGTTTCAAAACAACACTTACATGTAACGGCTAACGATGACTTAACGACTCAGTTAAAATGTATATACATGTAGTGTTTTAATATGTATTCATACACTTCTGAAAGACTTCAAGACACTTATCAAAATACTTCTACTTAACAAAAATGCTTACAATTACATCCTCGTTCAGTTTCATCAACAATTCTACTCGTATGCATCCATATTCGTACTCGTACAATACACAACTTTTAGATGTATGTACTATTGGTATATACACTCCAATGATCAGCTCTTAGCAGCCCATGTGAGTCACCTAACACATGTGGGAACCATCATTTGGCAACTAGCATGAAATATCTCATAAAATTACAAAAATATGAGTAATCATTCATGACTTATTTACATGAAAACAAAATTACATATCCTTTATATCTAATCCATACACCAACGACCAAAAACACTTACAAACACTTTCATTCTTCAATTTTCTTTATCTAATTGATCTCTCTCAAGTTCTATCTTCAAGTTCTAAGTGTTCTTCATAAATTCCAAAAGTTCTAGTTTCATAAAATCAAGAATACTTCCAAGATTGCAAGTTTACTTCCAAGTTTTCTAAATCCATTCCAAGTAATCATCCAAGATCAAGAAACCTTTATTACTTACAGTAGGTTATCTTTCTAATACAAGGTAATAATCATATTCAAACTTTAATTCAATTTCTATAACTATAACAATCTTATTTCGAGTGGAAATCTTACTTGAAATTGTTTTCGTGTCATGATTCTGCTTCAAGAACTTTCAAGCCATCCAAGGATCCTTTGAAGCTAGATCTATTTTTCTCATTTCCAGTAGGTTTATCCAAGGAACTTGAGGTAGTAATGATGTTCATAACATCATTCGATTCATACATATAAAGCTATCTTATTCGAAGGTTTAAACTTGTAATCACTAGAACATAGTTTAGTTAATTCTAAACTTGTTCGCAAATAAAAGTTAATCCTTCTAACTTGACTTTTAAAATCAACTAAACACATGTTCTATATCTATATGATATGCTAACTTAATGATTTAAAACCTGGAAACACGAAAAACACCGTAAAACCGGATTTACGCCGTCGTAGTAACACCGCGGGCTGTTTTGGGTTAGTTAATTAAAAACTATGATAAACTTTGATTTAAAAGTTGTTATTCTGGGAAAATGATTTTTATTATGAACATGAAACTATATCAAAAAATTATGGTTAAACTCAAAGTGGAAGTATGTTTTCTAAAATGGTCATCTAGACGTCGTTCTTTCGACTGAAATGACTACCTTTACAAAAATGACTTGTAACTTATTTTTCCGACTATAAACCTATACTTTTTATGTTTAGATTCATAAAATAGAGTTCAATATGAAACCATAGCAATTTGATTCACTCAAAACGGATTTAAAATGAAGAAGTTATGGGTAAAACAAGATTGGATAATTTTTTCTCATTTTAGCTACGTGAAAATTGGTAACAAATCTATTCCAACCATAACTTAATCAAATTGTATTGTATATTATGTAATCTTGAGATACCATAGACACGTATACAATGTTTCGACCTATCATGTCGACACATCTATATATATTTCGGAACAACCATAGACACTCTATATGTGAATGTTGGAGTTAGCTATACAGGGTTGAGGTTGATTCCAAAATATATATAGTTTGAGTTGTGATCAATACTGAGATACGTATACACTGGGTCATGGATTGATTCAAGATAATATTTATCGATTTATTTCTGTACATCTAACTGTGGACAACTAGTTGTAGGTTACTAACATGGACAGCTGACTTAATAAACTTAAAACATCAAAATATATTAAAAGTGTTGTAAATATTTTTTGAACATACTTTGATATATATATGTATATATTGTTATAGGTTCGTGAATCAACCAGTGGCCAAGTCTTACTTCCCGACGAAGTAAAAATCTGTGAAAGTGAGTTATAGTCCCACTTTTAAAATCTAATATTTTTGAGATGAGAATACATGCAGGTTTTATAAATGATTTACAAAATAGACACAAGTACGTGAAACTACATTCTATGGTTGAATTATCGAAATCGAATATGCCTCTTTTTATTAAGTCTGGTAATCTAAGAATTAGGGAACAGACACCCTAATTGACGCGAATCCTAATGATAGATCTGTTGGGCCTAACAAACCCCATCCAAAGTACCGGATGCTTTAGTACTTCGAATTTTATATCATATCCGAAGGGTGTCCCGGAATGATGGGGATATTCTTATATATGCATCTTGTTAATGTCGGTTACCAGGTGTTCACCATATGAATGATTTTTATCTCTATGTATGGGATGTGTATTGAAATATGAAATCTTGTGGTCTATTGTTACGATTTGAAATATATAGGTTAAACCTATAACTCACCAACATTTTTGTTGACGTTTAAAGCATGTTTATTCTCAGGTGAATACTAAGAGCTTCCGCTGTTGCATACTAAAATAAGGACAAGATTTGGAGTCCATTTTTGTATGATACTGTGTAAAAACTGCATTCAAGAAACTGATTTTGATGTAACATATTTGTATTGTAAACCATTATGTAATGGTCGTGTGTAAACAGGATATTTTAGATTATCATTATTTGATAATATACGTAAAGCTTTTTAAACCTTTATTTATGAAATAAAGGTTATGGTTTGTTTTAAAAATGAATGCAGTCTTTGAAAAACGTCTCATATAGAGGTCAAAACCTCGCAACGAAATCAATTAATATGGAACGTTTTTAATCAATAAGAACGGGACATTTCAGTTGGTATCCGAGCGTTGGTCTTAGAGAACCAGAATTTTGCATTAATGTGTCTTATCGAATTTGTTAGGATGCCTTAGTGAGTCTGGACTTCGACCGTGTTTACTTGAAAAATGATTGCTTAACAAATTTTGTTGAAAACTATATATTTTTAACATGTGAATATTATGTGATATATTAATCTCTTAACGTGTTTGATATTATGTGATAGATGTCTACCTCTAGAACAAGTCCCATTGACTCACCTAACAATAATGAAGAGTCAAATGTAAATTGGAATGATTCGTGGACTGATTCACCAGTTCCCGAAGAGGAACCGGAGGAAGAGTCGGAACCGGAAGAAGAGTCGGAACCGGAAGAAGAAATAGAACCAGTGGGGGAAATAATAAAACGGTTAAGTAGAAGAAAATCCTCAACCAACCGACCAAAGTTAGTTATGGTCAATGGTGTTTCCGCCAAGGAAGCAAAGTATTGGGAGGATTACCAATTCTCCGATGAATCGGATCTCGACAAGGATTCCGATGATGTTATAGAAATTACCCCAACACAATTTAATAAGGCAAAAGAGAACAATAAGGGAAAGGGCATAAAAATAGAGAAATTTGATTCCAAACCCGATGAACTTTATATGTATCGTCAACACCCGTATTTCTTAAGTTGTGACAATAACCCGGGAACCTCTAAACCACCAGGTTTTTCTAAACCGTTGTGGAAAATGACAGCTCGTATTAGGGGAACATCATATATCCCTAGAAACTTGGCAAAACGAACCAAAACCGAAGAAGAAGAAACGAGCAAGTCGGAATAAGATAGTTGTATTCATGTGGTGTAATATATGTAATATAGTGTGCTTATGCTTTATGATATATGTAAAAATTGCTTGTATTAATAAGTATTTTTTTTATGAATCTAACTCTTGTCTATTTTACAGTATAAAAACACAAAATGGATAGACAACCCAATATTTTAAGAGACCTACCTGGAGACATGATTGATGAAATCTTGTCTAGAGTCGGCCAGAATTCTTCGGCACAACTATTTACGGTGAAATCAGTTTGTAAGACATTCGAAGAACGTTCCAAGAATGTCTTGGTTTATAAGAGACTTTCGTTTAAAAGATGCGGGATATCACATTGGGAAACCCATAAGTTACGATGTGTTTACTTTGACGCATATATTGCGGGGAACCCAAATGCTATTTTACGTAACGGGTTAAGAAATTATTTTGACTCAATGTATCCGAATATAGGACTTCATGATTTAGAAAAAGCGGCTAACATGCAACATAAAGAAGCATGCTATGCTTACGTGTGACGACCCGGAAATTTCTGACTAAATTTAAACTTTATCTTTATATTATTCTGACACGATAAGCAATGTTTGTTAAGTTAAATCTCAAGGATTTTAAACTATGTTTATACATTCATTTAAACCTCGACCAAATTCCAATGTTTCACGAACCATTAAATGAACATATATGGATATGTATGTATATGTGTATATGTTATAAATTGAAAATGTCAACAAAGTATTTAAACATATAATGCTTTATATGAACGTATTTGTTTCAATATGATTATCGATGAAATTAAAAAATATATTAAATGATTGAATTATCAGAAACATTGAATTATGATTACAAGTCTCTATTGAGAGGTCCACTATGATTTGAGAAAATCTATTCATCTTAACGATATTCGGAATAATTTGTAAAGCTATTTATAAATAAAAATAAAAAGTGTCATTTACGAAATTTAGACAAAAGTTAGTGGAGAATTGGTTTCCATAATATTCTATTAATCTATTTTCAAACGTACAAAGACGTTTTCAGTTTAAAAAGAACTTTATTATTAAAACGTATATAACTTTTATAAATATCTAGAATCACTTTTGACAACTCATTACTTAACCAGTACAATAAATATAACGATATTTATATTTTATTTCATTAAATATATATAACAATTTAAATTAATATTACATATATTTATACGCGTATTATACATACATAGTTTTTATACTTTTACTATACTTTAACTTTACCTTTACTTTACTTTTACTTTACTTTAACTTTAATAACTCACTTTAATAATTAATACTTTAATAATTCACTTTAATAATTTATACTTTAATAATTTACTTTAATAATTCACTTTAATAATTCATACTTTAATAATTCATACTTTAATAATTCACTTTAATAATTCATACTTTAATAATTCACTATAATAATTCATACTTTAATAATTCACTTTAATAATTCATACTTTAATAATTCACTTTAATAATTCAAAAATCTATTATAAATAGAATTCAATAGGTTTCATTATTTCATAGAAACTTGAAAATATATTTCTCTAAACTCTCTCAATCGATTTATATATATATATATATATATATATATATATATATATATATATATATATATATATATATTGCTCTGTATTATTTCAAGATATTATTAGTATACATAAAATATTACGACGGAGTACTGTCCGAGTGATTTCAAAATAGTTTTTTTTGAATGAGTCGAAGCTAAGGAAATTATGGGTTATAGCTATGGAGGTGATGGGTATGGTTCATGGGTATGCTCGTGAGGTCAATCTAGTGTTTATCATCTCCGTTGCGTCTACGTACTTTCCTGCAATATTGAATCTCAATATTGATACGTTCGTGAATCCGAGGCCAACCTTGCACTTGTTAAATGATGTTATACGTATTTTTACTACGAAATACAGTATTGTGAGTTTCATTTGCTCCCTTTTTAATTGCTTTTGCAACATATATTTTTGGGCTAAGAATACATGCGCTATTTTATAAATGTTTTACGAAATAGGCACAAGTACTAAAACTAATTCTATGTGGGTTTAAACCAGAAATATACCCTTAGCTTGGTAACATTAAACTACTTGTCTATGTACGGTAGGCGCGAATTCTAAAGATAGATCTATTGGGCCTGACAAACCCCATCCTGACTATGGGATGCTTTAGTACTTCGAGGTTATTTTAAACACACCTGATCTGGTGTACTTCAGAGGGTAAAACATGAACGTTAAGGCTTGTTACCAGGTGCCTACAACTTATAGAATACTTTTATACATTTGCGAGTGTACATATATTTATAAACGGAAATCTTGTGGTCTATTAATATATTGAAATGATTGTTATGATAAACCTATGAACTCACCAACCTTTTGGTTGACACTTTAAAGCATGTTTATTCTCAGGTATTAAAGAAATCTTCCGCTGTGCATTAGCTCATTTTAAGGATATTACTTGGAGTCATTCATGGCATATTTTGAAAGACGTTGCATTCGAGTCATTGAGTTCATCAAGATTATTATTATGTCAATTATAGTTGGATGTATTATGAAATGGTGTGCATGTCGTCAACTTTCATTGTAAAGAAAGTTTGTCTTTTAAAAACGAATGCAATGTTTATAAAATGTATCATAAAGAGGTCAAATACCTCGCGATGTAATCAACTATTGTGAATCGTTTATAATGTATATGAACGGGTCCTTTCAGTTGGTATCAGAGCGGTGGTCTTAGCGAACCAGGTCTTGCATTAGTGTGTCTAACTGATAGTTGTTAAGATGCATTAGTGAGTCTGGACTTCGACCGTGTCTGCATGTCAAAAGTTGCTTATCATTTTTAGTCGGAAATCATCTACTTACCATCCTTAGGAAATTACCTGCTTATCATTCTTAAGTCTAGACGCGTTTTCCTACATTTATTGCATAATAATGTATAGACGAATTCTTATCTTAGCATATCTGTTACTGTGAATTTTGATTGACATCTTTCAAAGATTCCTCCGTAATTTATGGGATTTTGGTATTATATATACATATGTAAATTATGTATTGAAGAATACTAAATCTAAATTCTACAATCTATTTCATACCAAAAAATTCTTTCCCTGATCATACAAGATGGATCCCTCAACTAGTTCGAGTTCCTCGGATTCCGACAGCTATGCCGATATGGATTTTCACATGAGCTCCGAAAGCACCGTGACCGGAATGGATCAACCAATTAGCCATCATCTATTTTGGATGAATTGGGGATGGGTTCGTAATCTACTTAACCATTGGAGACAAGAAGAAGGTGATCCCTTTCATCCACCACATTTCCCTATTGGCAATGAACCTGAAGCACTTACCAGCGAACCTGTCCGAAACACCATTTTCACTCTTATTTCTAGAGTATCTCGTCACGATTACATACTACACCAAATTCTAGATCTTATCTATCCGCTCGTCCGAACCGACAATCACCCCGGTGTAATAGAAGAAGTCAACGAGCTTCGCGCTCGGGTAGTGGCTTTGGAGAATATGGTGCAAAGGTTACAAACACCAGCAGCAGCACCAGCAGCATAACCAGTACCACCATCAACAACATCAACAGTACCATTACCACAACCAACAACCGCATCACAAACCTCAACTTCACAATCTGTCCCACGAGCATCGATGTCATACGGCATGTAGATACCAAGGAATACCACAACGATGAAGTATTGATTCATAACTTCATTGGGGAAACATTCTACGACGATTATGTAATTTCTAAAGTTTAGAAATTATCTATCCTAGCCTTAACCATAAATCAAATGAGTTTAATTTAATATTAACTCATTAAATCTATATTACATCTGAAGAAATATACACATATATATTTCCATAAAGACTGTAATAAAATTCTTTGGTACAAAATATTAATTGTGAAATTTTTTTTTAACGGGTAGGTAATACCCGAGAGATATATAAATTCACAATTAATATGTTACATTCTTCGAATCTGATTCAGCAAATCATCCATTATACTCCCTACTTTCATAACAATATACATTCTTTTATAGAAATCAAAACAACCATACTCATTCAAAATCTAATTACATATTCTGATTTTGAAATCTCAGAATTCGATTCAAGATATAACCGAAATCATCACTCTTAGATTTCTACATCTTTCAAAACCATACTTTGACTTTAAAACTGTCCTAGAACCTCATTTCTATTCATGGAACTCACAAAAATATTTGTATCATTCAAAATCTTAGAACATCATATGTATATTAACGATTACAAACTGTGTTCAAACTCTCCGAAGTTTTTGAAGACACTTCAAACAATGAACAATCGAGATGATGATCCAACCACATATTACCCACATTTATGTACCTAAAAAGCTCTCGAAGCCAAAGTCATAGTTCGACGCGTATCCGTGTCAGACCCTTTGGCATTTATTAGCTAAAATGACTTTTCAATTCCTTTTCAAAGTAGACAGTTTTGTCACAGCTCCAGCAAGTCAACTTCGACTTTTCAGTCAGACTAGTCTTATTATAACCTCGATAGATACGTTGCCCTTTTGTCATCGTTACTGGGGACCTTTTATATCTCGCCACCTTAGCAATAAACTTACCAATAACTTCAATTATCTTTGACTTTTCGAAAAATCATTATATTTATTGAAATCACATCATTTACTCATTCGCATCTTGTAACGAGAATTGTCATACGAATCATCGAAAAACAGTAACCAGTATTTTGAAATCTCGCAGCATGTCTACGCCAACAGTTATATGTGTACGTAAAACGTCTATCTCCTGGACTTACATACTTTGAATGTGAAGTTCTGAAAAATATTTTGAACTGCAAACTAGTTCTTGAAATGCTGACGAAGCATCAAAAACTATAAACGATCTTAACAGTAAAAAGTTTGATGACAAAGAATAGTAAGGTGGTAAAGCTGAGAAAAAGAGAAGGTTTGGAACTGGAAAATGGATTGAACAGACTATGAAGGAGGCTGTGGACAAATCACAAAGACTAAATCTGCCTTCAAAGAATCCAAATGATTCGGTGCCTGCTAAAGTCATTAACGAATACCTTACTCTTTATTCTAAACCTTTATAGACAAATCTTCATCATCATCCATCAATATTAGAAATTCTAAGTTATTATCATATCTTTCATTATAAATATCCGCGATATTTCTGAAGATATTTTCACAACTAATCTTATCTGAAGTCATTTATCTCTTTGCGCTATCAGTGTTACAGCATATAAGAAACTATTAGTTTCTATATTCTATAAACTTTCGAGTTTAAATTATGAATGTTTTGAAGTAGTGTTGGGAACTGAAGCATGAGTTAGTATAATATAATGACACTTGATCAACGTGATTATATTACAGTAAGTCATGCTGAGTTTCTAATGGGACATGACGATTCACAGACCATGCCATCATCATGTTCCATGTTACACGAATCTTGTATTCTATTTAATCCCTAAAAATATCAAGAATATATTTTCTTGATGATTCGGTCTTTTCAGGGTATTCTGGTAAATTAACAAATCAAGATCGTGCCATTACCATTTCCTTCTTAGAACATTAACTATGTTCATTCTTAAATTCATATCTGCGAATACTGGACCATTAGAAACGTTGCTTAATCGCAAGAAGAAGAAATGAAAGGACAAAACTCCAAAATAGAAATTGGAGTATAAATCGCAGCAAATAGAAGGGAGCATTAACTGTGGATGTCAATGATTATAGAAGACAAAAGCAGGGGCTTTGAAATATAAGGGAAGATATAAAACCCAACAACCACCCAAAAATTTTAAACCGTATATATCGATGCATATAGCAATATAAAGACACGGAAGAACTAAAAACACTATAAAATCGAGAGTATAGTAGAAGTAAATAGATTTTTTCGGAGGCAGATGAAAAAGAAGAACGACAGATATGAAAGTGAGGAGTATATCGAGAATCATTACTGGATGAAGCATATTGACAAATACCTTAAAATATGAGTTGAGGGAGAAAGAATAGAAGGTGTGAGTTGTATGGAAACGAAGGAGGCGGATTTATAGTGAAATACCCGACAGAGAAATTAAGATGGATTATCGTATTAATTCGAAGAGAATCATAATCTCCTTAATCACCGAAGCATCAAATCCAACATAGATTACAAAGATTTTCTTTAAATTCGGAGATCAATTGTGATGACGTCAAAAGATATGACGAATTACTATAATCTTATTTCCTTCATTTACGATAACTTCCCTCATACGCTTTGAGTAATCAAATTATTTTATCCATACTTCTTAGACATGATAAAACTTCATAATCGTCATAATAACATTCTCATTGTTAGCCATAACGACCTCTATCAAATTTCGGGGACGAAATTTCTTTAACGGGTAGGTACTGTGACGACCCGGAAATTTCTGACTAAATTTAAACTTTATCTTTATATTATTCTGACACGATAAGCAATGTTTGTTAAGTTAAATCTCAAGGATTTTAAACTATGTTTATACATTCATTTAAACCTCGACCAAATTCCAATGATTCACGAACCATTAAATGAACATATATGGATATGTATGTATATGTGTATATGTTATAAATTGAAAATGTCAACAAAGTATTTAAACATATAATGCTTTATATGAACGTATTTGTTTCAATATGATTATCGATGAAATTAAAAAATATATTAAATGATTGAATTATTAGAAACATTGAATTATGATTACAAGTCTCTATTGAGAGGTCCACTATGATTTGAGAAAATCTATTCATCTTAACGATATTCGGAATAATTTGTAAAGCTATTTATAAATAAAAATAAAAAGTGTCATTTACGAAATTTAGACAAAAGTTAGTGGAGAATTGGTTTCCATAATATTCTATTAATCTATTTTCAAACGTACAAAGACGTTTTCAGTTTAAAAAGAACTTTATTATTAAAACGTATATAACTTTTATAAATATCTAGAATCACTTTTGACAACTCATTACTTAACCAGTATAATAAATATAACGATATTTATATTTTATTTCATTAAATATATATAACAATTTAAATTAATATTATATATATTTATACGCGTATTATACATACATAGTTTTTATACTTTTACTATACTTTAACTTTACCTTTACTTTACTTTTACTTTATTTAACTTTAATAATTCATTTTAATAATTCATACTTTAATAATTCACTTTAATAATTCATACTTTAATAATTTACTTTAATAATTCATACTTTAATAATTCACTTTAATAATTCATACTTTAATAATTCACTTTAATAATTCATACTTTAATAATTCATACTTTAATAATTCACTTTAATAATTCATACTTTAATAATTCACTTTAATAATTCATACTTTAATAATTCACTTTAATAATTTATACTTTAATAATTCACTTTAATAATTCAAAAATCTATTATAAATAGAATTCAATAGGTTTCATTATTTCATAGAAACTTGAAAATATATTTCTCTAAACTTTCTCAATCGATTTATATATATATATATTTGCTCTGTATTATTTCAAGATATTATTAGTATACATAAAATATTACGACGGAGTACTGTCCGAGTGATTTCAAAATAGTTTTTTTTAATGAGTCGAAGCTAAGGAAATTATGGGTTATAGCTATGGAGGTGATGGGTATGGTTCATGGGTATGCTCGTGAGGTCAATCTAGTGTTTATCATCTCCGTTGCGTCTACGTACTTTCCTGCAATATTGAATCTCAATATTGATACGTTCGTGAATCAGAGGCCAACCTTGCACTTGTTAAATGACGTTATACTTATTTTTACTACGAAATACAGTATTGTGAGTTTCATTTTCTCCCTTTTTAATTGCTTTTGCAATATATATTTTTGGGCTAAGAATACATGCGCTATTTTATAAATGTTTTACGAAATAGGCACAAGTACTAAAACTAATTCTATGTGGGTTTAAACCAGAAATATACCCTTAGCTTGGTAACATTAAACTACTTGTCTATGTACGGTAGGCGCGAA
Source organism: Rutidosis leptorrhynchoides (assembly GCF_046630445.1). Taxonomy (NCBI): domain Eukaryota; kingdom Viridiplantae; phylum Streptophyta; class Magnoliopsida; order Asterales; family Asteraceae; genus Rutidosis; species Rutidosis leptorrhynchoides. The sequence goes on along the minus strand of NC_092339.1, from coordinate 167,389,626 downwards.
TTCTAAAGATAGATCTATTGGGATGCTTTAGTACTTCGAGGTTATTTTAAACACGCCTGATCTGGTGTACTTCAGAGGGTAAAACATGAACGTTAAGGCTTGTTACCAGGTGCCTACAACTTATAGAATACTTTTATACATTTGCGAGTGTACATATATTTATAAACGGAAATCTTGTGGTCTATTAATATATTGAAATGATTGTTATGATAAACCTATGAACTCACCAACCTTTTGGTTGACACTTTAAAGCATGTTTATTCTCAGGTATTAAAGAAATCTTTCGCTGTGCATTAGCTCATTTTAAGGATATTACTTGGAGTCATTCATGGCATATTTTGAAAGACGTTGCATTCGAGTCATTGAGTTCATCAAGATTATTATTATGTCAATTATAGTTGGATGTATTATGAAATGGTGTACATGCCGTCAACTTTCATTGTAAAGAAAGTTTATCTTTTAAAAACGAATGCAATGTTTATAAAATGTATCATATAGAGGTCAAATACCTCGCGATGTAATCAACTATTATGAATCGTTTATAATGTATATGAACGGGTCCTTTCATTACGGGTTAGTAATGTTCGCTTCTCACCAAAGTGAGAAAAAGAACATCGGGCTACAACTATTAAACAAAATGTTCCCACAAGTGACGGAGTCGGTAATTGGGGTAAGAAATGAGGTTTTTAGGTTATTACGCGACTGTTGGTCATTACGTAACCCTCGTCCCTTTGACGACATTACAACACGCTGTCTTATCAACGGCCATAACGGTTATGTTCCACAAGACCAAGGATGGGAAGTAGTCCTAGTAAAACCAGAATGCATGACTTGTTTCTGGACGTATGAATTACGTGTCTTTATTGTCTTTGCTGAACGACTTGTGTACTAGCTAGAATTATCTTCACAACCATCTTGTATCAAATTTATTGTGTGCTATATTTCATGCTATATGTAAAATAAGCGGTATTGTAAGTTTGTAAAATATTGTGTAAAAGTTTGAACGCGAAATATTATTATAATCAGTTTTTTATATAGAATTGTAGTAGTTGAATTGTATATTAGCTACTAAGTATGAACTTAACGGGTAGGTACTACCCGAATTTAAACTTATAAAACGCTAATATGAAGAAAAAGCTTTTATAAATGAGTTCATATTATGCTACGAAATACTATTAACTACTCTTAATATTCTGTATGATTAACTTGTTCCATTTGACTATTTTGAAGGAAATGGCACCGACTACTCGACACACCGTGAATATGAATGAAGAGGAATTCCGTACTTTTCTAGCTTCAAACATAGCCGCAGTACAGGCTGCGCTACATACCAACAATAACCTTGGATCTAGCAGTACAGGAAATTGTGTAGGATGCACCTACAAAGAATTCACTGCCTGCAAACCCTTGGAATTTGATGGAACCGAAGGACCGATCGGATTGAAACGGTGGACCGAGAAGGTCGAATCGGTGTTTGTCATAAGTAAGTGTACTGAAGAGGACAAAGTGAAGTATGCTACGCATACCTTCACAGGTTCTGCGTTAACATGGTGGAATACCTATCTAGAGCAAGTGGGACAAGATGATGCGTACGCACTACCGTGGTCAGCATTCAAGCACTTGATGAACGAGAAGTACCGTCCTAGAACCGAGGTCAATAAGCTCAAGACAGAACTTAGAGGGTTACGAACCCAAGGATTTGATATTACCACGTACGAAAGACGATTCACAGAATTGTGCCTATTGTGTCTGGGAGCGTTCGAAGTTGAGGAAGAGAAGATCGACGTGTTTGTGAAAGGATTACCGGAAAGAATCCAAGAAGATATAAGTTCACACGAGCCCGCCTCCATACAACAGGCATGTAGAATGGCTCACAAACTAGTGAACCAGATTGAGGAAAGAATTAAAGAACAGATGGCTGAAGAGGCCAATGTGAAGCAAGTCAAAAGAAAGTGGGAGGAAAACGGTGATAAGAATCACCAATACAACAACAACAGCAATTACAATAATAATCGCAACAATTATCCCAACAATCGCAACATCAATCACAACTACAACAAACGGCCCAACAACAACAACAACAACAACAACAACAACAACTACAACAATCATCCCAACAACAATAACAACCGCAACAACAACAACAATCAGAAGCAGCTATGCCAAAGGTGTGAAAAGTATCACTCGGGGTTCTGCACCAAATTTTGCAACAAGTGTAAAAGAAATGGTCATAGCGCGGTGAAGTGTGAGGTCTACGGACCAGGGGTTAATAGAACAAAAGGAACAAATGGTGTCGGAACGAGTAATGGCGGAGCAAGTAGTGTCGGAGCAAGTTATGCCAATGTAGTTTGTTATAAATGTGGAAAATCGGGCCACATTATTAGAAATTTCCCGAACCAGGAGAACACGAATGGACAAGGCCGCGAAAGAGTTTTCAATATTAATGCGGCAGAGGCACAGGAAGACCCGGAGCTTGTTACGGGTACGTTTCTTATTGACAATAAATCTGCTTACGTTTTATTTGATTCGGGTGCGGATAGAAGCTATATGAGTAGAGATTTTTGTGCTAAATTAAATTGTCCATTGACGCCGTTGGATAGTAAATTTTTACTCGAATTAGCAAACAGTAAATTAATTTCAGCAGATAATATATGTCAGAATCGAGAAATTAAACTAGGTAGCGAAATATTTAAGATTGATTTGATACCAGTAGAGTTAGGGAGTTTTGATGTAATAGTTGGCATGGACTGGCTGAAGAAGGTGAAAGCAGAGATCGTATGTTATAAAAATGCAATTCGCATTGTACGAGAAGAAGGAGAACCCTTAATGGTGTACGGAGAAAAGGGCAACATGAAGCTACATCTTATTAGTAATTTGAAGGCACAAAAACTAATAAGAAAAGGTTGCTATGCTGTTCTAGCACACGTCGAGAAAGTACAAACTGAAGAAAAGAGTATCAATGATGTTCCCATCGCAAAAGAATTTCCCGATGTATTTCCAAAAGAATTACCGGGACTACCTCCACATCGATCTGTTGAATTTCAAATAGATCTTGTACCAGGAGCTGCACCAATAGCTCGTGCTCCTTATAGACTCGCACCCAGCGAGATGAAAGAACTGCAAAGCCAACTGCAAGAACTATTAGAACGTGGTTTCATTCGACCAAGCACATCACCATGGGGAGCTCCTGTTTTGTTTGTCAAGAAGAAGGATGGTACATTTAGGTTGTGTATTGACTACAGAGAGTTGAACAAACTTACCATCAAAAACCGTTATCCACTGTCGAGAATTGACGACTTATTTGATCAACTACAAGGCTCGTCAGTTTATTCAAAGATCGATTTACGTTCTGGATATCATCAAATGCAAGTAAAGGAGGATGATATTCCAAAAACTGCTTTTAGGACGCGTTATGGTCATTACGAGTTTATGGTTATGCCGTTTGGATTGTCTAACGCACCAGCTGTGTTCATGGACCTTATGAACCGAGTGTGTGGGCCATATCTTGACAAGTTTGTCATTGTTTTCATCGATGACATACTTATTTACTCAAAGAATGATCAAGATCACGAAGAACATTTGAGAAAAGTGCTAGAAGTATTGAGGAAAGAAAAACTGTACGCTAAGTTTTCAAAGTGTGCATTTTGGTTGGAAGAAGTTCAATTTCTCGGTCACATAGTGAACAAAGAAGGTATCCAGGTGGACCAGACAAAGATCGAAACCGTTGAAAAGGGGGAAACCCCAAAAACTCCGAAGCATATACGTCAATTTTTAGGATTGGCTGGTTACTACAGAAGATTCATCCAAGATTTCTCCAAAATAGCAAAACCCTTGACTGCATTAACGCATAAAGGGAAGAAATTTGAATGGAAGGATGAACAAGAGAAGGCGTTTCAATTATTGAAGAAAAAGCTAACTACGGCACCTATATTGTCATTGCCTGAAGGGAATGATGATTTTGTGATTTATTGTGACGCATCAAAGCAAGGTCTCGGTTGTGTATTAATGCAACGGACGAAGGTGATTGCTTATGCGTCTAGACAATTGAAGATTCACGAGCAAAATTATACGACGCACGATTTGGAATTAGGCGCGGTTGTTTTTGCATTAAAGACTTGGAGGCACTACTTATATAGGGTCAAAAGTATTATATATACCGACCACAAAAGTCTTCAACACATATTTAATCAGAAACAATTGAATATGAGGCAGCGTAGGTGGATTGAATTGTTGAATGATTACGACTTTGAGATTCGTTACCACCCGGGGAAGGCAAATGTGGTAGCCGACGCCTTGAGCAGAAAGGACAGAGAACCCATTCGAGTAAAATCTATGAATATAATGATTCACACTAACCTTACTACTCAAATAAAGGAGGCGCAACAAGGAGTTTTAAAAGAGGGAAATTTAAAGGATGAAATACCCAAAGGATCGGAGAAGCATCTTAATATTCAGGAAGACGGAACCCGGTATAGGGCTGAAAGAATTTGGGTACCAAAATTTGGAGATATGAGAGAAATGGTACTTAGAGAAGCTCATAAAACCAGATACTCAATACATCCTGGAACGGGGAAGATGTACAAGGATCTTAAGAAACATTTTTGGTGGCCAGGTATGAAAGCCGATATTGCTAAATATGTAGGAGAATGTTTGACATGTTCTAAGGTCAAAGCTGAACATCAGAAACCATCAGGTCTACTACAACAACCTGAAATCCCGGAATGGAAATGGGAAAACATTACCATAGATTTCATTACTAAATTGCCAAGGACTGCAAGTGGTTATGATACTATTTGGGTAATAGTTGATCGTCTCACCAAGTCAGCACACTTCCTGCCAATAAGAGAAGATGACAAGATGGAGAAGTTAGCACGACTGTATTTGAAGGAAGTTGTATCCAGACATGGAATACCAATCTCTATTATCTCTGATAGGGATGGCAGATTTATTTCAAGATTCTAGCAGACATTACAGCAAGCATTGGGAACTCGTCTAGACATGAGTACTGCCTATCATCCACAAACTGATGGGCAGAGCGAAAGGACGATACAAACGCTTGAAGACATGCTACGAGCTTGTGTTATTGATTTCGAAAACAGTTGGAATCGACATCTACCGTTAGCAGAATTTTCCTACAACAACAGCTACCATTCAAGCATTGAGATGGCGCCGTTTGAAGCACTTTATGGTAGAAAGTGCAGGTCTCCAATTTGTTGGAGTGAAGTGGGGGATAGACAGATTACGGGTCCGGAGATAATACAAGAAACTACCTAGAAAATCATCCAAATTCAACAAAGATTGAAAACCGCCCAGAGTCGACAAAAGAGCTACGCGGACAGTAAAAGAAAAGATATAGAGTTTGAAATTGGAGAAATGGTCATGCTTAAGGTTTCACCTTGGAAAGGCGTTGTTCGATTTGGTAAACGGGGGAAACTAAATCCAAGATACATTGGACCATTCAAGATTATAGATCGTGTCAGACCAGTAGCTTACCAACTGGAGCTACCTCAACAACTCGCGGCTGTACATAACACTTTCCACGTCTCAAATTTGAAGAAATGTTTTGCTAAAGAAGATCTCACTATTCCGTTGGACGAAATCCAAATCAATGAAAAACTTCAATTCATTGAAGAACCCGTCGAAATAATGGATCGTGAGGTTAAGAGACTTAAACAAAACAAGATACCGATTGTTAAGGTTCGATGGAATGCTCGTAGAGGACCCGAGTTCACATGGGAATGAGAAGATCAGATGAAGAAGAAATACCCGCATTTATTTCCAGAAGATACGTCAACACCTCCAACTGCTTAAAATTTTGGGACGAAATTTATTTAACTGGTAGGTACTGTAGTGACCCGAACTTTTCCATGTTTATATATATATTAAATGAAATTTTTATTTACATGATTAAGTGTTTCTAACATATTAAGCAATCAAACTTGTTAAGACTTGATTAATTGAAATAGGTTTCATATAGACAATTGACCACCCAAGTTGACCGGTGATTCACGAACGTTAAAACTTGTAAAAACTATATGATGACATATATATGGTTATATATATAGTTAACATGATATTATGATAAGTAAACATATCATTAAGTATATTAATAATGAACTACATATGTAAAAACAAGACTACTAACTTAATGATTTTGAAACGAGACATATATGTAACGATCATCGTTGTAACGACATTTAATGTATATATATCATATCAAGAGATATTCGTACATCATAATATCATGATAATATAATAATTTAAAATCTCATTTGATATTATAAACATTGGGTTAACAACATTTAACAAGATCGTTAACCTAAAGGTTTCAAAACAACACTTACATGTAACGGCTAACGATGACTTAACGACTCAGTTAAAATGTATATACATGTAGTGTTTTAATATGTATTCATACACTTTTGAAAGACTTCAAGAAACTTATCAAAATACTTCTACTTAACAAAAATGCTTATAATTACATCCTCGTTCAGTTTCATCAACAATTCTACTCGTATGCATCCATATTCGTACTCGTACAATACACAGCTTTTAGATGTATGTACTATTGGTATATACACTCCAATGATCAGCTCTTAGCAGCCTATGTGAGTCACCTAACACATGTGGGAACCATCATTTGGCAACTAGCATGAAATATCTCATAAAATTACAAAAATATGAGTAATCATTCATGACTTATTTACATGAAAACAAAATTACATATCATTTATATCTAATCCATACACAAATGACCAAAAACACCTACAAACACTTTCATTCTTCAATTTTATTCATCTAATTGATCTCTCTCAAGTTCTATCTTCAAGTTCTAAGTGTTCTTCATAAATTCCAAAAGTTCTAGTTTCATAAAATCAAGAATACTTCCAAGATTGCAAGTTTACTTCCAAGTTTTCTAAATCCATTCCAAGTAATCATCAAAGATCAAGAAACCTTTGTTACTTACAGTAGGTTATCTTTCTAATACAAGGTAATAATCATATTCAAACTATAATTCAATTTCTATAACTATAACAATCTTATTTCGAGTGGAAATCTTACTTGAAATTGTTTTCGTGTCATGATTCTGCTTCAAGAACTTTCAAGCCATCCAAGGATCCTTTGAAGCTAGATCTATTTTTCTCATTTCCAGTAGGTTTATCCAAGGAACTTGAGGTAGTAATGATGTTCATAACATCATTCGATTCATACATATAAAGCTATCTTATTCGAAGGTTTAAACTTGTAATCACTAGAACATAGTTTAGTTAATTCTAAACTTGTTCGCAAATAAAAGTTAATCCTTCTAACTTGACTTTTAAAATCAACTAAACACATGTTCTATATCTTTATGATATGCTAACTTAATGATTTAAAACCTGGAAACACGAAAAACACCGTAAAATCGGATTTACGCCGTCGTAGTAACACCGCGGGCTGTTTTGGGTTAGTTAATTAAAAACTATGATAAACTTTGATTTAAAAGTTGTTATTCTGGGAAAATGATTTTTATTATGAACATGAAACTGTATCAAAAAATTATGGTTAAACTCAAAGTGGAAGTATGTTTTCTAAAATGGTCATCTAGACGTCGTTCTTTTTGACTGAAATGACTACCTTTACAAAAACGACTTGTAACTTATTTTTCCGACTATAAACCTGATATGTGCAGCGGGGTATACGAAATAGCTTATATTTTTACAGGAAATACTATTAAATACGATACAATTTTACACAAGATATTTATTTATTTATAGAATGGATATACTTAAACCTTGCTACAACACTTATAGGCAGTGTACCTAATCGTACAGTAGTGTAGTTTTTAGTAAGTCCGGTTCGTTCCACAGGGAAATCTTTAAACAAAGCTTAACGCTATATTAGTTTACTTCTATAAAAATACAAATATATATATAAGTAATATTATTATTATAAAGGGGGGTTTTTACCGTTTAATGACCGGTTTGTCGATTTTAAAACTTTAGTCACAGTTAAAACCAAATGTAAAATATTAAAAATAAATACAAGACTTAAATTAAAGCGTAAAGTAAATAACGATAATGAAATTGCGAATAATAAAAGTGCGATAAAATAAACTTGCGATAATTAAAAAGTACGATAATTAAAAGTGCAATTAAATACAATAACAATAAAAATGCAATAATTAGAAGTGCAATTAAATATAAAATAAAGAAAATTAAGTATGAAATAAAAGAATTATGCTTATTTAAACTTCCATAATCATGATGTTTGACGTGTTAATTTTAGTTTTATGCCCATGGATTAATTGTCCTTTGTCCTGGATTATTTAATATGTCCGTCTGGTTTTTGTCCATAACAGTCCATCAGTCATAAATATAAAGTGCGAGTGTCCTCGTCAAATTATTCTTATACCCGAAGTTAAATATTCCAACTAATTGGGGACTTAAACTGTAACAAGATTTTAATACTTTGTTTAATAATTACACCAGGATGTCGACTGAGTGTAACCCAAGGTTTTAATATTTTGTTATCAATTATACCAAGTGTCCTTGTACATAATTTCACCCCTGTTTTAATTATTCTAGTGACTATTAATCCATTCCCGTGTCCGGTAAAATGAATAATTATTGGTATTTATAGATATCCCGCCCACCGTACCCATTCAAGCGTATGTCGTTATATATAAATACGTCGAATTATAAGTTTGTATATTAAATTAACAAGGTATTGTTTAGTTAATATAAAACCCATTAATAGCCCATAGTCTAATTTTCACAAGTGTCGTTCTTTTATCCAAACCCCAATTATGGTACAAAGCCCAATTACCCAATTTTAGTAATTAGCCCAACATCATGATTACTTCGGATTAAATAAGCATAATAATAACTTAGCTACGAGACATTAAATTAAAAAGGTTGAACATAACTTACAATGATTAAAAATAGCGTAGCGTTACACGGACAGAATTTCTACTTACACCTTTACAATATTCGCTAACATACCCTTATTATTAGGATTTAAAATTAAAATTAAAATTAAAATATAAATTATAAATATATATTACGTATATATTGAGAGAAGAAGGGAAAAAAGATTATGAAAAATGCTCAGAATTCGGTTGGCTTTATAGGGAGTTTCAAAGTTTGGGGCTCCGCGACTCGCGGCACTTTTGGCCTTCAAACTCCGCGAGTCGCGGAGTTTGAAATTACAGCTCACCCATTTTGGAGTCTCTCTTTCCGACGGTTTTTATTTATTTATATAATATATAAATAATTATAAGAATTATTTAAATATTATATTATATTTATGTGCATAGTTTCCTTGTAATTTTTAGTCCGTTGCGTCGAGCGTTGAGAGTTGACTCTGGTCCCGGTTCCGGATTTTCGAACGTCCTTGCGTACAATTTTATATTTTGTACTTTGCGTTTTGAATCTTGTACTCTTGTAATTTCGAGACGTTTCTTATCAATAATTGGAACCTCTTTGATCGTAAATTGTACTTTTGAGCTTTTTGGTCGTTTGCGTCTTCAATTCGTCGAATCTGTCTTTTGTCTTCACCTTTTATTATTTAAATGAATATCACTTGTAAATAGAACAATTGCAACTAAAAGCTTGTCTTTCTTGAGGAATAATGCTATGAAATATATGTTCGTTTTTAGCATTATCAAATATTCCCACACTTGAGCGTTGCTTATCCTCAAGCAATATCGTCTTGAAATACTAGAATCACTTCTTTATTCTTCACACTTTGTACATCAGTGATTTCTATACGGCGATATAAACAATGGTAGTAACGATATGGTTTACAGTCCCACATGACTATAAAAATTTAGATCCATTAAGGAAATTGGATCTTTATGAAAACATTTGATCTTTTGAAAATTAAGTCTAGTTTTTACCCTAGATAAGTTTTCCGGAATAACCCTTTACCGGTGTTTGCAAAATATTTTTGTGGGTTTGGTGGGTTTCAGATTTGAAAATTTTAGCTCAAAACTTGCGGTTTTGTGTCACCCACTTGCTAACCTTGTATTTGGAAAGCAACACGTCCAGTTTACTTGTCCCGTATATTACCTTTCGGTAAACTACCGTCCGGTTGTAAAGGAAAGCGTTGAACAAGCAACTGTTAAGGCAATGTCCCCTGACATGCTTTTAATTATGGTCTATAACGTGTCGGACGCAATTACTATCCTTGGTAGGAGCAATAGTAAAGCTCACCCTTATGATTTTTCGGTCTGGCACAAGGTCCTGTCTTTGACCACTATGCAACCACCGTTCTTACGGTTGACACCCGATTTGGTTCAGGTGACCTAATGAATTCCAGGTGAATTCCTAGGATTTTACGTTCAATGGTAATGAACGCATTGAAAATAGGGTTTTCAGAAAACAAATCGGTTTGTAATTTTGATCAAAATATTTTCTCGTTCAAGCTCGAGTTTAGATATCATTGAATTCCATGAGTTTGTAATTCTCAATCTTTAAGGTCAATCTCAAGGATTGAGTAATATCAGGCTTAAAAGCTGATTTTTAATCTTTAAGGAGATTATCCTTTCTGGGGATCTGATTCATTAGTCTTATCAAGCTAATTTGCATGGTGCCCCCCCCATTTTACGAGATAAATCCTTCTCATGGTTAGGATAAATCTGACCACTTGGCGACCCTGTTTAATGCTGAGGTCCGTGGATTTCCTGCTGATTTTAGTGATGACTTTTCTAGATTTTTCGTCAACCTACAGCTGGTCTGGACGACAACTTCATGACCTAAATCAAGAAGCGCGTGTCTTTTTCGGAAGACTTTACTTCCTTTTAATGATGGAATTGATTCATCATGTAGATCCATCTCTTCTTTTCTTTTATCGGGTAAAACAGTTTAGTTTAGTCCAAAGCAAAAGTATTTTCAGTTATTTGTTACAGATATATGTGACATATGTTTAAGATAACTTGGTAAATTTTCCCACACTTGGCTTTTATTTTCCTTTTTATCGTCCTCTATTCCATTTTAAATGAATTTTAACATTTTGGTTTGTTTCTCAATTTATGTCCTTTCTGAGGTAACAATAATTTCGGTGTTAAAACCTAGTTTTATTGTTCATAAATATGTATAAACATGATTTTGAGTTCATTTAATTGAAAATTTTGAAAAAATTTACTAGAATTGGGTAGTCAGTATATAAGACTAGGGCTGTTCTTTATTATCAGAGAGCACTAGATTCTAATACAACTACTGCTTTACTAGTATTTTTAATGGTAACCAAGTGTATAAAGTAAAAATTTTAAAATCCGAAAGAATTTAACCCCTTCCCACACTTGAGATCTTGCAATGCCCTCATTTGCAAGAAATCAGTAACAATTTAAATTATTGAGGGTGATTTGTGTGAAAATGATTAAATTTTACCAAAGTTTCCAAACATATTGGCGTTTGTTTGCTGAATGATAAATGGTGCACATCATTTGTTCATTCCGTCTTGTTGTTATTTCACATATATTTTGCATCTTGTCGTCAAAATTAGTTGCTTTTGCTGAACTTAATGCCAGTCTTTGAAAATGCGTTGTTTTACCCTGTTGTGTACATAAGATAAACTGCAAACATATATACATATTTTTGAAGTTTGGTATATTACCCCACATTCAAAAATTATTAAAATCTAAGAATAAAAGTTAGAGAATTATAAAAACTCTTACAATATTAACATAAGTATTTAAACGTATCAACATTACAAATTACAAAATAAATAAAACTTAAGTAGACTAGGGATGATATTGATACCAATAGGGGTTCCAGACATAACCATAGGTGCTATAGAATGCTTCGGCAGGGTTATACGTAGGATACGGTGGTTGCATCTCTATAGACCAGGGAGGGAATATGGGTTTCGGTGTAGGAATATAGTTTCTACCTATATGTTGGCAATGAGCTATGATTTGGTTCTGATGAACTTGTCAATCTTCAAATGCTCTCTGTCTAGCATTTTCGTACTCCTGTGAAGCTATAAACCTTTGCATTTCTTGCATCTCATTTCCCCCTCCTACATTACCTTGCTGTTGGTTTCTCTCAACCTGTGGATGTCTACCATGGTATGGTACTGCGGCGTTATTTCGCCTCTTCAAAACTTTCGCACCATGGTATACATTTAAACCTATAGTATCGCGGGGTTCTGGTTCTTCTACTAATAATCCCCCCCGACTTATATCCACACCGAGATATTCAGCAATCAAAGTAATAAAAATACCACCTCCTATTATGCTATGCGGTCTCATCCCCCTAACCATAGCTGATAAATAATAACCCACACAATACGGTATACTTACAGCGCTTTGTGGGTCTCGAATACACATATGGTAAAACAAATCCTGTTCATTTACCTTTTCCTTGTTCTTACCCCTTTGTGTAATCGAATTAGCTAAAAACCTATGAATCACTCTTAATTCAGCTCTATCTATATCCAAATAAGAGTAATTCCCCCCTTTGAATCGGTGATGGCTTGTCATTTGACTCCACACACCGTGTGTATCAAAATTTTCATCTATCTTTCTACCATTTAGTATCAACCCTCTACAATCGGCAGTTGCTAACTCCTCAGGCGTATATATACGTAAAGCCTGAGCCATGTCTAGTAAAGACATGTGGCGCATCGAACCGCCTAACAAAAATCTAATAAAAGATCGATCGGTTAAACTAGCTACCCGATCATTCAACTCTATACTACACAACAATTCTTCACACCATACTTTATATACAGGTCTACGCATGGTGAATAAACGTACCCAGTCATTAAAAGTAGAATTACCATACCTCTGTACAAGTAATTCCCTAATTGGCCCGGCCAATTCTACAGCTTCTAAGGGTCCCCATTCTATGACCCTAGGTACCTCAACAACTTTAGAATGAAGAGTATGCAAACCCCTTTGGTATTTTGGATAATCTATCCAAAGTCTGTCAAATCTCAGGTTCGGGTGCAACTCTTCCAAGTGCATATCAGAAAATGTCATGACTGGATGAGGTATATCTTGCTTGTAGTAGTTATCCACCTCCTGTTGTTCCACATTCTCAGCAGGAGCATTGCGAGCTTGGGATGAAGATTCACCCCTTTCAGTCTGCAAAACACATCAAACACAATTTTTGTGCATCCAAATATGCATTAGTGTCAGCAAAATCATCAATCAAAATAATTACAATGACATGATCAATTTATATCAAACTTAAGCTCATTTTCACATTTTTATCAAATCTACACTTTTTCAAATAAGCATATACGAAAATGTTCGCCAAGTTCATAAGCATTCAGCTCAAATAACATGTCAAAATAATCATTACTAGCAATTAAACAAGTTTCAAATGGCATTATCTCTCAAAAATCAAGTTCATGAATTTTAGACTTGAAAAAGTCCACTTTAATTCTCAAAATCATGTTTAGGCTCAAAGTTTGGATCATTTAACTACCTAGACATGTTACACTACTTAATTTAGCAACAATTCATGACAAAAATCGGCCATAACCTGTTTATATCAAAAAGCCCCAAATTTGCTCAGGAAGGACAGAGAACCCATTCGAGTAAAATCTATGAATATAATGATTCATAATAACATTACTACTCAAATAAAGGAGGCGCAACAAGGAGTTTTAAAAGAGGGAAATTTAAAGGATGAAATACCCAAAGGATCGGAGAAGCATCTTAATATTCGGGAAGACGGAACCCGGTATAGGGCTGAAAGGATTTGGGTACCAAAATTTGGAGATATGAGAGAAATGGTACTTAGAGAAGCTCATAAAACCAGATACTCAATACATCCTGGAACGGGGAAGATGTACAAGGATCTCAAGAAACATTTTTGGTGGCCGGGTATGAAAGCCGATGTTGCTAAATACGTAGGAGAATGTTTGACGTGTTCTAAGGTCAAAGCTGAGCATCAGAAACCATCAGGTCTACTTCAACAACCCGAAATCCCGGAATGGAAATGGGAAAACATTACCATGGATTTCATCACTAAATTGCCAAGGACTGCAAGTGGTTGTGATACTATTTGGGTAATAGTTGATCGTCTCACCAAATCAACACACTTCCTACCAATAAGAGAAGATGACAAGATGGAGAAGTTAGCACGACTGTATTTGAAGGAAGTCGTCTCCAGACATGGAATACCAATCTCTATTATCTCTGATAGGGATGGCAGATTTATTTCAAGATTCTGGCAGACATTACAGCAAGCATTAGGAACTCGTCTAGACATGAGTACTGCCTATCATCCACAAACTGATGGGCAGAGCGAAAGGACGATACAAACGCTTGAAGACATGCTACGAGCATGTGTTATTGATTTCGGAAACAGTTGGGATCGACATCTACCGTTAGCAGAATTTTCCTACAACAACAGCTACCATTCAAGCATTGAGATGGCGCCGTTTGAAGCACTTTATGGTAGAAAGTGCAGGTCTCCGATTTGTTGGAGTGAAGTGGGGGATAGACAGATTACGGGTCCGGAGATTATACAAGAAACTACCGAGAAGATCATCCAAATTCAACAACGGTTGAAAACCGCCCAAAGTCGACAAAAGAGCTACGCTGACATTAAAAGAAAAGATATAGAATTTGAAATTGGAGAGATGGTCATGCTTAAAGTGTCACCTTGGAAAGGCGTTGTTCGATTTGGTAAACGAGGGAAATTAAATCCAAGGTATATTGGACCATTCAAGATTATTGATCGTGTCGGACCAGTATATTGGAAATTAAATCCAAGGTACTGTAGTGACCCGAACTTTTCCATGTTTATATATATTAATTGAGATTGATGTTTACATGATTAAATGTTTCCAACATGTTAAGCAATCAAACTTGTTAAGACTTGATTAATTGAAATATGTTTCATATAGACAATTGACCACCCAAGTTGACCGGTGATTCACGAACGTTAAAACTTGTAAAAAAAAACTATATGATGACATATATATGGTTATATATATAGTTAACATGATATTATGATAAGTAAACATATCATTAATTATATTAACAATGAACTACATATGTAAAAACAAGACTACTAACTTAATGATTTTGAAACGAGACATATATGTAACGTTTATCGTTGTAACGACATTTAATGTATATATATCATATTAAGAGATATTCGTACATCATAATATCATGATAATATAATAATTTAAAATCTCTTTTGATATTATAAACATTGGGTTAACAACATTTAACAAGATCGTTAACCTAAAGGTTTCAAAACAACACTTACATGTAACGACTAACGATGACTTAACGACTCAGTTAAAATGTATATACATGTAGTGTTTTAATATGTATTTATACACTTTTGAAAGACTTCAATACACTTATCAAAATACTTCTACTTAACAAAAATGCTTACAATTACATTCTCGTTCAGTTTCATCAACAATTCTACTCGTATGCACCCGTATTCGTACTCGTACAATACACAGCTTTTAGATGTATGTACTATTGGTATATACACTCCAATGATCAGCTCTTAGCAGCCCATGTTAGTCACCTAACACATGTGGGAACCATCATTTGGCAACTAGCATGAAATATCTCATAAAATTACAAAAATATGAGTAATCATTCATGACTTATTTACATGAAAACAAAATTACATATCCTTTATATCTAATCCATACACCAACGACCAAAAACACCTACAAACACTTTCATTCTTCAATTTTCTTCATCTAATTGAACTCTCTCAAGTTCTATCTTCAAGTTCTAAGTGTTCTTCATAAATTCCAAAAGTTCTAGTTTCATAAAATCAAGAATACTTTCAAGTTTGCTAGCTCACTTCCAATCTTGTAAGGTGATCATCCAACCTCAAGAAATCTTTGTTTCTTACAGTAGGTTATCATTCTAATACAAGGTAATAATCATATTCAAACTTTGGTTCAATTTCTATAACTATAACAATCTTATTTCAAGTGATGATCTTACTTGAACTTGTTTTCGTGTCATGATTTTGCTTCAAGAACTTTGAGCCATCCAAGGATCCATTGAAGCTAGATCCATTTTTCTCTTTTCCAGTAGGTTTATCCAAGGAAATTAAGGTAGTAATGATGTTCATAACATCATTCGATTCATACATATAAAGCTATCTTATTCGAAGGTTTAAACTTGTAATCACTAGAACATAGTTTAGTTAATTCTAAACTTGTTCGCAAACAAAAGTTAATCCTTCTAACTTGACTTTTAAAATCAACTAAACACATGTTCTATATCTATATGATATGCTAACTTAATGATTTAAAACCTGGAAACACGAAAAACACCGTAAAACCGGATTTACGCCGTCGTAGTAACACCGCGGGCTGTTTTGGGTTAGTTAATTAAAAACTATGATAAACTTTGATTTAAAAGTTGTTATTCTGAGAAAATGATTTTTATTATGAACATGAAACTATATCCAAAAATTATGGTTAAACTCAAAGTGGAAGTATGTTTTCTAAAATGGTCATCTAGATGTCGTTCTTTCGACTGAAATGACTACCTTTACAAAAACGACTTGTAACTTATTTTTCCGACTATAAACCTATACTTTTTCTGTTTAGATTCATAAAATAGAGTTCAATATGAAACCATAGCAATTTGATTCACTCAAAACGGATTTAAAATGAAGAAGTTATGGGTAAAACAAGATTGGATAATTTTTCTCATTTTAGCTACGTGAAAATTGGTAACAAATCTATTCCAACCATAACTTAATCAACTTGTATTATATATTATGTAATCTTGAGATACCATAGACACGTATACAATGTTTCGACCTATCATGTCGACACATCTATATATATTTCGGAACAACCATAGACACTCTATATGTGAATGTTGGAGTTAGCTATACAGGGTTGAGGTTGATTCCAAAATATATATAGTTTGAGTTGTGATCAATACTGAGATACGTATACACTGGGTCGTGGATTGATTCAAGATAATATTTATCGATTTATTTCTGTACATCTAACTGTGGACAACTAGTTGTAGGTTACTAACGAGGACAGCTGACTTAATAAACTTAAAACATCAAAATATATTAAAAGTGTTGTAAATATATTTTGAACATACTTTGATATATATGTATATATTGTTATAGGTTCGTGAATCAACCAGTGGCCAAGTCTTACTTCCCGACGAAGTAAAAATCTGTGAAAGTGAGTTATAGTCCCACTTTTAAAATCTAATATTTTTGGGATGAGAATACATGCAGGTTTTATAAATGATTTACAAAATAGACACAAGTACGTGAAACTACATTCTATGGTTGAATTATCGAAATCGAATATGCCCCTTTTTATTAAGTCTGGTAATCTAAGAATTAGGGAACAGACACCCTAATTGACGCGAATCCTAAAGATAGATCTATTGGGCCTAACAAACCCCATCCAAAGTACCGGATGCTTTAGTACTTCGAAATTTATATCATATCCGAAGGGTGTCCCGGAATGATGGGGATATTCTTATATATGCATCTTGTTATTGTCGGTTACCAGGTGTTCACCATATGAATGATTTTTATCTCTATGTATGGGATGTGTATTGAAATATGAAATCTTGTGGTCTATTGTTACGATTTGATATATATAGGTTAAACCTATAACTCACCAACATTTTTTGTTGACGTTTTAAGCATGTTTATTCTCAGGTGATTATTAAGAGCTTCCGCTGTCGCATACTTAAATAAGGACAAGATTTGGAGTCCATGCTTGTATGATATTGTGTAAAAACTGCATTCAAGAAACTTATTTTGTTGTAACATATTTGTATTGTAAACCATTATGTAATGGTCGTGTGTAAACAGGATATTTTAGATTATCATTATTTGATAATCTACGTAAAGCTTTTTAAACCTTTATTGATGAAATAAAGGTTATGGTTTGTTTAAAAATGAATGCAGTCTTTGAAAAACGTCTCATATAGAGGTCAAAACCTCGCAACGAAATCAATTAATATGGAACGTTTTTAATCAATAAGAACGGGACATTTCAGTTGGTATCAGAGCGTTGGTCTTAGAGAACCAGAAAATTTGCATTAGTGTGTCTTATCGAGTTTGTTAGGATGCATTAGTGAGTCTGGACTTCGACCGTGTTTTCTTTAAAAATGATTGCTTAACATTTTTGTTGGAAACTATATATTTTTAACATATGAATATTATGTGATATATTAATCTCTTAACGTGTTTGATATTATGTGATAGATGTCTACCTCTAGAACAAGTCCCATTGACTCACCTAATAATAATGAAGAGTCAAATGTAAATTGGAATGATTTGTGGACTGATTCACAAGTTCCCGAAGAAGAACCGGAAGAAGAGTCGGAACCGGAAGAAGAATCGGAACCGGAAGAAGAATCGGAACCGGATGAAGAAATAGAACCGG
This sequence comes from Rutidosis leptorrhynchoides, assembly GCF_046630445.1. Lineage (NCBI taxonomy): Eukaryota > Viridiplantae > Streptophyta > Magnoliopsida > Asterales > Asteraceae > Rutidosis > Rutidosis leptorrhynchoides. Next base: position 167,371,263 of record NC_092339.1, on the reverse strand, counting down.
TGGGGGAAATAATAAAACGGTTAAGTAAAAGAAAATCCTCAACCAACCGACCAAAGTTAATTATGGTCAATGGTGTTTCCGCCAAGGAAGCAAAATATTGGGAGGGTTACCAATTCTCCGATGAATCGGATTCCGACGAGAATTCCGATGATGTTATAGAAATTACTCCAACTGAATTTAAAAAGGCAAAAGAAAATAATAAGGGAAAGGGCATAAAAATAGAGAAATCTAATTCCAACCCCGATGAACTTTATATGTATCGTCAACCCCCGAAGTCCTTAAGTTGTAACAATGACCCGGGAACCTCTAAACCACCAGGTTTTTCTAAACCAATGTGGACAACGACGGTTCGTATTAGGGGAACATCATATATCCCTAGAAACTTGGCAAAATGAACCAAAACCGAAGAAGAAGAAACGAGCGAGTCGGAATAAGATAGTTGTATTCGTGTGGTGTAATATATGGAATATAGTGTTCTTATGCTTTATGATATATGTAAAAATTGCTTGTATTAATAAGTATTTTTTTTATGAATCTAACTCTTGTCTATTTTACAGTTTAAAAATACAAAATGGATAGACAACCCAATATTTTAAGAGACCTACCCGGAGACATGATTGATGAAATCTTGTCTAGAGTCGGCCAGAATTCTTCGGCACAACTATTTAAGGCGAGATCAGTTTGTAAGACATTCGAAGAACGTTCCAAGAATGTCTTGGTTTATAAGAGACTTTCGTTTGAAAGATGGGGGATATCACATTGGGAAACCCATAAGTTACGATGTGTTTACTTTGACGCATATATTGCGGGGAACCCAAATGCTATTTTACGCAACGGGTTAAGAAATTATTTTGACTCAATATATCCGAATATTGGACTTCGTGATTTAGAAAAAGCGGCTAACATGCAACATAAAGAAGCATGTTATGCTTACGGATTAGTAATGTTCGCTTCTCACCAAAGTGAGAACAAGAACATCGGGCTACAACTATTAAACAAAACGTTTCCACAAGTGACGGAGTCGGTAATTGGGGTAAGAAATGAGGTTTTTAGATTATTACGGGACTGTTGGACATTACGTAACCCTCGTCCCTTTGATGACGTTACAACACGCTGTCTTATCAACGGCCATAACGGTTATGTTGCACAAGACCAAGGATGGGAAGTAGTCCTAGTAAAACCAGAATGCATGACTTGTTTCTGGACGTATGAATTACGTGTATTTATTGCCTTTGCTGAACGACTTGTGTACTAGCTAGAATTGTCTTCACAACTATCTTGTATCAAAGTTATTGTGTGCTATATTTCATGCTTTATGTAAAATAAGCGGTATTGTAAGTTTGTAAAATATTGTATAAAAGTTTGAACGCGAAATATTATTATAATCAGTTTTTCATATAGAATTGTAGTAGTTGAATTGTATATTAGCTACTAAGTATGAACTTAACGGGTAGGTACTACCCGAATTTAAACTTATAAAACGCTAATATGAAGAAAAAGCTTTTATAAATGAGTTCATATTATGCTACGAAATACTATTAACTACTCTTAATATTCTGTATGATTAACTTGTTCCATTTAACTATTTTGAAGGAAATGGCACCGACTACTCGACACACCGTGAATATGAATGAAGAGGAATTCCGTACTTTTCTAGCTTCAAACATAGCCGCAGTACAGGCTGCGCTACATACCAACAATAACCTTGGATCTAGCAGTACAGGAAATCGTGTAGGATGCACCTACAAAGAATTCACTGCCTGCAAACATTTGGAATTTGATGGAACCGAAGGACCGATCGGATTGAAACGGTGGACCGAGAAGGTTGAATCGGTGTTTGCCATAAGTAAGTGTACTGAAGAGGACAAAGTGAAGTACGCTACGCATACCTTCACAGGTTCTGCGTTAACATGGTGGAATACCTATCTAGAGCAAGTGGGACAAGATGATGCGTACGCACTACCGTGGTCAGCATTCAAGCACTTGATGAACGAGAAGTACCGTCCCAGAACCGAGGTCAATAAGCTCAAGACAGAACTTAGAGGGTTACGAACCCAAGGATTTGATATTACCACGTACGAAAGACGATTCACAGAATTGTGCTTATTGTGTCCGGGAGCATTCGAAGATGAGGAAGAGAAGATCGACGCGTTTGTGAAAGGATTACCGGAAAGAATCCAAGAAGATATAAGTTCACACGAGCCCGCCTCCATACAACAGGCATGTAGAATGGCTCACAAACTAGTGAACCAGATTGAAGAAAGAATTAAAGAACAGACTGCTGAAGAGGCCAATGTGAAGCAAGTCAAAAGAAAGTGGGAGGAAAACGGTGATAAGAATCACCAATACAACAACAACAGCAATTACAACAATAATCGCAACAATTATCCCAACAATCGCAACATCAATCGCAACTACAACAAACGGCCCAACAACAACAACAACAACAACAACAGCAACTACAACAATCATCCCAACAACAATAATAACCGCAACAACAACAACAATCAGAAGCAACTATGCCAAAGGTGTGAAAAGAATCACTCGGGGTTCTGCACCAAATTTTGCAACAAGTGTAAAAGAAATGGTCATAGCGCGGCGAAGTGTGAGGTCTACGGACCAGGGGTTAATAGAACGAAAGGAACAAATGGTGTCGGAACGAGTAATGGCGGAGCAAGTAGTGTCGGAGCAAGTTATGCCAATGTAGTTTGTTATAAATGTGGAAAACCAGGCCACATTATTAGAAATTGCCCGAACCAGGAGAACACGAATGGACAAGGCCGTGGAAGAATTTTCAATATTAATGCGGTAGAGGCACAGGAAGACCCGGAGCTTGTTACGGGTACGTTTCTTATTGACAATAAATCTGCTTACGTTTTATTTGATTCGGGTGCGGATAGAAGCTATATGAGTAGAGATTTTTGTGCTAAATTAAGTTGTCCATTGACGCCTTTGGATAGTAAATTTTTACTCGAATTAGCAAATGGTAAATTAATTTCAGCAGATAATATATGTCGGAATCGAGAAATTAAACTGGTTAGCGAAACATTTAAGATTGATTTGATACCAGTAGAGTTAGGGAGTTTTGATGTGATAATCGGTATGGACTGGTTGAAAGAAGTGAAAGCGGAGATCGTTTGTTACAAAAATGCAATTCGCATTATACGAGAAAAAGGAAAACCCTTAATGGTGTACGGAGAAAAGGGCAACACGAAGCTACATCTTATTAGTAATTTGAAGGCACAAAAACTAATAAGAAAAGGTTGCTATGCTGTTCTAGCACACGTCGAGAAAGTACAAACTGAAGAAAAGAGCATCAATGATGTTCCCATTGCAAAAGAATTTCCCGATGTATTTCCGAAAGAATTACCGGGATTACCCCCACATCGATCCGTTGAATTTCAAATAGATCTTGTACCAGGAGCTGCACCAATAGCTCGTGCTCCTTACAGACTCGCACCCAGCGAGATGAAAGAACTGCAAAGCCAATTACAAGAACTTTTAGAGCGTGGTTCCATTCGACCAAGCACATCACCGTGGGGAACTCCTGTTTTGTTTGTCAAGAAGAAAGATGGTACATTCAGGTTGTGTATCGACTACCGAGAGTTGAACAAACTTACCATCAAGAACCGCTACCCACTACCGAGAATCGACGACTTATTTGATCAACTACAAGGCTCGTCTGTTTATTCAAAGATTGACTTACGTTCCGGGTATCATCAAATGCGGGTGAAAGAAGATGATATTCCAAAGACTGCTTTCAGAACACGTTACGGTCATTACGAGTTTATGGTCATGCCGTTTGGTTTAACTAATGCACCAGCTGTGTTCATGGACCTTATGAACCGAGTGTGTGGACCATACCTTGACAAGTTTGTCATTGTTTTCATTGATGACATACTTATTTACTCAAAGAATGACCAAGAACACGGTGAACATTTGAGAAAGGTGTTAGAAGTATTGAGGAAGGAAGAATTGTACGCTAAGTTTTCAAAGTGTGCATTTTGGTTGGAAGAAGTTCAATTCCTCGGTCACATAGTGAACAAAGAAGGTATTAAGGTGGATCCGGCAAAGATAGAAACTGTTGAAAAGTGGGAAACCCCGAAAACTCCGAAACACATACGCCAGTTTTTAGGACTAGCTGGTTACTACAGAAGGTTTATCCAAGACTTTTCCAGAATAGCAAAACCCTTGACTGCATTAACGCATAAAGGGAAGAAATTTGAATGGAATGATGAACAACAGAAAGCGTTTCAGTTATTGAAGAAAAAGCTAACTACGGCACCTATATTGTCATTGCCTGAAGGGAATGATGATTTTGTGATTTATTGTGATGCATCAAAGCAAGGTCTCGGTTGTGTATTAATGCAACGAACGAAGGTGATTGCTTATGCGTCTAGACAATTGAAGATTCACGAACAAAATTATACGACGCATGATTTAGAATTAGGCGCGGTTGTTTTTGCATTAAAGACTTGGAGGCACTACTTATATGGGGTCAAAAGTATTATATATACCGACCACAAAAGTCTTCAACACATATTTAATCAGAAACAACTGAATATGAGGCAGCGTAGGTGGATTGAATTATTGAATGATTACGACTTTGAGATTCGTTACCACCCGGGGAAGGCAAATGTGGTAGCCGATGCCTTGAGCAGGAAGGACAGAGAACCCATTCGAGTAAAATCTATGAATATAATGATTCATAATAACATTACTACTCAAATAAAGGAGGCGCAACAAGGAGTTTTAAAAGAGGGAAATTTAAAGGATGAAATACCCAAAGGATCGGAGAAGCATCTTAATATTCGGGAAGACGGAACCCGGTATAGGGCTGAAAGGATTTGGGTACCAAAATTTGGAGATATGAGAGAAATGGTACTTAGAGAAGCTCATAAAACCAGATACTCAATACATCCTGGAACGGGGAAGATGTACAAGGATCTCAAGAAACATTTTTGGTGGCCGGGTATGAAAGCCGATGTTGCTAAATACGTAGGAGAATGTTTGACGTGTTCTAAGGTCAAAGCTGAGCATCAGAAACCATCAGGTCTACTTCAACAACCCGAAATCCCGGAATGGAAATGGGAAAACATTACCATGGATTTCATCACTAAATTGCCAAGGACTGCAAGTGGTTGTGATACTATTTGGGTAATAGTTGATCGTCTCACCAAATCAACACACTTCCTACCAATAAGAGAAGATGACAAGATGGAGAAGTTAGCACGACTGTATTTGAAGGAAGTTGTCTCCAGACATGGAATACCAATCTCTATTATCTCTGATAGGGATGGCAGATTTATTTCAAGATTCTGGCAGACATTACAGCAAGCATTAGGAACTCGTCTAGACATGAGTACTGCCTATCATCCACAAACTGATGGGCAGAGCGAAAGGACGATACAAACGCTTGAAGACATGCTACGAGCATGTGTTATTGATTTCGGAAACAGTTGGGATCGACATCTACCGTTAGCAGAATTTTCCTACAACAACAGCTACCATTCAAGCATTGAGATGGCGCCGTTTGAAGCACTTTATGGTAGAAAGTGCAGGTCTCCGATTTGTTGGAGTGAAGTGGGGGATAGACAGATTACGGGTCCGGAGATTATACAAGAAACTACCGAGAAGATCATCCAAATTCAACAACGGTTGAAAACCGCCCAAAGTCGACAAAAGAGCTACGCTGACATTAAAAGAAAAGATATAGAATTTGAAATTGGAGAGATGGTCATGCTTAAAGTGTCACCTTGGAAAGGCGTTGTTCGATTTGGTAAACGAGGGAAATTAAATCCAAGGTATATTGGACCATTCAAGATTATTGATCGTGTCGGACCAGTATATTGGAAATTAAATCCAAGGTACTGTAGTGACCCGAACTTTTCCATGTTTATATATATTAATTGAGATTGATGTTTACATGATTAAATGTTTCCAACATGTTAAGCAATCAAACTTGTTAAGACTTGATTAATTGAAATATGTTTCATATAGACAATTGACCACCCAAGTTGACCGGTGATTCACGAACGTTAAAACTTGTAAAAAAAAACTATATGATGACATATATATGGTTATATATATAGTTAACATGATATTATGATAAGTAAACATATCATTAATTATATTAACAATGAACTACATATGTAAAAACAAGACTACTAACTTAATGATTTTGAAACGAGACATATATGTAACGTTTATCGTTGTAACGACATTTAATGTATATATATCATATTAAGAGATATTCGTACATCATAATATCATGATAATATAATAATTTAAAATCTCTTTTGATATTATAAACATTGGGTTAAGAACATTTAACAAGATCGTTAACCTAAAGGTTTCAAAACAACACTTACATGTAACGACTAACGATGACTTAACGACTCAGTTAAAATGTATATACATGTAGTGTTTTAATATGTATTTATACACTTTTGAAAGACTTCAATACACTTATCAAAATACTTCTACTTAACAAAAATGCTTACAATTACATTCTCGTTCAGTTTCATCAACAATTCTACTCGTATGCACCCGTATTCGTACTCGTACAATACACAGCTTTTAGATGTATGTACTATTGGTATATACACTCCAATGATCAGCTCTTAGCAGCCCATGTTAGTCACCTAACACATGTGGGAACCATCATTTGGCAACTAGCATGAAATATCTCATAAAATTACAAAAATATGAGTAATCATTCATGACTTATTTACATGAAAACAAAATTACATATCCTTTATATCTAATCCATACACCAACGACCAAAAACACCTACAAACACTTTCATTCTTCAATTTTCTTCATCTAATTGAACTCTCTCAAGTTCTATCTTCAAGTTCTAAGTGTTCTTCATAAATTCCAAAAGTTCTAGTTTCATAAAATCAAGAATACTTTCAAGTTTGCTAGCTCACTTCCAATCTTGTAAGGTGATCATCCAACCTCAAGAAATCTTTGTTTCTTACAGTAGGTTATCATTCTAATACAAGGTAATAATCATATTCAAACTTTGGTTCAATTTCTATAACTATAACAATCTTATTTCAAGTGATGATCTTACTTGAACTTGTTTTCGTGTCATGATTTTGCTTCAAGAACTTTGAGCCATCCAAGGATCCATTGAAGCTAGATCCATTTTTCTCTTTTCCAGTAGGTTTATCCAAGGAAATTAAGGTAGTAATGATGTTCATAACATCATTCGATTCATACATATAAAGCTATCTTATTCGAAGGTTTAAACTTGTAATCACTAGAACATAGTTTAGTTAATTCTAAACTTGTTCGCAAACAAAAGTTAATCCTTCTAACTTGACTTTTAAAATCAACTAAACACATGTTCTATATCTATATGATATGCTAACTTAATGATTTAAAACCTGGAAACACGAAAAACACCGTAAAACCGGATTTACGCCGTCGTAGTAACACCGCGGGCTGTTTTGGGTTAGTTAATTAAAAACTATGATAAACTTTGATTTAAAAGTTGTTATTCTGAGAAAATGATTTTTATTATGAACATGAAACTATATCCAAAAATTATGGTTAAACTCAAAGTGGAAGTATGTTTTCTAAAATGGTCATCTAGATGTCGTTCTTTCGACTGAAATGACTACCTTTACAAAAACGACTTGTAACTTATTTTTCCGACTATAAACCTATACTTTTTCTGTTTAGATTCATAAAATAGAGTTCAATATGAAACCATAGCAATTTGATTCACTCAAAACGGATTTAAAATGAAGAAGTTATGGGTAAAACAAGATTGGATAATTTTTCTCATTTTAGCTACGTGAAAATTGGTAACAAATCTATTCCAACCATAACTTAATCAACTTGTATTATATATTATGTAATCTTGAGATACCATAGACACGTATACAATGTTTCGACCTATCATGTCGACACATCTATATATATTTCGGAACAACCATAGACACTCTATATGTGAATGTTGGAGTTAGCTATACAGGGTTGAGGTTGATTCCAAAATATATATAGTTTGAGTTGTGATCAATACTGAGATACGTATACACTGGGTCGTGGATTGATTCAAGATAATATTTATCGATTTATTTCTGTACATCTAACTGTGGACAACTAGTTGTAGGTTACTAACGAGGACAGCTGACTTAATAAACTTAAAACATCAAAATATATTAAAAGTGTTGTAAATATATTTTGAACATACTTTGATATATATGTATATATTGTTATAGGTTCGTGAATCAACCAGTGGCCAAGTCTTACTTCCCGACGAAGTAAAAATCTGTGAAAGTGAGTTATAGTCCCACTTTTAAAATCTAATATTTTTGGGATGAGAATACATGCAGGTTTTATAAATGATTTACAAAATAGACACAAGTACGTGAAACTACATTCTATGGTTGAATTATCGAAATCGAATATGCCCCTTTTTATTAAGTCTGGTAATCTAAGAATTAGGGAACAGACACCCTAATTGACGCGAATCCTAAAGATAGATCTATTGGGCCTAACAAACCCCATCCAAAGTACCGGATGCTTTAGTACTTCGAAATTTATATCATATCCGAAGGGTGTCCCGGAATGATGGGGATATTCTTATATATGCATCTTGTTATTGTCGGTTACCAGGTGTTCACCATATGAATGATTTTTATCTCTATGTATGGGATGTGTATTGAAATATGAAATCTTGTGGTCTATTGTTACGATTTGATATATATAGGTTAAACCTATAACTCACCAACATTTTTTGTTGACGTTTTAAGCATGTTTATTCTCAGGTGATTATTAAGAGCTTCCGCTGTCGCATACTTAAATAAGGACAAGATTTGGAGTCCATGCTTGTATGATATTGTGTAAAAACTGCATTCAAGAAACTTATTTTGTTGTAACATATTTGTATTGTAAACCATTATGTAATGGTCGTGTGTAAACAGGATATTTTAGATTATCATTATTTGATAATCTACGTAAAGCTTTTTAAACCTTTATTGATGAAATAAAGGTTATGGTTTGTTTAAAAATGAATGCAGTCTTTGAAAAACGTCTCATATAGAGGTCAAAACCTCGCAACGAAATCAATTAATATGGAACGTTTTTAATCAATAAGAACGGGACATTTCATCGTCCCTCCCTCGGGTAAAGCAATTTCGGTTCAATGACCTAGTTTTCAACTTACGACGAATTTTAAAAATCATATTTTTAACTTAATGAGATAAAGTAAATTTTTGTTTTTAAATTCACACAATTTAAATATAAATTCAAAATTAATATTAAAAATTCACACCAAACTTACAACTTGAAATGCATAAAATTAAAAATTCATATTTTTAAAAATTAAAAAATTACACCAAACTTAATTTAAAAATTCATATTATAAATTCACACCAAACTTATATTAATTTTTCAAATATTTACAATTTTAAATATATTGTTTGTACAAAGTTTACAATATTAATTTAAGATTTAAATATTAATTTTAAAAACATGGTAAAAATAAAATTAAAAATCTTTTTGGCTTTTTATCCCACTTTAATCAATCAAATATTATCAAAAATATGCGCCCCTCTTTTCAGTAAAGTAATTTCGGTTCCAAGACCTAATTTAACTCATGACGAATTTTTGAAATATTTTGGGTTGATTGATTAAAGATATTTATACCTTAAGAATAAACGTTAAATTTCGCAGTGATGTAATAAATTTTTGAATGATATCAATAATTTCGGTCGCCAAACCTAATTTTAATCAATACCAATTTAATACTTTTTAGCGAACAAATTAGCGTTTATTATCAAAAGGTTAAAAATAAAAAATAAAAATAAAATAAAAACTGTACAGACATACCTGTGAAATAGATTTCTTAGTTATATGATCTATCCCATTCATAAGATAGTTGATTTAATTGGTTTTCCATTGCTACATAGGCGTAACCTCGAGCATTCAGTGTCTTTTCTTCTAAACATATGAACGGTCCGTCTCTGCATAAAGTAACAAATTCGGTATTTGAATAGGTTTGATTATTTGAACATTTACCTCCATGTGACCATTTTCCGCATTTGTGACATCTTTCTAGGTGTCGTGCTCTTCTTTTCGCTGCGGATTTTGATTTTCCTTTACCAAATTGTAACTTATTATCTTCGCATCTGGATTCTTTTCTAACTCCGTCCATTCTTTCTCTGATTACTGATACTATTTCACTCGGTAGTATGTCATTATTACGTTTAGTGATCAAAGCGTGTAGCATTAGACCATGGTTTAGTTCACAGGCAGTCTTCATTTCCTAAAAAAATAAAAATTCAGAATGGGGGGAGAAGACTAGTTCTTTAGGGTCTGCTAGGGAAAGACCATTCGGGTTCCATTTTCGAGAACTACACGAAAACAGACAATCTAACTCTAATAGAAATACATATTATCCTTTAAAGACTTGATTCTCCCCACACTTATTTAGCTGTGGTGTCGAAATTGTGATTAACTTCGTTGTCGACTTCCATCGGACCATGTATGTAATGTTTAACTCTGTGACCATTAACTTTAAATTCAATTCCATTTGAATTTATCAATTCTACTGTTCCGTATGGGAAAACACTTTTGACTATGAATGGTCCAGACCATCTTGATTTCAATTTTCCAGGAAATAGCTTGAATCGTGAATTGAAAAGAAGAACTCTGTCTCCTTCTTTAAATTCTTTTGAACTTCTGATTCTTTTATCATGCCATTTCTTCGTTCTTTCTTTATAGATTAACGAATTATCGTATGCTTCATGTCTTAATTCTTCTAATTCGTTTAGTTGACTTAATCGTAGACGTCCGGCTTCATGTAAATCAAGATTACATGTCTTCAAAGCCCAAAATGCTTTGTGTTCAATTTCTACTGGAAGATGACATGCTTTTCCATAAACAAGTCTAAAAGGTGTGGTTCCAATTGGAGTTTTGTAGGCTGTTCTAAAAGCCCAGAGTGCATCCTCCAATTTAATGGACCATTCCTTCGGATTTGATCCTACGGTTTTCTCTAGAATACGTTTTAAAGCTCGGTTGGTATTTTCAACTTGTCCACTTGTTTGTGGATAATATGCGGTGGAGATTTTATGCGTTACTCCATATCTTTTAAGAACTTTCTCAAGTTGATTATTACAGAAATGAGTTCCCCGATCACTTATTAAAGCTTTCGATGTTCCAAACCTTGCAAAAAAGACGTTTTAAAAAGTTGACTACAACTCATGCATCGTTAGTTGAGAGAGCTTGTGCTTCTGCCCATTTAGATACATAATCAATGGCTACGAGTATATATAGATTATTATGAGATTTTGGAAATGGACCCATAAAGTCAATACCCCAAATGTCAAATACTTCACATACTTGGATGAAATTTTGTGGCATTTCATCACGTTGACTTATTTTTCCGGCCCTTTGACAAGCATCACAAGATTTGCAAAGAAGGTGTGCGTCTTTGTAAATTGTAGGCCAATAGAATCTAGCATCATAAACTTTTCTTGCTGTTAGTTGAGGCCCATAATGCCCTCCTGTTGGTCCTGTGTGACAATGGTTTAATATTTTACTAGCTTCATCTACAAATACACATCGGCATATTATTCCATTGGGACAACTTTTAAACAGATGTGGATCTTCCCAAAAATAGTGTTTTATATCACTGAAGAATTTCTTTCGCCTTTGGTACGATAATCCTTTTTCAAGGAATCCACATACTAAATAGTTTGCATAGTCTGCAAACCATGGAATTTCTTTATAATCTATCTTCAATAGATATTCATCAGGAAAGTTGTCTTGTATGGCCGATTCATTTAGAACTTCTAATTCGGGATTTTCAAGACGAGAAAGATGATCAGCGGCGAGATTTTCTCTCCTCTTTTATCTCGGATTTCAATATCAAACAATTGTAAGAGTAAGATCTAACGGATTAATCTTGGTTTAGCATCTTGTTTCGAAAATAGGTATCTAAGAGCAGAATGGTCGGTATAGACCACCGTTTTTGCTAGAACGAGATATGATCGAAATTTGTCAAAAGCAAAGACAATAGCAAGGAGTTCTTTTTCAGTAGTTGTATAGTTCGTTTGTGCTCCTTGTAACGTCTTACTAGCATAATATATAGGTTGAAATCGTTTTTCAATCCTTTGTCCTAAAACGGCTCCCATTGCAAAATCACTTGCATCGCACATTAGTTCAAATGGTAGATTCCAATTTGGTGTTATCATGATCGGCGCATTAGTTAGTTTTTCTTTAAGAATATTAAAAGATTTGATACACTCATCGGAAAAGATGAATGGAGCATCCTTTTCTAGTAGTTTATTCACAGGAGTGGCAATTTTAGAAAAATCTTTTATGAAACGTCGGTAAAAACCGGCATGCCCTAGAAAACTCCTAACTCCTCTAACATTGGTGGGATGTGGAAGTTTAGAAATTACATCTACTTTAGCTCTATCCACTTCAATTCCTTCTTTTGAAATTTTATGACCAAGAACGATGCCTTCTTTAACCATGAAATGGCATTTCTCCCAATTAAGTACTAGATTTGATTGTTCGCATCTAATAAGCATTCGTTCCAGATTAACTAGACATGATTCAAATGTATCACCGAAGACTGAAAAGTCATCCATGAAAACTTCCATGCATTCTTCTATCATGTCATGAAAAATCGCCATCATACACCTTTGAAAGGTTGCAGGGGCGTTGCAAAGTCCAAATGGCATACGTTTGTAAGCAAAAGTACCATAAGGGCACGTGAATGTGGTTTTCTTTTGATCTTCGGGTGCTATTGGAATTTGAAAATATCCGGAAAATCCATCTAGAAAACAATAGTAACTATTTCTGGCTAATCTTTCCAACATTTGATCTATGAAAGGTAAGGGAAAGTGATCTTTTCTGGTGGCGTCATTTAATTTTCTATAATCAATACATACACGCCATCCTGTTACAGTCCTAGTAGGAATAAGCTCATTTTTCTCATTTGTAATGACAGTCATGCCACCCTTCTTAGGCACGCATTGAACTGGGCTTACCCATGGACTATCAGAAATTGGATAAATTAAACCTGCGTCTAGCAGTTTAATAATCTCTTTCTTAACTACATCTTGCATATTAGGATTTAGTCTTCGTTGGCGTTGCACATACGTTTTATGACCTTCTTCCATAAGGATTTTATGTGTGCAATACGAAGGACTTATTCCTTTAATATCATGAATCTTCCATGCAATGGCTGGTTTATGAGCTTTCAACACAGAAATGAGTTGTGATTTCTCATTTTCAGTAAGAGAAGACGATATTATTACAGGTAATTCAGATTCACCATGTAAATAAGCGTATTCCAAATGGTTTGGAAGTGGCTTTAACTCTAATTTCGGAGGTTCTTCTATCGATGATTTGTATCGATATCTGTCTTCTTCTTTTAGCATTTGAATTTCTTCTGTTGTTGGTTCATATCCATTAGCTATAAGTGTAGCTAACATTTCAGCTTCATCAATTGGTTCATTACCTTCTCCTAAAGAACATTCTCCTGTTCCTTGTAATTCTGGAAATTCTTCTAATAATTCTGCATGTGCATCTATAGTTTGAATATAATAACATATATCATCTGCAGATTGTGGTTGTTGCATTGCTCTATCAACTGAAAAGGTAACACTCTCATCCTCTATACTTAGGGTCAATTTCTTACCGAACACGTCTATCATTGCTTTAGCCGTGTTTAAGAATGGTCTTCCTAATATGAGAGGAACTTGAGAATCTTCTTCCATGTCCAGAACAACAAAATCTACTGGAAATACTAAAGTACCAACTTTAACTAGCATGTTCTCCATTATCCCTCTAGGATATTTTATTGATCTATCGGCTAGTTGTATGCTTATTCTGGTTGGTTTCAATTCTCCAAGGTCTAGTTTAGCGTATAGTGAATACGGCATTAGATTTATACTAGCACCTAAGTCTGCCAATGCTTCTATTGAACTAAGACTACCCAGAAAACATGGAATTGTGAAACTTCCTGGATCAGATAGTTTTTCTAGTATCTTATTCAATAGCACTGCTGAACAATTAACATTCATAGTAACAGCCGAGAGTTCTTCCATTTTCTTTCTATTTGAGATTAGATCTTTCAAGAATTTAGCATATCTAGGCATTCTTGAAATCACATCAATGAAAGGAAGATTTACATTTATTTGTTTAAACATATCCAAGAATTTGGATTGCTCGGCTTCAAGTTTCTCTTTCTTCATTTTACTCGGGTAAGGAAGTGGTGGTTGGTATGGTTTAACATAAGGTTTATCCTTAGCTGTGTTATCTTCATTAACCTTTTCAACTACCGGTTCTTTTTCCTTATCTTGATCAGGTTGTGGTTCTTGTGGAGTAAGAATAGCTTCATCAGAAGTTACAGGTATTTCAGGTGGTTTAAGTGTTGTACCACTTCTTGTGGTAATAGCTTTAGCTGTTTCATTCCGGGGGTTAGCATTTGTATCACTAGGTAGACATCCCGGTTTTCTTTCACCTATTAACCTTGCTAGGTTACTTACTTCTTGTTCCAGATTTTGAATAGAAGCTTGTTGATTTCTAAATGCTTGAGCATTTTGTTCATTAGTTTGTTTCTGAGATGTGAAAAACTGCGTTAGAGTTTCAACTAGCTTTGTCATCATATCTTCTAAATTCAGCTTTTTATCATCGGTTTGTTGTGGTGGTTTGTTTTGAAAATTAGGTCTTTGCTGATTGTAATTATTATTGGATACTTGTTGATTGCTAGGACCTTGTTGGTTGTTGTATGGAATATTTCGGTTATAACTCTGGTTTTGATTGTAAATCGGTCTTGGCGGTTGATAATTATTCTGATAATTATTTCCAGGCCTTTGGTTTATGTATGAAATATTCTCTCTTTGTTCCATTGTTAATTCAATACTGAGACAATCTTTTGTCAAATGTGGTCCTCCACACTGCTCACAACTAATTCGTATTGAGTGAATATCTTTAGTCATCTTTTCCATTCGTGTCTCCACAGCATCTATCTTTGCAGAAATGGAATCTAAGTCATGGATAGAATCGGCTCTAGCTGCTTTAGATGATCTAACGATATCTTTTTCTTGGTGCCACTCATGTGAGTGGAAAGCAGTGTTATCAATAATTTTGTAAGCATCAGTTTCGGTTTTCTTCATAATAGAACCACCAGCTGCTATATCTATGTCTTTCCTTGTAGTGATGTCGCATCCTTGGTAGAATATTTGTACTATTTGACAGGTGTCTAAACCATGTTGCGGACATCCTCTTAATAACTTTCCATATCTTGTCCACGCCTCATATAGAGTTTCATTTGGCTTCTGTGTGAACATAACAATTTTTGCTTGAAGTCTTACGGCTTTAGATGCCGGAAAGAATTGTTTAAGAAAATTTTCAACTAAAACGTCCCATGTATCGATCGCCCCTTCAGGTAACGATTCCAACCAATCTTTGGCTTCTCCCTTTAAAGTCCAGGGAAATAACATGAGATATATCTGTTCATCTTCCACTTCTCGGATTTTAAATAGTGTGCAGATCCTATTAAAGGTACGTAGATGTTCATTTGGATCTTCCCTCGGCGCACCACTAAATTGGCATTGATTAGTCACCATGTGTAGAATTTGTCCTTTGATTTCATAATCTGGCGCATTAATGTCTGGATGAGTAATTGCGTGACCTTGGCCAGTGCGCTTAGCTCTCATTCTGTCTTCCATACTTAAAGGTTCCAGATTCTCCATAATTGAATTTGTTGAATCAGAATCACTAGAGGATTCTGATTTAATGGTTCGTTCCTCAACAATCTCTGTTTGAATGATTGGTGGTTTCGGAGGAAAGTTTAGTGGTTCAGGATCTACGAATCGTTCCTGAATATTCTCCGGATTCTCAATTGTGAGGTCGGGTTCAAAAAATGGATTATCGGAAATTTGAACTGAAGTACTTGGTCGACTGGATGACGATTCTAAAGAAAAATCAACGGCAGTAATATTTGCTAAATTTCTTGATCTAGTTACAGGTGGTGAACGTACAAAAGGTGGTGAACGTCTTGCTCGGTGCATTCACTGAATATCCTATTAGTTTTTAAAAGGAAAGAAAAATTATAATAAGTTATTCAATCAATAGACTTTTCTGATTTTGCCCACGTTTCGAATAGCCAAAAGATGCAGCAGAGGGGCAGGATTCGTTTGGTCTCAATATAATTGAGGACTGTTTGGCTCCAATAACCCGGTCCACGTACAAATCCAACTATTACTACGAACCAGAAAATTTTGATGTCTATTAATTTAACCACTTAAAATAAATATTCGTAATTTTAAGAAATTTAGATAAGAAGTAGAATAAAAATCTATGTCCTAAAAACTAGAATAGCGAGAAATAAGAAAGAAAAAGAGTTCGTCGAAAAAGGTCGAAAAAGAAAAATGGTTGAAAAATAAAAGGTGACGGAAAAATAAAAGAAACTTATAAAACTTAAAAACACTTGACTAACCTAACCTTATTACTACAACTAACTTAAAATTACAATCGCAAATTGAGATTACTAATTGGAATGATAATTGATACATAGGAAAAAGTCGTCTAAAAATATTAAAGCTTACAGGAAAAACTAAATCCCAAATGGAAATAACTTAAAAAGAAACTAAAACTTAAAAAGGCGTCGCAAAATTCTAAAGCACCTAAATCTTAGTCTAAAGAAAAAGCACTTAAGGAATTCTACGGCAAAGCCTAAAAATTTAGAAGTAAAAATAACTATGGCAAAAACTAAGTTTAAAACTAAATATGAGCTAAAAATACAAATATTACGCTAAAACAATTAAAAAGGGACAAAATATAAAAATATACAAAAAGTTGTAAAAAGTACAAATTTTATAAAAATATTATTTTTATATTATTTATTTATTAAAACTATTAATTTTACAAATTAATTAAACTAATTAATACTAAATACATAAATTAAATAAAAAGTAGAAATAATTATAATAATAATAATTAGGTAGGGTTATAATAATAATAATTAATAATTACTCCGTAATTAATTGAGTTAGGGTTTCTGTCGGTGTCAGGTCCCCTCCGCGAGTCGCGGTATTTAAAGCAGCAAACCCCGCGAGTCGCGGGGTTCAGAAATTCAAATGACAGCTTGTTTAAAATTCGACGCGTTTTTATTTATTATTATTTTATTTTTATATTTTCTATTTTTAATTTAATTAATCTATTTATATAAGTTAAATAAGACTTATCTTAAAAACTAAGATAAAAATAAAATACTTTATAATTTTATAAATAACAATCTAAAAAATAGATTTATATATAATTATTTTTTTTTTCGGTTTTATATTTATAAAATATATTTATAAAATAAATTAAATAAAACTTATATTTTTACAAACTAAAGAAACTTTATAAAACTTAAATATTTATCAAACTCCTAAAAATATTTATATTTTTGTTTTTCTTTTTATATTTTAGTATATTTAAAACGTAGTTTTATAAAAACGAATTTTAATAAAAGTAAACTAAAAATCTTTTTTTTTAGCGTTGCGCTTCCGGCCACCGTACCCAGTCAAGCGTATGTGGTTATATATAAATACGTCGAATTATAAGTTTGTATATTAAATTAACAAGGTATTGTTTAGTTAATATAAAACCCATTAATAGCCCATAGTCTAATTTCCACAAGTGTCGTTCTTTTATCCAAACCCCAATTATGGTACAAAGCCCAATTACCCAATTTTAGTAATTAGCCCAACATCATGATTACTTCGAATTAAATAAGCATAATAATAACTTAGCTACGAGACATTAAATTAAAAAGGTTGAACATAACTTACAATGATTAAAAATAGCGTAGCGTTACACGGACAGAATTTCTACTTACACCTTTACAATATTCGCTAACATACCCTTATTATTAGGATTTAAAATTAAAATTAAAATTAAAATATAAATTATAAATATATATTACGTATATATTGAGAGAAGAAGGGAAAAAAGATTTTGAAAAATGTTTAGAATTCGGTTGGCTTTATAGGGAGTTTCAAAGTTTGGGGCTCCGCGACTCGCGGCACTTTTGGCCTTCAAACTCCACGAGTCGCGGAGTTTGAAATTACAGCTCACCCATTTTGGAGTCTCTCTTGCCGACGGTTTTTATTTATTTATATAATATATAAATAATTATAAGAATTATTTAAATATTATATTATATTTATGTGCATAGTTGCCTTGTAATTTTTAGTCCGTTGCATCGAGCGTTGAGAGTTGACTCTGGTCCCGGTTCCGGATTTTCGAACGTCCTTGCGTACAATTTTATATTTTGTACTTTGCGTTTTGAATCTTGTACTCTTGTAATTTCGAGACGTTTCTTATCAATAATTGGAACCTCTTTGATTGTAAATTGTACTTTTGAGCTTTTTGGTCGTTTGCGTCTTCAATTCGTCGAATCTGTCTTTTGTCTTCACCTTTTATTATTTAAACGAATATCACTTGTAAATAGAACAATTGCAACTAAAAGCTTGTCTTTCTTGAGGAATAATGCTATGAAATATATGTTCGTTTTTAGCATTATCAAAACCTATACTTTTTATGTTTAGATTCATAAAATAGAGTTCAATATGAAACCATAGCAATTTGATTCACTCAAAACGGATTTAAAATGAAGAAGTTATGGGTAAAACAAGATTGGATAATTTTTTCTCATTTTAGCTACGTGAAAATTGGTAACAAATCTATTCCAACCATAACTTAATCAAATTGTATTGTATATTATGTAATCTTGAGATACCATAGACACGTATACAATGTTTCGACCTATCATGTCGACACATCTATATATATTTCGGAACAACCATAGACACTCTATATGTGAATGTTGGAGTTAGCTATACAGGGTTGAGGTTGATTCCAAAATATATATAGTTTGAGTTGTGATCAATACTGAGATACGTATACACTGGGTTGTGGATTGATTCAAGATAATATTTATCGATTTATTTCTGTACATCTAACTGTGGATAACTAGTTGTAGGTTACTAACGAGGACAGCTGACTTAATAAACTTAAAACATCAAAATATATTAAAAGTGTTGTAAATATATTTTGAACATACTTTGATATATATGTATATATTGTTATAGGTTCGTGGATCAACCAGTGGCCAAGTCTTACTTCCCGACGAAGTAAAAATCTGTGAAAGTGAGTTATAGTCCCACTTTTAAAATCTAATATTTTTGGGATGAGAATACATGCAGGTTTTATAAATGATTTACAAAATAGACACAAGTACGTGAAACTACATTCTATAGTTGAATTATCGAAATCGAATATGCCCCTTTTTATTAAGTCTGGTAATCTAAGAATTAGGGAACAGACATCCTAATTGACGCGAATCCTAAAGATAGATCTGTTGGGCCTAACAAACCCCATCCAAAGTACTGGATGCTTTAGTACTTCGAATTTTATATCATATCCGAAGGGTGTCCCAGAATGATGGGGATATTCTTATATATGCATCTTGTTAATGTTGGTTACCAGGTGTTCACCATATGAATGATTTTTATCTCTATGTATGGGATGTGTATTGAAATATGAAATCTTGTGGTCTATTGTTACGATTTAAAATATATAGGTTAAACCTATAACTCACCCAACATTTTTATTGACGTTTAAAGCATGTTTATTTTCAGGTGAATACTAAGAGCTTCCGCTGTTGCATACTAAAATAAGGACAAGATTTGGAGTCCATTTTTGTATGATACTGTGTAAAAACTGCATTCAAGAAACTGATTTCGATGTAACATATTTGTATTGTAAACCATTATGTAATGGTCGTGTGTAAACAGGATATTTTAGATTATCATTATTTGATAATCTACGTAAAGCTTTTTAAACCTTTATTTATGAAATAAAGGTTATGGTTTGTTTTAAAAATGAATGCAGTCTTTGAAAAACGTCTCATATAGAGGTCAAAACCTCGCAACGAAATCAATTAATATGGAACGTTTTTAATCAATAAGAACTGGACATTTCAGTTGGTATCCGAGCGTTGGTCTTAGAGAACCAGAATTTTGCATTAGTGTGTCTTATCGAATTTCTTAGGATGCATTAGTGAGTCTGGACTTCGACCGTGTTTACTTGAAAAATGATTGCTTAACAAATTTTGTTGAAAACTATATATTTTTAACATGTGAATATTATGTGATATATTAATCTCTTAACGTGTTTGATATTATGTGATAGATGTCTACCTCTAGAACAAGTCCCATTGACTCACCTAATAATAATGAAGAGTCAAATGTAAATTGGAATGATTCGTGGACTGATTCACCAGTTCCCGAAGAGGAACCGAAGGAAGAGTCAGAACCGGAAGAAGAGTCGGAACCGGAAGAAGAATCGGAACCGGAAGAATAAATAGAACCAGTGGGGGAAATAATAAAACGGTTAAGTAGAAGAAAATCCTCAACCAACCGACCAAAGTTAGTTATGGTCAATGGTGTTTCCGCCAAGGAAGCAAAGTATTGGGAGGATTACCAATTCTCCGATGAATCGGATCTCGACAAGGATTCCGATGATGTTATAGAAATTACCCCAACACAATTTAATAAGGCAAAAGAGAACAATAAGGGAAAGGGCATAAAAATAGAGAAATTTGATTCCAAACCCGATGAACTTTATATGTATCGTCAACACCCGTATTTCTTAAGTTGTGACAATAACCCGGGAACCTCTAAACCACCAGGTTTTTCTAAACCGTTGTGGAAAATGACAGCTCGTATTAGGGGAACATCATATATCCCTAGAAACTTGGCAAAACGAACCAAAATCGAAGAAGAAGAAACGAGCGAGTCGAAATAAGATAGTTGTATTCGTGTGGTGTAATATATGTAATATAGTGTGCTTATGCTTTATGATATATGTAAAAATTGCTTGTATTAATAAGTATTTTTTTTATGAATCTAACTCTTGTCTATTTTACAGTATAAAAACACAAAATGGATAGACAACCCAATATTTTAAGAGACCTACCAGGAGACATGTGAAATGTCCCGTTCTTATTGATTAAAAACGTTCCATATTAATTGATTTCGTTGCGAGGTTTTGACCTCTATATGAGACGTTTTTCAAAGACTGCATTCATTTTTAAAACAAACCATAACCTTTATTTCATAAATAAAGGTTTAAAAAGCTTTACGTAGATTATCAAATAATGATAATCTAAAATATCCTGTTTACACACGACCATTACATAATGGTTTACAATACAAATATGTTACATCGAAATCAGTTTCTTGAATGCAGTTTTTACACAATATCATACAAACATGGACTCCAAATCTTGTCCTTATTTTAGTATGCAACAGCGGAAGCTCTTAATATTCACCTGAGAATAAACATGCTTTAAACGTCAACAAAAATGTTGGTGAGTTATAGGTTTAACCTATATATATCAAATCGTAACAATAGACCACAAGATTTCATATTTCAATACACATCCCATACATAGAGATAAAAATCATTCATATGGTGAACACCTGGTAACCGACAATAACAAGATGCATATATAAGAATATCCCCATCATTCCGGGACACCCTTCGGATATGATATAAATTTCGAAGTACTAAAGCATCCGGTACTTTGGATGGGGTTTGTTAGGCCCAATAGATCTATCTTTAGGATTCGCATCAATTAGGGTGTCTGTTCCCTAATTCTTAGATTACCAGACTTAATAAAAAGGGGCATATTCGATTTCGATAATTCAACCATA
Source organism: Rutidosis leptorrhynchoides (assembly GCF_046630445.1). NCBI lineage: Eukaryota > Viridiplantae > Streptophyta > Magnoliopsida > Asterales > Asteraceae > Rutidosis > Rutidosis leptorrhynchoides. Next base: position 167,349,520 of record NC_092339.1, on the reverse strand, counting down.
GAATGTAGTTTCACGTACTTGTGTCTATTTTGTAAATCATTTATAAAACCTGCATGTATTCTCATCCCAAAAATATTAGATTTTAAAAGTGGGACTATAACTCACTTTCACAGATTTTTACTTCGTCGGGAAGTAAGACTTGGCCACTGGTTGATTCACGAACCTATAACAATATATACATATATATCAAAGTATGTTCAAAATATATTTACAACACTTTTAATATATTTTGATGTTTTAAGTTTATTAAGTCAGCTGTCCTCGTTAGTAACCTACAACTAGTTGTCCACAGTTAGATGTACAGAAATAAATCGATAAATATTATCTTGAATCAATCCACGACCCAGTGTATACGTATCTCAGTATTGATCACAACTCAAACTATATATATTTTGGAATCAACCTCAACCCTGTATAGCTAACTCCAACATTCACATATAGAGTGTCTATGGTTGTTCCGAAATATATATAGATGTGTCGACATGATAGGTCGAAACATTGTATACGTGTCTATGGTATCTCAAGATTACATAATATACAATACAAGTTGATTAAGTTATGGTTGGAATAGATTTGTTACCAATTTTCACGTAGCTAAAATGAGAAAAATTATCCAATCTTGTTTTACCCATAACTTCTTCATTTTAAATCCGTTTTGAGTGAATCAAATTGCTATGGTTTCATATTGAACTCTATTTTATGAATCTAAACAGAAAAAGTACAGGTTTATAGTCGGAAAAATAAGTTACAAGTCGTTTTTGTAAAGGTAGTCATTTCAGTCGAAAGAACGACGTCTAGATGACCATTTTAGAAAACATACTTCCACTTTGAGTTTAACCATAATTTTTGGATATAGTTTCATGTTCATAATAAAAATAATTTTCTCAGAATAACAACTTTTAAATCAAAGTTTATCATAGTTTTTAATTAACTAACCCAAAACAGCCCGCGGTGTTACTACGACGGCGTAAATCCGGTTTTACGGTGTTTTTCGTGTTTCCAGGTTTTAAATCATTAAGTTAGCATATCATATAGATATAGAACATGTGTTTAGTTGATTTTAAAAGTCAAGTTAGAAGGATTAACTTTTGTTTGCGAACAAGTTTAGAATTAACTAAACTATGTTCTAGTGATTACAAGTTTAAACCTTCGAATAAGATAGCTTTATATGTATGAATCGAATGATGTTATGAACATCATTACTACCTTAATTTCCTTGGATAAACCTACTGGAAAAGAGAAAAATGGATCTAGCTTCAATGGATCCTTGGATGGCTCGAAGTTCTTGAAGCAGAATCATGACACGAAAACAAGTTCAAGTAAGATCATCACTTGAAATAAGATTGTTATAGTTATAGAAATTGAACCAAAGTTTGAATATGATTATTACCTTGTATTAGAATGATAACCTACTGTAAGAAACAAAGATTTCTTGAGGTTGGATGATCACCTTACAAGATTGGAAGTGAGCTAGCAAACTTGAAAGTATTCTTGATTTTATGAAACTAGAACTTTTGGAATTTATGAAGAACACTTAGAACTTGAAGATAGAACTTGAGAGAGATCAATTAGATGAAGAAAATTGAAGAATGAAAGTGTTTGTAGGTGTTTTTGGTCGTTGGTGTATGGATTAGATATAAAGGATATGTAATTTTGTTTTCATGTAAATAAGTCATGAATGATTACTCATATTTTTGTAATTTTATGAGATATTTCATGCTAGTTGCCAAATGATGGTTCCCACATGTGTTAGGTGACTCACATGGGCTGCTAAGAGCTGATCATTGGAGTGTATATACCAATAGTACATACATCTAAAAGCTGTGTATTGTACGAGTACGAATACGGGTGCATACGAGTAGAATTGTTGATGAAACTGAACGAGGATGTAATTGTAAGTATTTTTGTTAAGTAGAAGTATTTTGATAAGTGTATTGAAGTCTTTCAAAAGTGTATAAATACATATTAAAACACTACATGTATATACATTTTAACTGAGTCGTTAAGTCATCGTTAGTCGTTACATGTAAGTGTTGTTTTGAAACCTTTAGGTTAACGATCTTGTTAAATGTTGTTAACCCAATGTTTATAATATCAAATGAGATTTTAAATTATTATATTATCATGATATTATCATGTATGAATATCTCTTAATATGATATATATACATTAAATGTCTTTACAACGATAATCGTTACATATATGTCTCGTTTAAAAATCATTAAGTTAGTAGTCTTGTTTTTACATATGTAGTTCATTGTTAATATACTTTATGATATGTTTTCTTATCATAGTATCATGTTAACTATATATATATATATCCATATATATGTCATCATATAGTTTTTACAAGTTTTAACGTTCGTGAATCACCGATCAACTTGGGTGGTCAATTGTCTATATGAAACATATTTCAATTAATCAAGTCTTAACAAGTTTGATTGCTTAACATGTTGGAAACATTTAATCATGTAAATATCAATCTCAATTAATATATATAAACATGGAAAAGTTCGGGTCACTACAGTACCTACCCGTTAAATAAATTTCGTCCCGAAATTTTAAGCTGTTGAAGGTGTTGACGAATCTTCTGGAAATAGATGCGGGTATTTCTTCTTCATCTGATCTTCACGCTCCCAGGTGAACTCGGGTCCTCTACGAGCATTCCATCGAACCTTAACAATTGGTATCTTGTTTTGCTTAAGTCTTTTAACCTCACGATCCATTATTTCGACGGGTTCTTCGATGAATTGAAGTTTTTCGTTGATTTGGATTTCATCTAACGGAATAGTGAGATCTTCTTTAGCAAAACATTTCTTTAAATTCGAGACGTGGAAAGTGTTATGTACAGCCGCGAGTTGTTGAGGTAACTCTAGTCGGTAAGCTACTGGTCCGACACGATCAATAATCTTGAATGGTCCAATATACCTTGGATTTAATTTCCCTCGTTTACCAAATCGAACAACACCTTTCCAAGGTGCAACTTTAAGCATGACCATCTCTCCAATTTCAAATTCTATATCTTTTCTTTTAATGTCAGCGTAGCTCTTTTGTCGACTTTGGGCGGTTTTCAACCGTTGTTGAATTTGGATGATCTTCTCGGTAGTTTCTTGTATAATCTCCGGACCCGTAATCTGTCTATCCCCCACTTCACTCCAACAAATCGGAGACCTGCACTTTCTACCATAAAGTGCTTCAAACGGCGCCATCTCAATGCTTGAATGGTAGCTGTTGTTGTAGGAAAATTCTGCTAACGGTAGATGTCGATCCCAACTGTTTCCGAAATCAATAACACATGCTCGTAGCATGTCTTCAAGCGTTTGTATCGTCCTTTCGCTCTGCCCATCAGTTTGTGGATGATAGGCAGTACTCATGTCTAGACGAGTTCCTAATGCTTGCTGTAATGTCTGCTAGAATCTTGAAATAAATCTGCCATCCCTATCAGAGATAATAGAGATTGGTATTCCATGTCTGGAGACGACTTCCTTCAAATACAGTCGTGCTAACTTCTCCATCTTGTCATCTTCTCTTATTGGTAGGAAGTGTGCTGATTTGGTGAGACGATCAACTATTACCCAAATAGTATCAAAACCACTTGCAGTCCTTGGCAATTTAGTGATGAAATCCATGGTAATGTTTTCCCATTTCCATTCCGGGATTTCGGGTTGTTGAAGTAGACCTGATGGTTTCTGATGCTCAGCTTTGACCTTAGAACACGTCAAACATTCTCCTATGTATTTAGCAACATCGGCTTTCATATCCGGCCACCAAAAAAGTTTCTTGAGATCCTTGTACATCTTCCCCGTTCCAGGATGTATTGAGTATCTGGTTTTATGAGCTTCTCTAAGTACCATTTCTCTCATATCTCCAAATTTTGGTACCCAAATCCTTTCAGCCCTATACCGGGTTCCGTCTTCCTGAATATTAAGATGCTTCTCCGATCCTTTGGGAATTTCATCCTTTAAATTTCCCTCTTTTAAAACTCCGTGTTGCGCCTCCTTTATTTGAGTAGTAAGGTTATTATGAATCATTATATTCATAGATTTTACTCGAATGGGTTCTCTGTCCTTCCTGCTCAAGGCATCGGCTACCACATTTGCCTTCCCCGGGTGGTAACGAATCTCAAAGTCGTAATCATTCAATAATTCAATCCACCTACGCTGCCTCATATTCAGTTGTTTCTGATTAAATATGTGTTGAAGACTTTTGTGGTCGGTATATATAATACTTTTGACCCCATATAAGTAGTGCCTCCAAGTCTTTAATGCAAAAACAACCGCACCTAATTCCAAATCATGCGTCGTATAATTTTGTTCGTGAATCTTCAATTGTCTAGACGCATAAGCAATCACCTTCGTTCGTTGCATTAATACACAACCGAGACCTTGCTTTGATGCATCACAATAAATCACAAAATCATCATTCCCTTCAGGCAATGACAATATAGGTGCCGTAGTTAGCTTTTTCTTCAATAACTGAAACGCTTTCTCTTGTTCATCATTCCATTCAAATTTCTTCCCTTTATGCGTTAATGCAGTCAAGGGTTTTGCTATTCTGGAAAAGTCTTGGATGAACCTTCTGTAGTAACCAGCTAGTCCTAAAAACTGGCGTATGTGTTTCGGAGTTTTCGGGGTTTCCCACTTTTCAACAGTTTCTATCTTTGCCGGATCCACCTTAATACCTTCTTTGTTCACTATGTGACCGAGGAATTGAACTTCTTCCAACCAAAATGCACACTTTGAAAACTTAGCGTACAATTCTTCCTTCCTCAATACTTCTAACACCTTTCTCAAATGTTCACCGTGTTCTTGGTCATTCTTTGAGTAAATAAGTATGTCATCAATGAAAACAATGACAAACTTGTCAAGGTATGGTCCACACACTCGGTTCATAAGGTCCATGAACACAGCTGGTGCATTAGTTAAACCAAACGGCATGACCATAAACTCGTAATGACCGTAACGTGTTCTGAAAGCAGTCTTTGGAATATCATCTTCTTTCACCCGCATTTGATGATACCCGGAACGTAAGTCAATCTTTGAATAAACAGACGAGCCTTGTAGTTGATCAAATAAGTCGTCGATTCTCGGTAGTGGGTAGCGGTTCTTGATGGTAAGTTTGTTCAACTCTCGGTAGTCGATACACAACCTGAATGTACCATCTTTCTTCCTGACAAACAAAACAGGAGCTCCCCACGGTGATGTGCTTGGTCGAATGAAACCACGCTCTAAAAGTTCTTGTAATTGGCTTTGCAGTTCTTTCATCTCGCTGGGTGCGAGTCTGTAAGGAGCACGAGCTATTGGTGCAGCTCCTGGTACAAGATCTATTTGAAATTCAACGGATCGATGTGGGGGTAATCCCGGTAATTCTTTCGGAAATACATCGGGAAATTCTTTTGCAATGGGAACATCATTGATGCTCTTTTCTTCAGTTTGTACTTTCTCGACGTGTGCTAGAACAGCATAGCAACCTTTTCTTATTAGTTTTTGTGCCTTCAAATTACTAATAAGATGTAGCTTCGTGTTGCCCTTTTCTCCGTACACCATTAAGGGTCTTCCTTTTTCTCGTATAATGCGAATTGCATTTTTGTAACAAACGATCTCCGCTTTCACTTCTTTCAACCAGTCCATACCGATTATCACATCAAAACTCCCTAACTCTACTGGTATCAAATCAATCTTAAATGTTTCGCTAACCAGTTTAATTTCTCGATTCCGACATATATTATCTGCTGAAATTAATTTACCATTTGCTAATTCGAGTAAAAATTTACTATCCAAAGGCGTCAATGGACAACTTAATTTAGCACAAAAATCTCTACTCATATAGCTTCTATCCGCACCCGAATCAAATAAAACATAAGCAGATTTATTGTCAATAAGAAACGTACCCGTAACAAGCTCCGGGTCTTCCTGTGCCTCTACCGCATTAATATTGAAAACTCTTCCACGGCCTTGTCCATTCGTGTTCTCCTGGTTCGGGCAATTTCTAATAATGTGGCCTGGTTTTCCACATTTATAACAAACTACATTGGCATAACTTGCTCCGACACTACTTGCTCCGCCATTACTCGTTCCGACACCATTTGTTCCTTTCGTTCTATTAACCCCTGGTCCGTAGACCTCACACTTCGCCGCGCTATGACCATTTCTTTTACACTTGTTGCAAAATTTGGTGCAGAACCCCGAGTGATACTTTTCACACCTTTGGCATAGCTGCTTCTGATTGTTGTTGTTGTTGCGTTTATTATTGTTATTGGGATGATTGTTGTAGTTGCTGTTGTTGTTGTTGTTGTTGTTGTTGTTGGGCCGTTTGTTGTAGTTGCGATTGATGTTGCGATTGTTGGGGTAATTGTTGCGATTATTGTTGTAATTGCTGTTGTTGTTGTATTGGTGATTCTTATCACCGTTTTCCTCCCACTTTCTTTTGACTTGCTTCACATTGGTCTCTTCAGCAGTCTGTTCTTTAATTCTTTCTTCAATTTGGTTCACTAGTTTGTGAGCCATTCTACATGCCTGTTGTATGGAGGCGGGCTCGTGTGAACTTATATCTTCTTGGATTCTTTCCGGTAATCCTTTCACAAATGCGTCGATCTTCTCTTCCTCATCTTCGAATGCTCCCGGACACAATAGGCACAATTCTGTGAATCGTCTTTCGTACGTGGTAATATCAAATCCTTGGGTTCGTAACCCTCTAAGTTCTGTCTTGAGCTTATTGACCTCGGTCCTGGGACGGTACTTCTCGTTCATCAAGTGCTTGAATGCTGACCACGGTAGTGCGTACACATCGTCTTGTCCCACTTGCTCTAGATAGGTATTCCACCATGTTAACGCAGAACCTGTGAAGGTATGCGTAGCGTACTTCACTTTGTCCTCTTCAGTACACTTACTTATGGCAAACACCGATTCAACCTTCTCGGTCCACCGTTTCAATCCGATCGGTCCTTCGGTTCCATCAAATTCCAAAGGTTTGCAGGCAGTGAATTATTTGTAGGTGCATCCTACACGATTTCCTGTACTGCTAGATCCAAGGTTATTGTTGGTATGTAGCGCAGCCTGTACTGCGGCTATGTTTGAAGCTAGAAAAGTACGGAATTCCTCTTCATTCATATTCACGGTGTGTCGAGTAGTCGGTGCCATTTCCTTCAAAATAGTTAAATGGAACAAGTTAATCATACAGAATATTAAGAGTAGTTAATAGTATTTCGTAGCATAATATGAACTCATTTATAAAAGCTTTTTCTTCATATTAGCGTTTTATAAGTTTAAATTCGGGTAGTACCTACCCGTAAAGTTCATACTTAGTAGCTAATATACAATTCAACTACTACAATTCTATATGAAAAACTGATTATAATAATATTTCGCGTTCAAACTTTTATACAATATTTTACAAACTTACAATACCGCTTATTTTACATAAAGCATGAAATATAGCACACAATAACTTTGATACAAGATAGTTGTGAAGACAATTCTAGCTAGTACACAAGTCGTTCAGCAAAGGCAATAAAGACACGTAATTCATACGTCCAGAAACAAGTCATGCATTCTGGTTTTACTAGGACTACTTCCCATCCTTGGTCTTGTGCAACATAACCGTTATGGCCGTTGATAAGACAGCGTGTTGTAACGTCATCAAAGGGACGAGGGTTACGTAATGTCCAACAGTCCCGTAATAATCTAAAAACCTCATTTCTTACCCCAATTACCGACTCCGTCACTTGTGGAAACGTTTTGTTTAATAGTTGTAGCCCGATGTTCTTGTTCTCACTTTGGTGAGAAGCGAACATTACTAATCCGTAAGCATAACATGCTTCTTTATGTTGCATGTTAGCCGCTTTTTCTAAATCACGAAGTCCAATATTCGGATATATTGAGTCAAAATAATTTCTTAACCCGTTGCGTAAAATAGCATTTGGGTTCCCCGCAATATATGCGTCAAAGTAAACACATCGTAACTTATGGGTTTCCCAATGTGATATCCCCCATCTTTCAAACGAAAGTCTCTTATAAACCAAGACATTCTTGGAACGTTCTTCGAATGTCTTACAAACTGATCTCGCCTTAAATAGTTGTGCCGAAGAATTCTGGCCGACTCTAGACAAGATTTCATCAATCATGTCTCCGGGTAGGTCTCTTAAAATATTGGGTTGTCTATCCATTTTGTGTTTTTAAACTGTAAAATAGACAAGAGTTAGATTCATAAAAAAATACTTATTAATACAAGCAATTTTTACATATATCATAAAGCATAAGAACACTATATTACATATATTACACCACACGAATACAACTATCTTATTCCGACTCGCTCGTTTCTTCTTCTTCGGTTTTGGTTCGTTTTGCCAAGTTTCTAGGGATATATGATGTTCCCCTAATACGAGCCGTCGTTGTCCACATTGGTTTAGAAAAACCTGGTGGTTTAGAGGTTCCCGGGTCATTGTTACAACTTAAGGACTTCGGGGGTTGACGATACATATAAAGTTCATCGGGGTTGGAATTAGATTTCTCTATTTTTATGCCCTTTCCCTTATTATTTTCTTTTGCCTTTTTAAATTCAGTTGGGGTAATTTCTATAACATCCTCGGAATTCTCGTCGGAATCCGATTCATCGGAGAATTGGTAATCCTCCCAATATTTTGCTTCCTTGGCGGAAACACCATTGACCATAATTAACTTTGGTCGGTTGGTTGAGGATTTTCTTTTACTTAACCGTTTTATTATTTCCCCCACCGGTTCTATTTCTTCATCCGGTTCCGATTCTTCTTCCGGTTCCGATTCTTCTTCCGGTTCCGACTCTTCTTCCGGTTCCTCTTCGGGAACTTGTGAATCAGTCCACAAATCATTCCAATTTACATTTGACTCTTCATTATTATTAGGTGAGTCAATGGGACTTGTTCTAGAGGTAGACATCTATCACATAATATCAAACACGTTAAGAGATTAATATATCACATAATATTCATATGTTAAAAATATATAGTTTCCAACAAAAATGTTAAGCAATCATTTTTAAAGAAAACACGGTCGAAGTCCAGACTCACTAATGCATCCTAACAAACTCGATAAGATACACTAATGCAAATTTTTTGGTTCTCTAAGACCAACGCTCGGATACCAACTGAAATGTCCCGTTCTTATTGATTAAAAACGTTCCATATTAATTGATTTCGTTGCGAGGTTTTGACCTCTATATGAGACGTTTTTCAAAGACTGCATTCATTTTTAAAACAAACCATAACCTTTATTTCATAAATAAAGGTTTAAAAAGCTTTACGTAGATTATCAAATAATGATAATCTAAAATATCCTGTTTACACACGACCATTACATAATGGTTTACAATACAAATATGTTACATCGAAATCAGTTTCTTGAATGCAGTTTTTACACAATATCATACAAACATGGACTCCAAATCTTGTCCTTATTTTAGTATGCAACAGCGGAAGCTCTTAATATTCACCTGAGAATAAACATGCTTTAAACGTCAACAAAAATGTTGGTGAGTTATAGGTTTAACCTATATATATCAAATCGTAACAATAGACCACAAGATTTCATATTTCAATACACATCCCATACATAGAGATAAAAATCATTCATATGGTGAACACCTGGTAACCGACAATAACAAGATGCATATATAAGAATATCCCCATCATTCCGGGACACCCTTCGGATATGATATAAATTTCGAAGTACTAAAGCATCCGGTACTTTGGATGGGGTTTGTTAGGCCCAATAGATATATCTTTAGGATTCGCGTCAATTAGGGTGTCTGTTCCCTAATTCTTAGATTACCAGACTTAATAAAAAGGGGCATATTCGATTTCGATATTTCAACCATAGAATGTAGTTTCACGTACTTGTGTCTATTTTGTAAATCATTTATAAAACCTGCATGTATTCTCATCCCAAAAATATTAGATTTTAAAAGTGGGACTATAACTCACTTTCACAGATTTTTACTTCGTCGGGAAGTAAGACTTGGCCACTGGTTGATTCACGAACCTATAACAATATATACATATATATCAAAGTATGTTCAAAATATATTTACAACACTTTTAATATATTTTGATGTTTTAAGTTTATTAAGTCAGCTGTCCTCGTTAGTAACCTACAACTAGTTGTCCACAGTTAGATGTACAGAAATAAATCGATAAATATTATCTTGAATCAATCCACGACCCAGTGTATACGTATCTCAGTATTGATCACAACTCAAACTATATATATTTTGGAATCAACCTCAACCCTGTATAGCTAACTCCAACATTCACATATAGAGTGTCTATGGTTGTTCCGAAATATATATAGATGTGTCGACATGATAGGTCGAAACATTGTATACATGGCTATGGTATCTCAAGATTACATAATATACAATACAAGTTGATTAAGTTATGGTTGGAATAGATTTGTTACCAATTTTCACGTAGCTAAAATGAGAAAAATTATCCAATCTTGTTTTACCCATAACTTCTTCATTTTAAATCCGTTTTGAGTGAATCAAATTGCTATGGTTTCATATTGAACTCTATTTTATGAATCTAAACAGAAAAAGTACAGGTTTATAGTCGGAAAAATAAGTTACAAGTCGTTTTTGTAAAGGTAGTCATTTCAGTCGAAAGAACGACGTCTAGATGACCATTTTAGAAAACATACTTCCACTTTGAGTTTAACCATAATTTTTGGATATAGTTTCATGTTCATAATAAAAATCATTTTCTCAGAATAACAACTTTTAAATCAAAGTTTATCATAGTTTTTAATTAACTAACCCAAAACAGCCCGCGGTGTTACTACGACGGCGTAAATCCGGTTTTACGGTGTTTTTCGTGTTTCCAGGTTTTAAATCATTAAGTTAGCATATCATATAGATATAGAACATGTGTTTAGTTGATTTTAAAAGTCAAGTTAGAAGGATTAACTTTTGTTTGCGAACAAGTTTAGAATTAACTAAACTATGTTCTAGTGATTACAAGTTTAAACCTTCGAATAAGATAGCTTTATATGTATGAATCGAATGATGTTATGAACATCATTACTACCTTAATTTCCTTGGATAAACCTACTGGAAAAGAGAAAAATGGATCTAGCTTCAATGGATCCTTGGATGGCTCGAAGTTCTTGAAGCAGAATCATGACACGAAAACAAGTTCAAGTAAGATCATCACTTGAAATAAGATTGTTATAGTTATAGAAATTGAACCAAAGTTTGAATATGATTATTACCTTGTATTAGAATGATAACCTACTGTAAGAAACAAAGATTTCTTGAGGTTGGATGATCACCTTACAAGATTGGAAGTGAGCTAGCAAACTTGAAAGTATTCTTGATTTTATGAAACTAGAACTTTTGGAATTTATGAAGAACACTTAGAACTTGAAGATAGAACTTGAGAGAGATCAATTAGATGAAGAAAATTGAAGAATGAAAGTGTTTGTAGGTGTTTTTGGTCGTTGGTGTATGGATTAGATATAAAGGATATGTAATTTTGTTTTCATGTAAATAAGTCATGAATGATTACTCATATTTTTGTAATTTTATGAGATATTTCATGCTAGTTGCCAAATGATGGTTCCCACATGTGTTAGGTGACTCACATGGGCTGCTAAGAGCTGATCATTGGAGTGTATATACCAATAGTACATACATCTAAAAGCTGTGTATTGTACGAGTACGAATACGGGTGCATACGAGTAGAATTGTTGATGAAACTGAACGAGGATGTAATTGTAAGTATTTTTGTTAAGTAGAAGTATTTTGATAAGTGTATTGAAGTCTTTCAAAAGTGTATAAATACATATTAAAACACTACATGTATATACATTTTAACTGAGTCGTTAAGTCATCGTTAGTCGTTACATGTAAGTGTTGTTTTGAAACCTTTAGGTTAACGATCTTGTTAAATGTTGTTAACCCAATGTTTATAATATCAAATGAGATTTTAAATTATTATATTATCATGATATTATCATGTATGAATATCTCTTAATATGATATATATACATTAAATGTCTTTACAACGATAATCGTTACATATATGTCTCGTTTAAAAATCATTAAGTTAGTAGTCTTGTTTTTACATATGTAGTTCATTGTTAATATACTTTATGATATGTTTTCTTATCATAGTATCATGTTAACTATATATATATATATCCATATATATGTCATCATATAGTTTTTACAAGTTTTAACGTTCGTGAATCACCGATCAACTTGGGTGGTCAATTGTCTATATGAAACATATTTCAATTAATCAAGTCTTAACAAGTTTGATTGCTTAACATGTTGGAAACATTTAATCATGTAAATATCAATCTCAATTAATATATATAAACATGGAAAAGTTCGGGTCACTACAACATGATTGATGAAATCTTGTCTAGAGTCGATCAGAATTCTTTGGCACAACTATTTACGGTGAAATCAGTTTGTAAGACATACGAAGAACGTTCCAAGAATGTCTTGGTTTATAAGAGACTTTCGTTTGAAAGATGGGGGATATCACATTGGGAAACCCATAAGTTACGATGTGTTTACTTTGACGCATATATTGCGGGGAACCCAAATGCTATTTTACGTAACGGGTTAAGAAATTATTTTGACTCAATGTATCGAAATATAGGACTTCATGATTTAGAAAAAGCGGCTAACATGCAACATAAAGAAGCATGCTATGCTTACGTGTGACGACCTGGAAATTTCTGACTAAATTTAAACTTTATCTTTATATTATTCTGACAAGATAAGCAATGTTTGTTAAGTTAGATCTCAAGGATTTTAAACTATGTTTATACATTCATTTAAACCTCGACCAAATTCTAATGATTCACGAACCATTAAATGAACATATATGAATATGTATGTATATGTGTATATGTTATAAATTGAAAATGTCAACAAAGTATTTAAACATATAATGCTTTATATGAACGTATTTGTTTCAATATGATTATCGACGAAATTAAAAAATATATTAAATAATTGAATTATCAGAAACATTGAATTATGATTACAAGTCTCTGTTGAGAGGTCCACTATGATTTGAGAAAATCTATTCATCTTAACGATATTCGGAATAATTTGTAAAGCTATTTATAAATAAAAATAAAAAGTGTCATTTACGAAATTTAGACAAAAGTTAGTGCAGAATTGGTTTCCATAATATTCTATTAATCTATTTTCAAACGTACAAAGACGTTTTCAGTTTAAAAAGAACTTTATTATTAAAATGTATATAACTTTTATAAATATCTAGAATCACTTTTGACAACTCATTACTTAACCAGTATAATAAATATAACGATATTTATATTTTATTTCATTAAATATATATAACAATTTAAATTAATATTATATATATTTATACGCGTATTATACATACATAGTTTTTATACTTTTACTATACTTTAACTTTACCTTTACTTTACTTTTACTTTACTTTAACTTTAATAATTCACTTTAATAATTCATACTTTAATAATTCACTTTAATAATTCATACTTTAATAATTTACTTTAATAATTCATACTTTAATAATTCACTTTAATAATTCATACTTTAATAATTCACTTTAATAATTCATACTTTAATAATTCATACTTTAATAATTCACTTTAATAATTCATACTTTAATAATTCATAATTTAATAATTCACTTTAATAATTCATACTTTAATAATTCATACTTTAATAATTCACTTTAATAATTCAAAAATTTATTATAAATAGAATTCAATAGGTTTCATTATTTCATAGAAACTTGAAAATATATTTCTCTAAACTCTCTCAATCGATTTATATATATATATATATATATATATATATATATATATATATATATATATATATATATATATATATATATATATATATATATATATATATTTGCTCTGTATTATTTCAAGATATTATTAGTATACATAAAATATTACGACGGAGTACTGTCCGAGTGATTTCAAAATAGTTTTTTTTTTGAATGAGTCGAAGCTAAGGAAATTATGGGTTATAGCTATGGAGGTGATGGGTATGGTTCATGGGTATGCTCGTGAGGTCAATTTAGTGTTTATCATCTCCGTTGCGTCTACGTACTTTCCTGCAATATTGAATCTCAATATTGATACGTTCGTGAATCCGAGGCCAACCTTGCACTTGTTAAATGACGTTATACATATTTTTACTACGAAATACAGTATTGTGAGTTTCATTTTCTCCCTTTTTAATTGCTTTTGCAATATATATTTTTGGGCTAAGAATACATGCGCTATTTTATAAATGTTTTACGAAATAGGCACAAGTACTAAAACTAATTCTATGTGGGTTTAAACCAGAAATATACCCTTAGCTTGGTAACATTAAACTACTTGTCTATGTACGGTAGGCATGAATTCTAAAGATAGATCTATTGGGCCTGACAAACCCCATCCTGACTATGGGATGCTTTAGTACTTCGAGGTTATTTTAAACACACCTGATCTGGTGTACTTCAGAGGGTAAAACATGAACATTAAGGCTTGTTACCAGGTGCCTACAACTTATAGAATACTTTTATACATTTGCGAGTGTACATATATTTATAAACGGAAATCTTGTGGTCTATTAATATATTGAAATGATTGTTATGATAAACCTATGAACTCACCAACCTTTTGGTTGACACTTTAAAGCATGTTTATTCTCAGGTATTAAAGAAATCTTCCGCTGTGCATTAGCTCATTTTAAGGATATTACTTGGAGTCATTCATGGCATATTTTGAAAGACGTTGCATTCGAGTCATTGAGTTCATCAAGATTATTATTATGTCAATTATAGTTGGATGTATTATGAAATGGTGTGCATGCCGTCAACTTTCATTGTAAAAAAAGTTTGTCTTTTAAAAACAAATGCAATGTTTATAAAATGTATCATATAGAGGTCAAATACCTCGCGATGTAATCAACTATTGTGAATCGTTTATAATGTATATGAACGGGTCCTTTCAGTTGGTATCAGAGCGGTGGTCTTAGCGAACCAGGTCTTGCATTAGTGTGTCTAACTGATAGTTGTTAAGATGCATTAGTGAGTCTGGACTTCGACCGTGTCTGCATGTCAAAAGTTGCTTATCATTTTTAGTCGGAAATCATCTACTTACCATCCTTAGGAAATTACCTGCTTATCATTCTTAAGTCTAGACGCGTTTTCCTACATTTATTGCATAATAATGTATAGACGAATTCTTATCTTAGCATATCTGTTACTGTGAACTTTGATTGACATCTTTCAAAGATTCCTCCGTAATTTATGGGATTTTGGTATTATATATACATATGTAAATTATGTATTGAAGAATACCAAATCTAAATTCTACAATCTATTTCATACCAAAAAATTCTTTCCCTGATCATACAAGATGGATCCCTCAACTAGTTCGAGTTCCTCGGATTCCGACAGCTATGCCGATATGGATTTTCACATGAGCTCCGAAAGCATCGTGACCGGAATGGATCAACCAATTAGCCATCATCTATTTTGGATGAATTGGGGATGGGTTCGTAATCTACTTAACCATTGGAGACAAGAAGAAGGTGATCCCTTTCATCCACCACATTTCCCTCTTGGCAATGAACCTGAAGCACTTACCAGCGAACCTGTCCGAAACACCATTTTCTCTCTTATTTCTAGAGTATCTCGTCACGATTACATACTACACCAAATTCTAGATCTTATCTATCCGCTCGTCCGAACCGACAATCACCCCGGTGTAATAGAAGAAGTCAACGAACTTCGCGCTCGGGTAGTGGCTTTGGAGAATATGGTGCAAAGGTTACAAACACCAGCAGCAGCACCAGCAGCATAACCAGTACCACCATCAACAACATCAACAGTACCATTACCACCACCACCAACAACCGCATCGCAAACCTCAACTTCACAATCTGTCCCACGAGCATCAATGTCATACGCCATGTAGATACCAAGGAATACCACAACGATGAAGTATTGATTCATAACTTCATTGGGGAAACATTCTACGACGATTATGTAATTTCTAAAGTTTAGAAATTATCTATCCTAGCCTTAACCATAAATCAAATGAGTTTAATTTAATATTAACTCATTAAATCTATATTACATCTGAAGAAATATACACATATATATTTCCATAAAGACTGTAATAAAATTCTTTGGTACAAAATATTAATTGTGAAATTATTTTTTTAACGGGTAGGTAATACCCGAGAGATATATAAATTCACAATTAATATGTTACATTCTTCGAATCTGATTCAGCAAATCATCCATTATACTCCCTACTTTCATAACAATATACATTCTTTTATATGAAATCAAAACAACCATACTCATTCAAAATCTAATTACATATTCTGATTTTGAAATCTCAGAATTCGATTCAAGATATAACCGAAATCATCACTCTTAGATTTCTACATCTTTCAAAACTATACTTTGACTTTAAAACTGTCCTAGAACCTCATTTCTATTCATGGAACTCACAAAAATATTTGTATCATTCAAAATCTTAGAACATCATATGTATATTAACGATTACAAACTGTGTTCAAACTCTCCGAAGTTTTTGAAGACACTTCAAACAATGAACAATCAAGATGATGATCCAACAACATATTACCCACATTTATGTACCTAAAAAGCTCTCAAAGCCAAAGTCATAGTTCGACGCGTATCCGTGTCAGACCCTTTGGCATTTATTAGCTAAAATGACTTTTCAATTCCTTTTCAAAGTAGACAGTTTTGTCACAGCTCCAGCAAGTCAACTTTGACTTTTCAGTCGGACTAGTCTTATTATAACCTCGATAGATACGTTGCCCTTTTGTCATCGTTACTGGGGACCTTTTATATCTTGCCACCTTAGCAATAAACTTACCAACAACTTCAATTATCTTTGACTTTTCGAAAAATCATTATATTTATTGAAATCACATCATTTACTCATTCGCATCTTGTAACGAGAATTGTCATACGAATCATCGAAAAATAGTAACCAGTATTTTGAAATCTCGCAGCATGTCTACGCCAACAGTTATATGTGTACGTAAAATGTCTATCTCCTGGACTTACATACTTTGAATGTGAAGTTCTGAAAAATATTTTGAACTGCAAACTAGTTCTTGAAATGCTGACGAAGCATCAAAAACTATAAACGATCTTAACAGTAAAAAGTTTGATGACAAAGAATAGTAAGGTGGTAAAGCTGAGAAAAAGAGAAGGTTTGGAACTGGAAAATGGATTGAACAGACTATGAAGGAGGCTGTGGACAAATCACAAAGACTAAATCTGCCTTCAAAGAATCCAAATGATTCAGTGCCTACTAAAGTCATTAACGAATACCTTACTCTTTATTCTAAACCTTTACAGACAAATCTTCATCATCATCCATCAATATTAGAAATTCTAAGTTATTATCATATCTTTCATTATAAATATTCGCGATATTTCTAAAGATATTTTCACAACTAATCTTATCTGAAGTCATTTATCTCTTTGCGCTATCAGTGTTACAGCATATAAGAAACTATTAGTTTCTATATTCTATAAACTTTCGAGTTTAAATTATGAATGTTTTGAAGTAGTGTTGGGAACTGAAGCATGAGTTAGTATAATATAATGACACTTGATCAATGTGATTATATTACAGTAAGTCATGCTGAGTTTCTAATGGGACATGACGATTCACAGACCATGCCGTCATCATGTTCCATGTTACACGAATCTTGTATTCTATTTAATCTCTAAAAATATCAAGAATATATTTTCTTGATGATTCGGTCTTTTCAGGGTATTCTGGTAAATTAACAAACCAAGATTGTGCCATTACCATTTCCTTCTTAGAACATTAACTATGTTCATTCTTAAATTCATATCTGCGAATACTGAACCATTACAAACGTTGCTTAATCGCAAGAAGAAGAAACGAAAGGATAAAACTCCAAAATAGAAATTGGAGTATAAATCGCAGCAAATAGAAGGGAGCATTAACTGTGGATGTCAATGATTATAGAAGACAAAAGCAGGGGCTTTGAAATATAAGGGAAGATATAAAACCCAACAAAAACCCAAAAATTATAAACCGTATATATCGATGCATATAGCAATATAAAGACACGGAAGAACTAAAAACACTATAAAATCGAGAGTATAGTAGAAGTAAATAGATTTTTCCGGAGGCAGATGAAAAAGAAGAACGACAGATATGAAAGTGAGGAGTATATCGAGAATCAGTACTGGATGAAGCATATTGACAAATACCTTAAAATATGAGTTGAGGGAGAAAGAATAGAAGGTGTGAGTTGTATGGAAACGAAGGAGGCGGATTTATAGTGAAATACCCGACAGAGAAATTAAGATGGATTATCGTATTAATTCGAAGAGAATCATAATCTCCTTAATCACCGAAGCATCAAATCCAACATAGATTACAAAGATTTTCTTTAAATTCGGAGATCAATTGTGATGACGTCAAAAGATATGACGAATTACTATAATCTTATTTCCTTCATTTACGATAACTTCCCTCATACGCTTTGAGTAATCGAATTATTTTATCCATACTTCTTAGACATGATAAAACTTCATAATCGTCATAATAACATTCTCATTGTTAGCCATAACGACCTCTATCAAATTTCGGGGACGAAATTTCTTTAACGGGTAGGTACTGTGACGACCCGGAAATTTCTGACTAAATTTAAACTTTATCTTTATATTATTCTGACACGATAAGCAATGTTTGTTAAGTTAAATCTCAAGGATTTTAAACTATGTTTATACATTCATTTAAACCTCGACCAAATTCCAATGATTCACGAACCATTAAATGAACATATATGAATATGTATGTATATGTGTATATGTTATAAATTGAAAATGTCAACAAAGTATTTAAACATATAATGCTTTATATGAACGTATTTGTTTCAATATGATTATCGATGAAATTAAAAAATATATTAAATGATTGAATTATCAGAAACATTGAATTATGATTACAAGTCTCTGTTGAGAGGTCCACTATGATTTGAGAAAATCTATTCATCTTAACGAAATTTGGAATAATTTGTAAAGCTATTTATAAATAAAAATAAAAAGTATCATTTACAAAATTTAGACAAAAGTTAGTGGAGAATTGGTTTCCATAATATTCTATTAATCTATTTTCAAACGTACAAAGACGTTTTCAGTTTAAAAAGAACTTTATTATTAAAACGTATATAACTTTTATAAATATCTAGAATCACTTTTGACAACTCATTACTTAACCAGTATAATAAATATAACGATATTTATATTTTATTTCATTAAATATATATAACAATTTAAATTAATATTATATATATTTATACGCGTATTATACATACATAGTTTTTATACTTTTACTATACTTTAACTTTACCTTTACTTTACTTTTACTTTATTTAACTTTAATAATTCATTTTAATAATTCATACTTTAATAATTCACTTTAATAATTCATACTTTAATAATTTACTTTAATAATTCATACTTTAATAATTCACTTTAATAATTCATACTTTAATAATTCACTTTAATAATTCATACTTTAATAATTCATACTTTAATAATTCACTTTAATAATTCATACTTTAATAATTCACTTTAATAATTCATACTTTAATAATTCACTTTAATAATTCATACTTTAATAATTCACTTTAATAATTCAAAAATCTATTATAAATAGAATTCAATAGGTTTCATTATTTTATAGAAACTTGAAAATATATTTCTCTAAACTCTCTCAATCGATTTATATATATATATATATATATATATATATATATATATATATATATATATATATATATATATATATATATATATATATATATATATATATTTGCTCTGTATTATTTCAAAATATTATTAGTATACATAAAATATTACGACGGAGTACTGTCCGAGTGATTTCAAAATAGTTTTTTTTTTAATGAGTCGAAGCTAAGGAAATTATGGGTTATAGCTATGGAGGTGATGGGTATGGTTCATGGGTATGCTCGTGAGGTCAATCTAGTGTTTATCATCTCCGTTGCGTCTACGTACTTTCCTGCAATATTGAATCTCAATATTGATACGTTCATGAATTCGAGGCCAACCTTGCATTTGTTAAATGACGTTATACGTATTTTTACTACGAAATACAGTATTGTGAGTTTCATTTGCTCCATTTTTAATTGCTTTTGCAATATATATTTTTGGGCTAAGAATACATGCGCTATTTTATAAATGTTTTACGAAATAGGCACAAGTACTAAAACTAATTCTATGTGGGTTTAAACCAGAAATATACCCTTAGCTTGGTAACATTAAACTACTTGTCTATGTACGGTAGGCGCGAATTCTAAAGATAGATCTATTGGGCCTGACAAACCCCATCCTGACTATGGGATGCTTTAGTACTTCGAGGTTATTTTAAACACACCTGATCTGGTGTACTTCAGAGGGTAAAACATGAACGTTAAGGCTTGTTACCAGGTGCCTACAACTTATAGAATACTTTTATACATTTGCGAGTGTACATATATTTATAAACGGAAATCTTGTGGTCTATTAATATATTGAAATGATTGTTATGATAAACCTATGAACTCACCAACCTTTTGGTTGACACTTTAAAGCATGTTTATTATCAGGTATTAAAGAAATCTTCCGCTGTGCATTAGCTCATTTTAAGGATATTACTTGGAGTCGTTCATGGCATATTTTGAAAGACGTTGCATTCGAGTCATTGAATTCATCAAGATTATTATTATGTCAATTATAGTTGGATGTATTATGAAATGGTGTGCATGCCGTCAACTTTCATTGTAAAGAAAGTTTGTCTTTTAAAAACGAATGCAATGTTTATAAAATGTATCATATAGAGGTCAAATACCTCGCGATGTAATCAACTATTGTGAATTGTTTATAATGTATATGAACGGGTCCTTTCATTACGGGTTAGTAATGTTCGCTTCTCACCAAAGTGAGAAAAAGAACATCGGGCTACAACTATTAAACAAAATGTTCCCACAAGTGACGGAGTCGGTAATTGGGGTAAGAAATGAGGTTTTTAGGTTATTACGAGACTGTTGGTCATTACGTAACCCTCGTCCCTTTGATGACGTTACAACACGCTGTCTTAACAACGGCCATAACGGTTATGTTCCACAAGACCAAGGATGGGAAGTAGTCCTAGTAAAACCAGAATGCATGACTTGTTTCTGGACGTATGAATTACGTGTCTTTATTGTCTTTGCTGAACGACTTGTGTACTAGCTAGAGTTATCTTCACAACCATCTTGTATCAAATTTATTGTGTGCTATATTTCATGCTATATGTAAAATAAGCGGTATTGTAAGTTTGTAAAATATTGTGTAAAAGTTTGAACGCGAAATATTATTATAATCAGTTTTTTATATAGAATTGTAGTAGTTGAATTGTATATTAGCTACTAAGTATGAACTTAACGGGTAGGTAATACCCGAATTTAAAGTTATAAAATGCTAATATGAAGAAAAAGCTTTTATAAATGAGTTCATATTATGCTACGAAATACTATTAACTACTCTTAATATTCTGTATGATTAACTTGTTCCATTTGACTATTTTGAAGGAAATGGCACCGACTACTCGACACACCGTGAATATGAATGAAGAGGAATTCCGTACTTTTCTAGCTTCAAACATAGCCGCAGTACAGGCTGCGCTACATACCAATAATAACCTTAGATCTAGCAGTACAGGAAATCGTGTAGGATGCACCTACAAAGAATTCACTGCCTGCAAACCCTTGGAATTTGATGGAACCGAAGGACCGATCGGATTGAAACGGTGGACCGAGAAGGTCGAATCGGTGTTTGCCATAAGTAAGTGTACTGAAGAGGACAAAGTGAAGTACGCTATGCATACCTTCACAGGTTCTGCGTTAACATGGTGGAATACCTATCTAGAGCAAGTGGGACAAGATGATGCGTACGCACTACCGTGGTCAGCATTCAAGCACTTGATGAACGAGAAGTACCGTCCCAGAACCGAGGTCAATAAGCTCAAGACAGAACTTAGAGGGTTACGAACCCAAGGATTTGATATTACCACGTAAGAAAGACGATTCACAGAATTGTGCCTATTGTGTCCAGAAGCGTTCGAAGATGAGGAAGAGAAGATCGACGTGTTTTTGAAAGGATTACCGGAAAGAATCCAAGAAGATATAAGTTCACACGAGCCCGCCTCCATACAACTGGCATGTAGAATGGCTCACAAACTAGTGAACCAGATTGAGGAAAGAATTAAAGAACAGACGGCTGAAGAGGCCAATGTGAAGCAAGTCAAAAGAAAGTGGGAGGAAAACGGTGATAAGAATCACCAATACAACAACAACAGCAATTACAATAATAATCGCAACAATTATCCCAACAATCGCAACATCAATCGCAACTACAACAAACGGCCCAACAACAACAACAACAACAACAACAACAACAACAACAACAACAACAACAACAACAACTACAACAATCATTCCAACAACAATAACAACCGCAACAACAACAACAATCAGAAGCAGCTATGCCAAAGGTGTGAAAAATATCACTCGGGGTTCTGCACCAAATTTTGCAACAAGTGTAAAAGAAATGGTCATAGCGCGGCGAAGTGTGAGGTCTACGGACCAGGGGTTAACAGAACAAAAGGAACAAATGGTGTCGGAACGAGTAATGGCGGAGCAAGTAGTGTCGGAGCAAGTTATGCCAATGTAGTTTGTTATAAATGTGGAAAATCGGGCCACATTATTAGAAATTTCCCGAACCAGGAGAACACGAATGGATAAGGCCGCGAAAGAGTTTTCAATATTAATGCAGCAGAGGCACAGGAAGACCCGGAGCTTGTTACGGGTACGTTTCTTATTGACAATAAATCTGCTTACGTTTTATTTGATTCGGGTGCGAATAGAAGCTATATGAGTAGAGATTTTTGTGCTAAATTAAATTGTCCATTGACGCCGTTAGATAGTAAATTTTTACTCGAATTAGCAAACGGTAAATTAATTTCAGCAGATAATATATGTCAGAATCGAGAAATTAAACTGGGTAGCGAAATATTTAAGATTGATTTGATACCAGTAAAGTTAGGGAGTTTTGATGTAATAGTTGGCATGGACTGGCTGAAGAAGGTGAAAGCAGAGATCGTATGTTATAAAAATGCAATTCGCATTGTACGAGAAGAAGGAGAACCCTTAATGGTGTACGGAGAAAAGGGCAACATGAAGCTACATCTTATTAGTAATTTGAAGGCACAAAAACTAATAAGAAAAGGTTGCTATGCTGTTCTAGCACACGTCGAGAAAGTACAAACTGAAGAAAAGAGCATCAATGATGTTCCCATCGCAAAAGAATTTCCCGATGTATTTCCAAAAGAATTACCGGGACTACCTCCACACCGATCTGTTGAATTTCAAATAGATCTTGTACCAGGAGCTGCACCAATAGCTCATGTTCCTTATAGACTCGCACCCAGCGAGATGAAAGAACTGCAAAGCCAACTGCAAGAACTATTAGAACGTGGTTTCATTTGACCAAGCACATCACCATGGGGAGCTCCTGTTTTGTTTGTCAAGAAGAAGGATGGTACATTTAGGTTGTGTATTGACTACAGAGAGTTGAACAAACTTACCATCAAAAACCGTTATCCACTGCCGAGAATTGACGACTTATTTGATCAACTACAAGGCTCGTCAGTTTATTCGAAGATCGATTTACGTTCTGGATATCATCAAATGCGAGTAAAGGAGGATGATATTCCAAAAACTACTTTTAGGACGCGTTATGGTCATTACGAGTTTATGGTTATGCCGTTTGGATTGACTAACGCACCAGCTGTGTTCATGGACCTTATGAACCGAGTGTGTGGGCCATATCTTGACAAGTTTGTCATTGTTTTCATCGATGACATACTTATTTACTCAAAGAATGATCAAGAGCACGAAGAACATTTGAGAAAAGTGCTAGAAGTATTGAGGAAAGAAAAACTGTACGCTAAGTTTTCAAAGTGTGCATTTTGGTTGGAAGAAGTTCAATTCCTCGGTCACATAGTGAACAAATAAGGTATCCAGGTGGACCCGGCAAAGATCGAAACCGTTGAAAAGTGGGAAACCCCAAAAACTCTGAAGCATATACGTCAATTTTTAGGATTGGCTGGTTACTACAGAAGATTCATCCAAGATTTCTCCAAAATAGCAAAACCCTTGACTGCATTAACGCATAAAGGGAAGAAATTTGAATGGAAGGATGAACAAGAGAAGGCGTTTCAATTATTGAAGAAAAAGCTAACTACGGCACCTATATTGTCATTGCCTGAAGGGAATGATGATTTTGTAATTTATTGTGACGCATCAAAGCAAGGTCTCGGTTGTGTATTAATGCAACGGACGAAGGTGATTGCTTATGCATCTAGACAATTGAAGATTCACGAGCAAAATTATACGACGCACGATTTGGAATTAGGTGCGGTTGTTTTTGCATTAAAGACTTGGAGGCACTACTTATATGGGGTCAAAAGTATTATATATACCGACCACAAAAGTCTTCAACACATATTTAATCAGAAACAACTGAATATGAGGCAGCGTAGGTGGATTGAATTGTTGAATGATTACGACTTTGAGATTCGTTACCACCCGGGGAAGGCAAATGTGGTAGCCGACGCCTTAAGCAGAAAGGACAGAGAACCCATTCGAGTAAAATCTATGAATATAATGATTCACACTAACCTTACTACTCAAATAAAGGAGGCGCAACAAGGAGTTTTAAAAGAGGGAAATTTAAAGGATGAAATACCCAAAGGATCGGAGAAGCATCTTAATATTCGGGAAGACGGAACCCGGTATAGGGCTGAAAGAATTTGGGTACCAAAATTTGGAGATATGAGAGAAATGGTACTTAGAGAAGCTCATAAAACCAGATACTCAATACATCCTGGAATGGGGAAGATGTACAAGGATCTTAAGAAACATTTTTGGTGGCCAGGTATGAAAGCTGATATTGCTAAATATGTAGGAGAATGTTTGACGTGTTCTAAGGTCAAAGCTGAACATCAGAAACCATCAGGCCTACTACAACAACCTGAAATCCCGGAATGGAAATGGGAAAACATTATCATGGATTTCATTACTAAATTGCCAAGGACTGCAAGTGGTTATGATACTATTTGGGTAATAGTTGATCGTCTCACCAAGTCAGCACACTTCATGCCAATAAGAGAAGATGACAAGATGGAGAAGTTAGCACGACTGTATTTGAAGGAAGTCGTCTCCAGACATGAAATACCAATCTCTATTATCTCTGATAGGGATGGCAGATTTATTTCAAGATTCTAGCAGACATTACAGCAAGCATTGGGAACTCGTCTAGACATGAGTACAGCCTATCATCCACAAACTGATGGGCAGAGCGAAAGGACGATACAAACGCTTGAAGACATGCTACGAGCTTGTGTTATTAATTTCGGAAACAGTTGGGATCGACATCTACCGTTAGCAGAATTTTCCTACAACAACAGCTACCATTCAAGCATTGAGATGGCGCCGTTTGAAGCACTTTATGGTAGAAAGTGCAGGTCTCTAATTTATTGGAGTGAAGTGGGGGATAGACAGATTACGGGTCCGGAGATAATACAAGAAACTACCGAGAAAATCATCCAAATTCAACAAAGATTGAAAACCGCCCAGAGTCGACAAAATAGCTACGCGGACAGTAAAAGAAAAGATATAGAGTTTGAAATTGGAGAAATGGTCATGCTTAAGGTTTCACCTTGGAAAGGCGTTGTTCGATTTGGTAAACGAGGGAAACTAAATCCAAGATACATTGGACCATTCAAGATTATAGACCGTGTCAGACCAGTAGCTTACCAACTGGAGCTACCTCAACAACTCGCGGCTGTACATAACACTTTCCACGTCTCAAATTTGAAGAAATGTTTTGCTAAAGAAGATCTCACTATTCCGTTGGACGAAATCCAAATCAATGAAAAACTTCAATTCATTGAAGAACCCGTCGAAATAATGGATCGTGTGGTTAAGAGACTTAAACAAAACAAGATACCGATTGTTAAGGTTCGATGGAACGCTCGTAGAGGACCTGAGTTCACCTGGGAACGAGAAGATCAGATGAAGAAGAAATACCCGTATTTATTTCCAGAAGATACGTCAACACCTCCAACTGCTTAAAATTTCGGGACGAAATTTATTTAACTGGTAGGTACTGTAGTGACCCGAACTTTTCCATGTTTATATATATATTAAATGAAATTGTTATTTACATGATTAAGTGTTTCTAACATATTAAGCAATCAAACTTGTTAAGACTTGATTAATTGAAATAGGTTTCATATAGACAATTGACCACCCAAGTTGACCGGTGATTCACGAACGTTAAAACTTGTAAAAACTATATGATGACATATATATGGTTATATATATAGTTAACATGATATTATGATAATTAAACATATCATTAAGTATATTAATAATGAACTACATATGTAAAAACAAGACTACTAACTTAATGATTTTGAAACGAGACATATATGTAAGGATTATCGTTGTAACGACATTTAATGTATATATATATCATATTAAGAGATATTCGTACATCATAATATCATGATAATATAATAATTTAAAATCTTATTTGATATTATAAACATTGGGTTAACAACATTTAACAAGATCGTTAACCTAAAGGTTTCAAAACAACACTTACATGTAACGGCTAACGATGACTTAACGACTCAGTTAAAATGTATATACATGTAGTGTTTTAATATGTATTCATACACTTTTGAAAGACTTCAAGACACTTATCAAAATACTTCTACTTAACAAAAATGCTTACAATTACATCCTCGTTCAGTTTCATCAACAATTCTACTCGTATGCATCCATATTCGTACTCGTACAATACACAGCTTTTAGATGTATGTACTATTGGTATATACACTCCAATGATCAGCTCTTAGCAGCCCATGTGAGTCACCTAACACATGTGGGAACCATCATTTGGCAACTAGCATGAAATATCTCATAAAATTACAAAAATATGAGTAATCATTCATGACTTATTTACATGAAAACAAAATTACATATCCTTTATATCTAATCCATACACAAATGACCAAAAACACCTACAAACACTTTCATTCTTCAATTTTCTTCATCTAATTGATCTCTCTCAAGTTCTATCTTCAAGTTCTAAGTGTTCTTCATAAATTCCAAAAGTTCTAGTTTCATAAAATCAAGAATACTTCCAAGATTGCAAGTTTACTTCCAAGTTTTCTAAATTCATTCCAAGTAATCATCCAAGATTAAGAAACCTTTGTTACTTACAATAGGTTATCTTTCTAATACAAGGTAATAATCATATTCAAACTTTAATTCAATTTCTATAACTATAACAATCTTATTTCGAGTGGAAATCTTACTTGAAATTGTTTTGGTGTCACGATTCTGCTTCAAGAACTTTCAAGCCATCCAAGGATCCTTTGAAGCTAGATCTATTTTTCTCATTTACAGTAGGTTTATCCAAGGAACTTGAGGTAGTAATGATGTTCATAACATCATTCGATTCATACATATAAAGCTATCTTATTCGAAGGTTTAAACTTGTAATCACTAGAACATAGTTTAGTTAATTCTAAACTTGTTCGCAAATAAAAGTTAATCCTTCTAACTTGACTATTAAAATCAACTAAACACATGTTCTATATCTATATGATATGCTAACTTAATGATTTAAAACCTGGAAACACGAAAAACACCGTAAAACCAGATTTACGCCGTCGTAGTAACACCGCGGGCTGTTTTGGGTTAGTTAATTAAAAACTATGATAAAATTTGATTTAAAAGTTGTTATTCTGGGAAAATGATTTTTATTATGAACATGAAACTATATCAAAAAATTATGGTTAAACTCAAAGTGGAAGTATGTTTTCTAAAATGGTCATCTAGACGTCGTTCTTTCAACTGAAATGACTACCTTTACAAAAACGACTTGTAACTTATTTTTCCGACTATAAACCTATACTTTTTATGTTTATATTCATAAAATAGAGTTCAATATGAAACCATAGCAATTTGATTCACTCAAAACGGATTTAAAATGAAGAAGTTATGGGTAAAACAAGATTGGATAATTTTTTCTCATTTTAGCTAGGTGAAAATTGGTAACAAATCTATTCAACCATAACTTAATGAAATTGTATTGTATATTATGTAATCTTGAGATACCATAGACACGTATACAATGTTTCGACCTATCATGTCGACACATCTATATATATTTCGGAACAACCATAGACACTCTATATGTGAATGTTGGAGTTAGCTATACAGGGTTGAGGTTGATTCCAAAATATATATAGTTTGAGTTGTGATCAATACTGAGATACGTATACACTGGGTCGTGGATTAATTCAAGATAATATTTATCGATTTATTTCTGTACATCTAACTGTGGACAACTAGTTGTAGGTTACTAACGAGGACAGCTGACTTAATAAACTTAAAACATCAAAATATATTAAAAGTGTTGTAAATATATTTTGAACATACTTTGATATATATGTATATATTGTTATAGGTTCGTGAATCAACCAGTGGCCAAGTCTTACTTCCCGACGAAGTAAAAATCTGTGAAAGTGAGTTATAGTCCCACTTTTAAAATCTAATATTTTTGGGATGAGAATACATGCAGGTTTTATAAATGATTTATAAAATAGACACAAGTACGTGAAACTACATTCTATGGTTGAATTATCGAAATCGAATATGCCCCTTTTTATTAAGTCTGGTAATCTAAGAATTAAGGAACAGACACCCTAATTGACGCGAATCCTAAAGATAGATCTGTTGGGCCTAACAAACCCCATCCAAAGTACCGGATGCTTTAGTACTTCGAATTTTATATCATATCCGAAGGGTGTCCCGGAATGATGGGGATATTCTTATATATGCATCTTGTTAATGTCGGTTACCAGGTGTTCACCATATGAATGATTTTTATCTCTATGTATGGGATGTGTATTGAAATATGAAATCTTGTGGTCTGTTGTTACGATTTGAAATATATAGGTTAAACCTATAACTCACCAACATTTTTGTTGACGTTTAAAGCATGTTTATTCTTAGGTGAATACTAAGAGCTTTCACTGTTGCATACTAAAATAAGGACAAGATTTGGAGTCCATGTTTGTATGATACTGTGTAAAAAATGCATTCAAGAAACTGATTTCGATGTAACATATTTGTATTGTAAACCATTATGTAATGGTCGTGTGTAAACAGGATATTTTAGATTATCATTATTTGATAATCTACGTAAAGCTTTTTAAACCTTTATTTATGAAATAAAGGTTATGGTTTGTTTTAAAAATGAATGCAGTCTTTGAAAAACGTCTCATATAGAGGTCAAAAAACCTCGCAACGAAATCAATTAATATGGAACATTTTTAATCAATAAGAACGGAACATTTCAAAGTGTTTGATGAAATGTCAATAGTAACGAAGTATAAACAAAATGGTTCGGTTCAAGAGTATTATGATAGATTTGTTAATTTGTTCAAAGATATGATACATAAATTTTATGTTATCGATATATTCATCTGGATGTTGCAAACAGAAATCAAGAAAGGTGTTAGTATCTTCAACCCGAAAAGCCTTCACGATGCTTATATTTCGGCTAAAGTACAAGAAGATACAATTGATGTAATGAAGCGCAAATATGCATCAACACTTCTAGAATCTGAAGAGCTAATGGAAGATTTCAAAGATGCTACACAGCAGGTCAGAATACAAAAGAGTATTCAAGAATCACTAAATCTTGATCTTGATCTTAAATCAGAATGCAAGACAAAGGGGTTGTTAGATTCTAATCCTGATGACTTGACATTAGTGGAGCAAAAGGGTGAACCTGGAATACATTTTTTTACAGATAGTACAGCTGCTGAAGGTATCGAATATGAATCTAGGATTGAAAATTGTGACATTCATGATTTTCATGGTGGGTGCAAGTTCCCTAGTGCAGCTAACATAACAAGTGCACTTCAAACTGGCTCTAAAGTGGACATCGTTACACAGCAAACTAACAGCAAACGAGTTCGAATAGATGATAATGTACGGTGTCCGAACAAAAAGCAATTAACACAAAGAGAGTTACATGAAAAACTTGCTGAAAATTTATGCCTCTATTGTGATCAAGAGTTTACAGTTGGACATACTTGTAGTGGACAAATCTATACTTTAGAAGTGCTGGCTAGATCCGAGTTTGAGGTGCAACCAAGTGACGAGAAAGTAAGACAAAATGAGACAGTGATGGTTGAGAATCCGGGAAACAGTAGCGAATATGTACCACACCTCTCTTCGAATGCTCTACATGGCACAAACGCATTTCAAACGATGAGGGTTATTGGACGTGTTCAACAACAAGCTGTGCACATTTTGATTGACTCACATAGTACACACAACTTCTTGGATCTAAACGCGGCGAAACGATTTGGTTGTCGACTAAATTCGGTTGATCCAATGCAAGTGATTGTACCCGGAAGCAATAAAATTCTTACAACTAGCGAATGTGATAGATTCATATGGCAACTTAACGGTCAAACTTTCACGAGCAACATGATTATCATACCTCTTGGTGGTTGTGAGATGGTATTGGGAATCAAATGGTTGAGGACTTTAGGAGACACTCTATGGAAGTTTAATGAACGTAAAATGTCGTTCATTCACAAAGGTTGCCGGTTGGAATTACGGGGTACACAACAATCAGTAAAGCAGTGTACAAAAGGGAAAGAATTGACTAAAAGTTTAGGGCAAAAACAATTTCACTCAACTGCAACGCAAGGTAAAGTCGAGTACGCGGAACACGAACAGACTGAAAAATTGACAAACGAAAAGGATGCGATAAACTGTCCGGATAAGATTATCAACCTGACAGTAACGGATGTTGAAAATAAAAATATAGTTTTGCTTAAAGATAATTTTCAAAATGAGTGTGCACAAATATTTCGAGCCAAGCAAAGTGTACTGGGGTTTTGCAATTTTCAAAAGAAATTTAGGGAGTATTCACAAATATGTGTGGCCAAGCTACTGGAGTCTTGCAACTTTCAAAAGAAATTCATATGGGAAAGTAACACTTGCAAGTTAAGACAACCAACTCAACATACTCTTCATGTAAATTTGGGCAGGCACAATTTCGTCCTTAAATGTAAGAATCAATTTAAAGGGAAGTTAGAGATATATTTGTGGCCCAAGTGGAAGTCTAAATGTGGTGGTTTGTATGTTAGTTTTGTAACGCACTACCAACATGGAGTTAATTGTCTTATATCGCACTACCACTCGGGAATGCAGGAAATGGTTATTGTGGATGCTACGTTTGTTTTTTATCGCGGAAAGTCTTTATCTAGACGTCATGAGAACAAGTCGATCCCAAGTGCTTCATTGCAAAAGAAGATTCTTGAGGGCAAGAATAGTTTCAAGAAGGGTGGATTGTCACGGGCTTAAATTAGATACCATGTGCCTCGCACATGACTTTAACAGAATTAGCAAACTCATTAGTATAAGTATTATACTAATTCATTGTAATCAGTTAGCTATTGATTTTGTATGTGTGATCACATTCCTTCTTCCTCATCTTTAACACTTGTGACTATGTTTGAGTATATCAATAAAAGTCAATTCGATTCATTCTTTGAGTCTGATTCTTAATCTGACGACTTCAAGGTGATTCGAGAGCTTCTTCGATTCATATGAATTCAGGAAGTTCGTAACACGACATTTGCTCAAACAATCAAATCTTAATTGTCCGAATATGATTCTTGCCGAGTAAGAGTATTGTTTAATTGATTTCAAAAATCAAAAGATATCTTCTTGTGCCTTTATCGTGTGCGAATTCGACTTATGCCTTTACCGTGTGCGAATTCGATGTAGATAAATGAAGAATTGATTTTCGTTCGTGAAGATTGGCGTGTGTTTCTAAGAGGGAATTAGGGTTTTTTACGTAACTGTATAGTGAATGATTTGAAATAGAGAACCCCTAATTTTTCCTATTCATACCGTCCTTTTTTTTTTCTAAAATGAAGGCTAATTTAGTCAAACAAATATTCGGATCGGCCCGCTTCGGTGGGCCCAAAATCGCTAGCCTGGAAGGAAAAAAAAAACGCCCCCTGCAAGAATCGAACCTGCACCCATCTGAAAACAATAAAGGCCACCAAGCCACCCAGCCACTTATGTCTTTGTGTTATTATTTTACACTGTTTAATATATATCCCTTAAAATTAGAGGGTTGGGCAAAATTAAAAAGATAATCAAAAGGGGGTGAAATTTAACATAATGTAAAGACCGGGGAGTACGGTGACAAAATTGCGAAAAAGTTTCAAATGAATAGTTCCATTTTTTTTGTATTGTTGTGTTTTCTAATTGAATCCATACAAGTTTTGGGGCCAGCCGCGCTGCGGCGGTGGACCCCTTATTTTTTTATATAACATAAATTAGTCGCCTTTCGCTGTACATAACTTATGTTTTAAATTAAATACCTAAACGCTGATAACCCTAACAAAATTAAAGAGAAAATATGTTTTAAATCAATAATTATAAATAGTTAAAATCAACATAATTTAAATATTTTTGTTATTTAATAGTAAAGTGTAGGAGTAGGAAAATATTGTAAATAGAAAGAGGGGGAAAAAAGTAAAAAAAGAATTTAAATAAAATAATAAAAAAGTGGTAAAGAAAAAATTAAAGAAGTCATAATATATTGTAAGAAAGATTAGATTAGAAAAAGAAATTAAATAAAAAATTAAGAATGAATTAAAAAATATCAAACATCAAGGGTGCATATTGAAAAAATCAAGAAAAGGAGGAATTAAAGATTAGATTAGAAAAAGAAATTAAATAAAAAATTAAGAATGAATTAAAAAATATCAAACATCAAGGGTGCATATTGAAAAAATCAAGAAAAGGAGGAATTAAAAGGTGAAAAGTAAAATATAAGATTAAGTAATGATAGAAGAGTGGGTGAGGATTTGAACCCATAACCCTTCGTTTAACTGGACGCTTAACCACTGCTCAGTTCTTTTGATTCATTTATACTTTATATGTTATTTAATACTTAACGCTTAACAAAAGTCGGTTTTAAATTGGAATTTAAAAGTCAAAAATGACATAACAACTTTACCCCTCAATTTTGATTTAATTACAACTTTAGCCTAATGGAATAGTGTCAATTTTTTGTCTTTTTTTGTTTTCTAAATGAATCTATAGATAATTAGTGTTAATCATTGAGATTATGACGTTATAATCATTATGTGGAGATTTTAAGGGTGTAGACTAAGGGGAATTTTAAGAATGGAAGGCTATGATTAACTGATAGAAAATTTAGATGATCTATTTTTGTGTTTTTTATTATATATAGTATATATATAGATATAGATAATAATAATAATAATAATAATAATAATAATAATAATAATAATAATAATAATAATAATAATAATAATAATAATAATAATAATAATAATAATTATTATTATTATTATTATTATTATTATTATTATTATTATTATTATTATTATTATTATTATTAAAAATGGTACTATTATCCAATCCAACACTAAATTTAATCATAGCTTCTAAATCGTTCGGGAACTACTTATCATATTTATCATTCGTTTGGCAATTAGTCATCACGTTTTCATGCCTTTGAATTTATGAGTTTGATATTTTTTTTAGTAACCTTGTAAGTTTCATCGAAAATTATAGTTGTAAGAGCTAAATTCTCAATTTAAAGTTATCACTTTTACCTCATATTTTTTTAAATAGAAAAATGTCATTTTTGTCATTCTACATCTATCTGTATATATATCTATCTATCTATCTATCTATCTATCTATCTATCTATCTATCTATCTATCTATATATCTATCTATCTATCTATCTTCTATCTATACATTATATAAAGCGCGTGATAATAATCCTACGTGTCAACTCCTGATTAATTCATGCCACGTGTCAACTCCTCATTTATTCCTGACACGTGTCACTCTATCAGTTATTTCCATATATTCATTGAATTATTAAATTTCTTAATTTAATTTGATATATAAATTTCATTACCTAAAATACTATATTATATTATCATATAATTTTATATTAGATATTAGATAATATCATAATAACTTTAAATTTATATTAAATCGATATTTTTTATGGTAATAAAAATTATAGAATATATATTTATTCATTAACATTATAATATTGTTTATGAATTACATTTTATATAATATAAAATTAAATTGCGCATAAATTTTTAAAAATAGATTAATATAATATTTGTAGAATATCATATAAACAAACGGGCTCATGTTTGTCAATTGAAGTTAAAATGATTATTTGGTAATCTTTAAAGATATTTATATGTATGTATGCTCTGCTTCATTTAAAATTTGGAATTAATTTGTAGATAAAAAGATATACAATTACATTGTATATGAAATATTATTCTTAACGGCCGGTTTTTGAAACAACTTTTTAGGGACTCATGTTTGGTGTTTTATCGATTATTTGTCAATTAGAGTTAAAGTGATTCTAATGGACGGGCTCATAATATATGCGTTAGTATCAATTCTAATGTTTTCGATACAAATGTTATCAGTAATAAATGGTTGTTTTATTATAATTGTATTATATTATACATTTGATAACTATAAATATAAACGTTATTGTGATGCCCCGTACAATACCATCATGTACGAATCGTCAACAACAGGTCCATTACACGGAATAATACTACATGCTGTTTTAAAACAAGTTTTGCATTCAAAAAGGATAACGTTTTACAAAAGATAACAATACACAAAGGTCGTTACAAGCCATTATTCAAATAACATAAGTTGTGAATGCAAGATAAAAGTTCCATGATTGAGACATCTCTAAGTAATGCAGCGGAAGTCTAACACAGCGAGTCTGTAACAGCAAGTCTATAACACCAAGACAGCAAGTCTAACAGCGGAAGCAACAACGTCTAAGCACCTGAGAAATACACGCTTAAAAGGTCAACATGAATGTTGGTGAGCTATAGTTTGTTTGTATTCAGTAATGTAATGTAGACCACGAGATTTCGTATTCAAAACAGAATGAAAAGTATATGCTTATCCGTGGGCACCCGGTAACTAACTTAACGTAATAATAATACCCCCTAAAAGTACACTTGGCGAGTGCGTATGTCCTCAAAGTATCAAACACCCGTTAAATGCTAGCGCGACTAGCCTGAGTGGGGATGTCAAACCCTATGGATCCATATCTAATATTCGCGTTCATCGGTTCAAAAACCAATGATTAAACGTTACCGTGCTAAGGGAAAACTTTGTGTCGTTATATCACCCACACATATCTAAAGTTTAAGTACTCGTGTCTAGTATGTAAAACATAAAAAGCGCATGTATTCTCAGTCCCAAAAATAGTAAAGTAAAAAGGAAAGCTATAACTCACAGTGAATAAGCAGTAAAGTAGATATGAAAAGTATGCAAGTAGTAAGTCGGTCCGAAAGGTCGTCAACCTAAGTCAAAGGTCACTAAGTCAGTATATTGTCCCAAAAGGTTTAAAAGTACGTAAGTAAAGTCCTAAACATCATCATCATCATCATTCGTAAAAGATAAAGTAAGTTTTCAACAAGAATAGAGATCGAAACAAAAGGCTGACTTCAGACAGCTGCTACGACCTCTATACAAAACGAAAAGATGCGTAGTCCATGGCCAAGGCTCCGTATGTGAGTCCTCTAACCGCTTTCCAGTTTTCAGAACCTAACTCGTCTTCATTTGACCGTGGCGACGGTTTAAGTGCGAGTAGGTCAGAATTTTCAGCACGTCGTTACAAAGGCGTAGTGACTTTCGAAAGGCTATAAATCCTAAACCGTATATCGGATTTAGGCGAGGCCTAAACAAAAAGTAATCTACTCAAAATGAACTATCTGAAAATCAATTTTTCATAAGTTCAGGAGTCTGATCAGACCCCAAAAAATAGCAAACAAGTGCTCCGGTGGGTTTCTTGGTGCTTGATGCTCATCACGGTTCTCATCCTTGATGCGTGTAAGCTTCAAGTGTACAACTCTTTGATGTTTTAGCATAACTTTGACCAAGTTTCAACCATAAACACACAACTAAGAGTAAAAGCTATCATTCTACAAGTTTTAAACATCAAGGTTGCCTCTTTATTGCATAAACCCAATAAAGCTTCAACCTTTGTCCTTTTTACACAAGTTTATGCATCTTTATCATATGTGATGATGAAGACTTGATCTTTATCATCACAACAATCATAAAAAGGTTCCAAGTAAGTGAGATCTACAATAATAACTTAGATCTCAAGTATTAAGAAGACCCTAAGCTAGAAAGCTTGGATCTTTACAAGATTAATGAGACCATAAGCTAGAAAGCTAAGATCTAGTGAAAGTAATGAGACCATAAGTTAAAAAGCTAAGATCTTTAATAAAATAATGAAACCCTAAGCTAGAAAGCTTGGATCTTTAATGTTCTTGAAGATCCTTAAAGCAAAAGACTAGATCTTCAAGTTACATGAAGATCATAAACACAAGTTTTGATCTTTACAACAAAATAAAGAAATCATAGGCTAGAAAACCTAGATCTAACAAGTAAATGAAGATTCAAAGCTAGAAAGCTTGAATCTTTCATGTTCTTGAAGGATTCAAACTCAAGTTTGAATCTACAAGATATAACAAGATCAAAAAGCTAAAAAGCTAGATCCTTTAATGATGATGATGATGTCGACATTAAGAAGAGAAGAAGAAGAAGAAGAAGAAGAAGAAGAAGAAGAAAATTTAAAACTTACACTTTTTAGAGTGAGAAAGACTAGAGAGAGAATTAGAGAGTAAGTGTGTGTAATTTGTGAATGAGATCAAGTGTGAAATGTGAGGAATTAGCATGGTATTTATAGGAGGTGATGCGGTGGAAAGGTGGTGGTGGCTGTCGGCCATGGGGGGGGGGGGGGGGGGTGACAAGGGGGACAAACTTTTGCTTTTTGGTTAATGGTTGTCTAAAGTTGGTGCTTATGTTAGGATTACATGCAACAATTGTGATTATGGTTAACAAAAATGCTAGTATGTTCCCTCTAATAAATGGGCATTTGTCTTACATTTATATGGGTCATAAACTTATTAGAATTAGGCTAATTAAATAGTCCATTAGCTAGAGTAGGGTGGGCTTGAGTCCAACAAGGTAGAAAGTCTGATGTGCAGCGGGGTAGTATATAAAATAGTTATTATTTTACTAGAAAATACTATTAAATACGATACAATTTTACACAAGATATTTATTTATTTATAGAATGGATATACTTAAACCTTGCTACAACACTTATAGGCAGTGTACCTAATCGTACAGTAGTGTAGTTTTTAGTAAGTCCGGTTCGTTCCACAGGGAGATCTTTAAGCAAAGCTCAACGCTATATTAGTTTACTTTTATAAAAATACAAATATATATATAAGTAATATTATTATTATAAAGAGGGGTTTTTACCGTTTAATGACCGGTTTGTCGATTTTAAAACTTTAGTCGCAGTTAAAACCTAATGTAAAATATAAAATAAATACAAGACTTTAAATTAAAGCGTAAAGTAAATAACGATAATGAAATTGCGAATAATAAAAATGCGATAAAAATTAAATTGCGATAATTAAAAAGTACGATAATTAAAAGTGCGATAAAATGAAATAACAATAAATAAAAGTGCGATAATTAGAAGTGCAATTAAATATAAAATAAAGGAAATAAAATATGATATAAAAGAATTATGCTTATTTAAACTTCCGTAATCATGATGTTTGACGTGTTGGTTTTAGTTTTATGCCCATGGGTTAATTGTCCTTTGTCCTGGATTATTCAATATGTCCGTCTGGTTTTTGTCCATAACAGTCCATCAGTCATAAATATAAATTGCAAGTGTCCTTGTCAAATTATTATTATACCCGAAGATAAATATTCCAACTAATTGGGGATTCGAATTGTAACAAGGTTTTAATACTTTGTTTAATGAATACACCAGGTTATCGACTGCGTGTAAACCAAGGTTTTACTACTTTGTTAACAATTACACCAATTACCCTTGAATGTAATTTCACCCCTGTTTTAATTATTCTAGTGGCTATTAATCCATTCCCGTGTCCGGTTAAATGAACGATTATTCGTACATATAAATACCCTGCCCATCGTGTCCGATCGAGTGTATATGGTAATTTATAGGGACGCCCAATTGTAAATCTTTATATTAACATTAACAAACTTTCATTTAGTTAAACAAATATAAAGCCCATTAATAGCCCATAGTCTAGTTTCCACAAGTGTCGTTCTTTTGTCCAAACCCCAATTATGGTACAAAGCCCAATTACCCAATTTTAGTAATTAGCCCAACATCATGATTACTTCGTTTTAAATAAGCATAATAATAACTTAGCTACGAGACATTAATATAAAAAGGTTGAACATAACTTACAATGATTAAAAATAGCGTAGCGTTACACGGACAGAATTTCGACTTACACCCTTACAACATTCGCTAACATACCCTTATTATTAGAATTATAATTAAAATTAAAATATAAATTATAAATATAAATATATTTACGTTGAAGAGGAAGAGAAAAAGGATGATAAATTCGATCAGAATTCGGTTGGCTTTATAGCCAGAAGTGAAATTTGGGGCTCCGCGACTCGCGGCAAAAAGCCCTTCAAACTCCGCGAGTCGCGGAGAGGTATTTTCAATTCACACCCTTGGAGTTTCTGGCTGCCGACAGTTTTTAATATATATATATAATATATATATAATTAATATAATTAATTATATATTATATTATATTTATATACATAGTTAACTTGTAATTTTTAGTCCGTTGCGTCGAGCGTTAAGAGTTGACTCTAGTCCCGGTTCCGGATTTTCGAACGTCCTCGCGTACAATTTAATATCTTGTACTTTGCGTTTTGAATCTTGTACTCTTGTGATTTCGAGACGTTTCTTATCAATAATTGGAACCTTTTTGATTGTCTTTTGTTCTTTTGAGCTTTTTGGTCGTTTGCGTCTTCAAATCGTCGAATCTGTCTTTTGTCTTCACCTTTTATTATTTAAACGAATATCACTTGTAAATAGAACAATTGCAACTAAAAGCTTGTCTTTCTTGAGGAATAATGCTATGAAATATATGTTCGTTTTTAGCATTATCAAAGTCCAACAAGACTAACTAGTGAACATAAGTAAATTACTAAGCATAGTTAGGAAACCAAAGCCCAAGTAATTGTTATTAGAAAATAACAATTAGTATTTTGTAGTCGTAATATTCCAATTACGATAAAAATCAAACGTGTACCAAAACATATAGCTCGTTCTCAACATCAAGTGACACTAACGGTCGTAAAAGTATCCGAGGATCAAGTTAAGTAACTAAGTACTTAATGGCATGTTGTATGGTATAAACGAAGGTAATTAATCATAAAATAAGATCCCAGAATATAATATAGCTTAGTACGCACAAATACGCAGTTTCGCATAAAGTAACAAGCACAAAAGCAAGTCGAAAAATTCGGGTCGGTACATTACCCACCTATTAACGAAAATTTTGTCCCGAAATTTTAAGCTGAGGTAGACGGTAGTGTAACATCCCGCATTTTTCTGTTAATTTATTTTAACGCCGTCTTTTTTTTAAAGATAATACCTTTGTTATCTAAATTCGTATCGTCCGTTGCCAAGCGTTTTAATATTTTTCCGTTATTTAATTGTAACATCTCTCGTTACCCTAGCGTATTTAAAATATTTCGTTCGGTTAATTCACGCACCCGCTTTTAAACTCGAGGGACTAAACTTGCCAAGTGGATAAACTAGTTGACTAAGTCAACTAGTCAACCCACCACCACCACCACTCATTCCATTCACCCATCTTTCTCTCTTTCGCTCTTTTCTCTCTAGTTGCAAGAACACCCATTTCACTCAAATCTTTAAATCATCATCTAAATCCAAATCAAGAAGCTAACATAAAAAAAAATTGCATATTTGGAATCCTTGCATCTTCCTCTACAACTTGATACTAATTTCATCTCGTTTGGGTAACTTTTTTAAAAACTCTAGATTTCTCTAATTCGTTTTATAGACTTGAAATGGTGTTAATTAGTGTCTATGGCTCAAGTCTAACATGGATATGTGATTTGTTTGCTCGATTTTGTTATTTTGAGTAACTAGCATGAACACTTGAAATGGGTTAGTTTAATCCTTGATTTTGGTTGATTAAATGTTATTTAAATGTTAAAGTTCATGTATTAAATGTGTTACTAGCATCATTAGCTTCAATTTGATATGTTTGTTGGCTTGGTAAGACCTCATTAACATGATTATTGATTTCATGATTCTTGGTTACGGTTTGTGAAATGTCCCGTTCTTATTGATTAAAAACGTTCCATATTAATTGATTTCGTTGCGAGGTTTTGACCTCTATATGAGACGTTTTTCAAAGACTGCATTCATTTTTAAACAAACCATAACCTTTATTTCATCAATAAAGGTTTAAAAAGCTTTACGTAGATTATCAAATAATGATAATCTAAAATATCCTGTTTACACACGACCATTACATAATGGTTTACAATACAAATATGTTACAACAAAATAAGTTTCTTGAATGCAGTTTTTACACAATATCATACAAGCATGGACTCCAAATCTTGTCCTTATTTAAGTATGCGACAGCGGAAGCTCTTAATAATCACCTGAGAATAAACATGCTTAAAACGTCAACAAAAAATGTTGGTGAGTTATAGGTTTAACCTATATATATCAAATCGTAACAATAGACCACAAGATTTCATATTTCAATACACATCCCATACATAGAGATAAAAATCATTCATATGGTGAACACCTGGTAACCGACAATAACAAGATGCATATATAAGAATATCCCCATCATTCCGGGACACCCTTCGGATATGATATAAATTTCGAAGTACTAAAGCATCCGGTACTTTGGATGGGGTTTGTTAGGCCCAATAGA
This sequence comes from Rutidosis leptorrhynchoides, assembly GCF_046630445.1. Classification (NCBI taxonomy): domain Eukaryota; kingdom Viridiplantae; phylum Streptophyta; class Magnoliopsida; order Asterales; family Asteraceae; genus Rutidosis; species Rutidosis leptorrhynchoides. Next base: position 167,308,392 of record NC_092339.1, on the reverse strand, counting down.
TCTATCTTTAGGATTCGCGTCAATTAGGGTGTCTGTTCCCTAATTCTTAGATTACCAGACTTAATAAAAAGGGGCATATTCGATTTCGATAATTCAACCATAGAATGTAGTTTCACGTACTTGTGTCTATTTTGTAAATCATTTATAAAACCTGCATGTATTCTCATCCCAAAAATATTAGATTTTAAAAGTGGGACTATAACTCACTTTCACAGATTTTTACTTCGTCGGGAAGTAAGACTTGGCCACTGGTTGATTCACGAACCTATAACAATATATACATATATATCAAAGTATGTTCAAAATATATTTACAACACTTTTAATATATTTTGATGTTTTAAGTTTATTAAGTCAGCTGTCCTCGTTAGTAACCTACAACTAGTTGTCCACAGTTAGATGTACAGAAATAAATCGATAAATATTATCTTGAATCAATCCACGACCCAGTGTATACGTATCTCAGTATTGATCACAACTCAAACTATATATATTTTGGAATCAACCTCAACCCTGTATAGCTAACTCCAACATTCACATATAGAGTGTCTATGGTTGTTCCGAAATATATATAGATGTGTCGACATGATAGGTCGAAACATTGTATACGTGTCTATGGTATCTCAAGATTACATAATATATAATACAAGTTGATTAAGTTATGGTTGGAATAGATTTGTTACCAATTTTCACGTAGCTAAAATGAGAAAAATTATCCAATCTTGTTTTACCCATAACTTCTTCATTTTAAATCCGTTTTGAGTGAATCAAATTGCTATGGTTTCATATTGAACTCTATTTTATGAATCTAAACAGAAAAAGTATAGGTTTATAGTCGGAAAAATAAGTTACAAGTCGTTTTTGTAAAGGTAGTCATTTCAGTCGAAAGAACGACATCTAGATGACCATTTTAGAAAACATACTTCCACTTTGAGTTTAACCATAATTTTTGGATATAGTTTCATGTTCATAATAAAAATCATTTTCTCAGAATAAAAACTTTTAAATCAAAGTTTATCATAGTTTTTAATTAACTAACCCAAAACAGCCCGCGGTGTTACTACGACGGCGTAAATCCGGTTTTACGGTGTTTTTCGTGTTTCCAGGTTTTAAATCATTAAGTTAGCATATCATATAGATATAGAACATGTGTTTAGTTGATTTTAACAGTCAAGTTAGAAGGATTAACTTTTGTTTGCGAACAAGTTTAGAATTAACTAAACTATGTTCTAGTGATTACAAGTTTAAACCTTCGAATAAGATAGCTTTATATGTATGAATTGAATGATGTTATGAACATCATTACTACCTTAATTTCCTTGGATAAACCTACTGGAAAAGAGAAAAATGGATCTAGCTTCAATGGATCCTTGGATGGCTCAAAGTTCTTGAAGCAAAATCATGACACGAAAACAAGTTCAAGTAAGATCATCACTTGAAATAAGATTGTTATAGTTATAGAAATTGAACCAAAGTTTGAATATGATTATTACCTTGTATTAGAATGATAACCTACTGTAAGAAACAAAGATTTCTTGAGGTTGGATGATCACCTTACAAGATTGGAAGTGAGCTAGCAAACTTGAAAGTATTCTTGATTTTATGAAACTAGAACTTTTGGAATTTATGAAGAACACTTAGAACTTGAAGATAGAACTTGAGAGAGTTCAATTAGATGAAGAAAATTGAAGAATGAAAGTGTTTGTAGGTGTTTTTGGTCGTTGGTGTATGGATTAGATATAAAGGATATGTAATTTTGTTTTCATGTAAATAAGTCATGAATGATTACTCATATTTTTGTAATTTTATGAGATATTTCATGCTAGTTGCCAAATGATGGTTCCCACATGTGTTAGGTGACTCACATGGGCTGCTAAGAGCTGATCATTGGAGTGTATATACCAATAGTACATACATCTAAAAGCTGTGTATTGTACGAGTACGAATACGGGTGCATACGAGTAGAATTGTTGATGAAACTGAACGAGAATGTAATTGTAAGCATTTTTGTTAAGTAGAAGTATTTTGATAAGTGTATTGAAGTCTTTCAAAAGTGTATAAATACATATTAAAACACTACATGTATATACATTTTAACTGAGTCGTTAAGTCATCGTTAGTCGTTACATGTAAGTGTTGTTTTGAAACCTTTAGGTTAACGATCTTGTTAAATGTTGTTAACCCAATGTTTATAATATCAAAAGAGATTTTAAATTATTATATTATCATGATATTATGATGTACGAATATCTCTTAATATGATATATATACATTAAATGTCGTTACAACGATAAACGTTACATATATGTCTCGTTTCAAAATCATTAAGTTAGTAGTCTTGTTTTTACATATGTAGTTCATTGTTAATATAATTAATGATATGTTTACTTATCATAATATCATGTTAACTATATATATAACCATATATATGTCATCATATAGTTTTTTTTTACAAGTTTTAACGTTCGTGAATCACCGGTCAACTTGGGTGGTCAATTGTCTATATGAAACATATTTCAATTAATCAAGTCTTAACAAGTTTGATTGCTTAACATGTTGGAAACATTTAATCATGTAAACATCAATCTCAATTAATATATATAAACATGGAAAAGTTCGGGTCACTACAGTACCTACCCGTTAAATAAATTTCGTCCCGAAATTTTAAGCTGTTGAAGGTGTTGACGAATCTTCTGGAAATAGATGCGGGTATTTCTTCTTCATCTGATCTTCACGCTCCCAGGTGAACTCGGGTCCTCTACGAGCATTCCATCGAACCTTAACAATTGGTATCTTGTTTTGCTTAAGTCTTTTAACCTCACGATCCATTATTTCGACGGGTTCTTCGATGAATTGGAGTTTTTCGTTGATTTGGATTTCATCTAACGGAATAGTGAGATCTTCTTTAGCAAAACATTTCTTCAAATTCGAGACGTGGAAAGTGTTATGTACAGCCGCGAGTTGTTGAGGTAACTCAAGTCGGTAAGCTACTGGTCCGACACGATCAATAATCTTGAATGGTCCAATATACCTTGGATTTAATTTCCCTCGTTTACCAAATCGAACAACGCCTTTCCAAGGTGACACTTTAAGCATGACCATCTCTCCAATTTCAAATTCTATATCTTTTCTTTTAATGTCAGCGTAGCTCTTTTGTCGACTTTGGGCGGTTTTCAACCGTTGTTGAATTTGGATGATCTTCTCGGTAGTTTCTTGTATAATCTCCGGACCCGTAATCTGTCTATCCCCCACTTCACTCCAACAAATTGGAGACCTGCACTTTCTACCATAAAGTGCTTCAAACGGCGCCATCTCAATGCTTGAATGGTAGCTGTTGTTGTAGGAAAATTCTGCTAACGGTAGATGTCGATCCCAACTGTTTCCGAAATCAATAACACATGCTCGTAGCATGTCTTCAAGCGTTTGTATCGTCCTTTCGCTCTGCCCATCAGTTTGTGGATGATAGGCAGTACTCATGTCTAGACGAGTTCCTAATGCTTGCTGTAATGTCTGCCAGAATCTTGAAATAAATCTGCCATCCCTATCAGAGATAATAGAGATTGGTATTCCATGTCTGGAGACGACTTCCTTCAAATACAGTCGTGCTAACTTCTCCATCTTGTCATCTTCTCTTATTGGTAGGAAGTGTGTTGATTTGGTGAGACGATCAACTATTACCCAAATAGTATCACAACCACTTGCAGTCCTTGGCAATTTAGTGATGAAATCCATGGTAATGTTTTCCCATTTCCATTCCGGGATTTCGGGTTGTTGAAGTAGACCTGATGGTTTCTGATGCTCAGCTTTGACCTTAGAACACGTCAAACATTCTCCTACGTATTTAGCAACATCGGCTTTCATACCCGGCCACCAAAAATGTTTCTTGAGATCCTTGTACATCTTCCCCGTTCCAGGATGTATTGAGTATCTGGTTTTATGAGCTTCTCTAAGTACCATTTCTCTCATATCTCCAAATTTTGGTACCCAAATCCTTTCAGCCCTATACCGGGTTCCGTCTTCCCGAATATTAAGATGCTTCTCCGATCCTTTGGGTATTTCATCCTTTAAATTTCCCTCTTTTAAAACTCCTTGTTGCGCCTCCTTTATTTGAGTAGTAATGTTATTATGAATCATTATATTCATAGATTTTACTCGAATGGGTTCTCTGTCCTTCCTGCTCAAGGCATCGGCTACCACATTTGCCTTCCCCGGGTGGTAACGAATCTCAAAGTCGTAATCATTCAATAATTCAATCCACCTACGCTGCCTCATATTCAGTTGTTTCTGATTAAATATGTGTTGAAGACTTTTGTGGTCGGTATATATAATACTTTTGACCCCATATAAGTAGTGCCTCCAAGTCTTTAATGCAAAAACAACCGCGCCTAATTCTAAATCATGCGTCGTATAATTTTGTTCGTGAATCTTCAATTGTCTAGACGCATAAGCAATCACCTTCGTTCGTTGCATTAATACACAACCGAGACCTTGCTTTGATGCATCACAATAAATCACAAAATCATCATTCCCTTCAGGCAATGACAATATAGGTGCCGTAGTTAGCTTTTTCTTCAATAACTGAAACGCTTTCTGTTGTTCATCATTCCATTCAAATTTCTTCCCTTTATGCGTTAATGCAGTCAAGGGTTTTGCTATTCTGGAAAAGTCTTGGATGAACCTTCTGTAGTAACCAGCTAGTCCTAAAAACTGGCGTATGTGTTTCGGAGTTTTCGGGGTTTCCCACTTTTCAACAGTTTCTATCTTTGCCGGATCCACCTTAATACCTTCTTTGTTCACTATGTGACCGAGGAATTGAACTTCTTCCAACCAAAATGCACACTTTGAAAACTTAGCGTACAATTCTTCCTTCCTCAATACTTCTAACACCTTTCTCAAATGTTCACCGTGTTCTTGGTCATTCTTTGAGTAAATAAGTATGTCATCAATGAAAACAATGACAAACTTGTCAAGGTATGGTCCACACACTCGGTTCATAAGGTCCATGAACACAGCTGGTGCATTAGTTAAACCAAACGGCATGACCATAAACTCGTAATGACCGTAACGTGTTCTGAAAGCAGTCTTTGGAATATCATCTTCTTTCACCCGCATTTGATGATACCCGGAACGTAAGTCAATCTTTGAATAAACAGACGAGCCTTGTAGTTGATCAAATAAGTCGTCGATTCTCGGTAGTGGGTAGCGGTTCTTGATGGTAAGTTTGTTCAACTCTCGGTAGTCGATACACAACCTGAATGTACCATCTTTATTCTTGACAAACAAAACAGGAGCTCCCCACGGTGATGTGCTTGGTCGAATGGAACCACGCTCTAAAAGTTCTTGTAATTGGCTTTGCAGTTCTTTCATCTCGCTGGGTGCGAGTCTGTAAGGAGCACGAGCTATTGGTGCAGCTCCTGGTACAAGATCTATTTGAAATTCAACGGATCGATGTGGGGGTAATCCCGGTAATTCTTTCGGAAATACATCGGGAAATTCTTTTGCAATGGGAACATCATTGATGCTCTTTTCTTCAGTTTGTACTTTCTCGACGTGTGCTAGAACAGCATAGCAACCTTTTCTTATTAGTTTTTGTGCCTTCAAATTACTAATAAGATGTAGCTTCGTGTTGCCCTTTTCTCCGTACACCATTAAGGGTTTTCCTTTTTCTCGTATAATGCGAATTGCATTTTTGTAACAAACGATCTCCGCTTTCACTTATTTCAACCAGTCCATACCGATTATCACATCAAAACTTCCTAACTCTACTGGTATCAAATCAATCTTAAATGTTTCGCTAACCAGTTTAATTTCTCGATTCCGACATATATTATCTGCTGAAATTAATTTACCATTTGCTAATTCGAGTAAAAATTTACTATCCAAAGGCGTCAATGGACAACTTAATTTAGCACAAAAATCTCTACTCATATAGCTTCTATCCGCACCCGAATCAAATAAAACGTAAGCAGATTTATTGTCAATAAGAAACGTACCCGTAACAAGCTCCGGGTCTTCCTGTGCCTCTACCGCATTAATATTGAAAATTCTTCCACGGCCTTGTCCATTCGTGTTCTCCTGGTTCGGGCAATTTCTAATAATGTGGCCTGGTTTTCCACATTTATAACAAACTACATTGGCATAACTTGCTCCGACACTACTTGCTCCGCCATTACTCGTTCCGACACCATTTGTTCCTTTCGTTCTATTAACCCCTGGTCCGTAGACCTCACACTTCGCCGCGCTATGACCATTTCTTTTACACTTGTTGCAAAATTTGGTGCAGAACCCCGAGTGATTCTTTTCACACCTTTGGCATAGTTGCTTCTGATTGTTGTTGTTGTTGCGGTTATTATTGTTGTTGGGATGATTGTTGTAGTTGCTGTTGTTGTTGTTGTTGTTGTTGTTGTTGGGCCGTTTGTTGTAGTTGCGATTGATGTTGCGATTGTTGGGATAATTGTTGCGATTATTGTTGTAATTGCTGTTGTTGTTGTATTGGTGATTCTTATCACCGTTTTCCTCCCACTTTCTTTTGACTTGCTTCACATTGGCCTCTTCAGCAGTCTGTTCTTTAATTCTTTCTTCAATCTGGTTCACTAGTTTGTGAGCCATTCTACATGCCTGTTGTATGGAGGCGGGCTCGTGTGAACTTATATCTTCTTGGATTATTTCCGGTAATCCTTTCACAAACGCGTCGATCTTCTCTTCCTCATCTTCGAATGCTCCCGGACACAATAAGCACAATTCTGTGAATCGTCTTTCGTACGTGGTAATATCAAATCCTTGGGTTCGTAACCCTCTAAGTTCTGGCTTGAGCTTATTGACCTCGGTTCTGGGACGGTACTTCTCGTTCATCAAGTGCTTGAATGCTGACCACGGTAGTGCGTACGCATCATCTTGTCCCACTTGCTCTAGATAGGTATTCCACCATGTTAACGCAGAACCTGTGAAGGTATGCGTAGCGTACTTCACTTTGTCCTCTTCAGTACACTTACTTATGGCAAACACCGATTCAACCTTCTCGGTCCACCGTTTCAATCCGATCGGTCCTTCGGTTCCATCAAATTCCAAAGGTTTGCAGGCAGTGAATTCTTTGTAGGTGCATCCTACACGATTTCCTGTACTGCTAGATCCAAGGTTATTGTTGGTATGTAGCGCAGCCTGTACTGCGGCTATGTTTGAAGCTAGAAAAGTACGGAATTCCTCTTCATTCATATTCACGGTGTGTCGAGTAGTCGGTGCCATTTCCTTCAAAATAGTTAAATGGAACAAGTTAATCATACAGAATATTAAGAGTAGTTAATAGTATTTCGTAGCATAATATGAACTCATTTATAAAAGCTTTTTCTTCATATTAGCGTTTTATAAGTTTAAATTCGGGTAGTACCTACCCGTTAAGTTCATACTTAGTAGCTAATATACAATTCAACTACTACAATTCTATATGAAAAACTGATTATAATAATATTTCGCGTTCAAACTTTTATACAATATTTTACAAACTTACAATACCGCTTATTTTACATAAAGCATGAAATATAGCACACAATAACTTTGATACAAGATAGTTGTGAAGACAATTCTAGCTAGTACACAAGTCGTTCAGCAAAGGCAATAAATACACGTAATTCATACGTCCAGAAACAAGTCATGCATTCTGGTTTTACTAGGACTACTTCCCATCCTTGGTCTTGTGCAACATAACCGTTATGGCCGTTGATAAGACAGCGTGTTGTAACGTCATCAAAGGGACGAGGGTTACGTAATGTCCAACAGTCCCGTAATAATCTAAAAACCTCATTTCTTACCCCAATTACCGACTCCGTCACTTGTGGAAACGTTTTGTTTAATAGTTGTAGCCCGATGTTCTTGTTCTCACTTTGGTGAGAAGCGAACATTACTAATCCGTAAGCATAACATGCTTCTTTATGTTGCATGTTAGCCGCTTTTTCTAAATCACGAAGTCCAATATTCGGATATATTGAGTTAAAATAATTTCTTAACCCGTTGCGTAAAATAGCATTTGGGTTCCCCGCAATATATGCGTCAAAGTAAACACATCGTAACTTATGGGTTTCCCAATGTGATATCCCCCATCTTTCAAACGAAAGTCTCTTATAAACCAAGACATTCTTGGAACGTTCTTCGAATGTCTTACAAACTGATCTCGCCTTAAATAGTTGTGCCGAAGAATTCTGGCCGACTCTAGACAAGATTTCATCAATCATGTCTCCGGGTAGGTCTCTTAAAATATTGGGTTGTCTATCCATTTTGTATTTTTAAACTATAAAATAGACAAGAGTTAGATTCATAAAAAAAATACTTATTAATACAAGCAATTTTTACATATATCATAAAGCATAAGAACACTATATTCCATATATTACACCACACGAATACAACTATCTTATTCCGACTCGCTCGTTTCTTCTTCTTCGGTTTTGGTTCATTTTGCCAAGTTTCTAGGGATATATGATGTTCCCCTAATACGAACCGTCGTTGTCCACATTGGTTTAGAAAAACCTGGTGGTTTAGAGGTTCCCGGGTCATTGTTACAACTTAAGGACTTCGGGGGTTGACGATACATATAAAGTTCATCGGGGTTGGAATTAGATTTCTCTATTTTTATGCCCTTTCCCTTATTATTTTCTTTTGCCTTTTTAAATTCAGTTGGAGTAATTTCTATAACATCATCGGAATTCTCGTCGGAATCCGATTCATCGGAGAATTGGTAATCCTCCCAATATTTTGCTTCCTTGGCGGAAACACCATTGACCATAATTAACTTTGGTCGGTTGGTTGAGGATTTTCTTTTACTTAACCGTTTTATTATTTCCCCCACCGGTTCTATTTCTTCATCCGGTTCCGATTCTTCTTCCGGTTCCGATTCTTCTTCCGGTTCCGACTCTTCTTCCGGTTCTTCTTCGGGAACTTGTGAATCAGTCCACAAATCATTCCAATTTACATTTGACTCTTCATTATTATTAGGTGAGTCAATGGGACTTGTTCTAGAGGTAGACATCTATCAGATAATATCAAACACGTTAAGAGATTAATATATCACATAATATTCATATGTTAAAAATATATAGTTTCCAACAAAAATGTTAAGCAATCATTTTTAAAGAAAACACGGTCGAAGTCCAGACTCACTAATGCATCCTAACAAACTCGATAAGACACACTAATGCAAATTTTCTGGTTCTCTAAGACCAACGCTCTGATACCAACTGAAATGTCCCGTTCTTATTGATTAAAAACGTTCCATATTAATTGATTTCGTTGCGAGGTTTTGACCTCTATATGAGACGTTTTTCAAAGACTGCATTCATTTTTAAACAAACCATAACCTTTATTTCATCAATAAAGGTTTAAAAAGCTTTACGTAGATTATCAAATAATGATAATCTAAAATATCCTGTTTACACACGACCATTACATAATGGTTTACAATACAAATATGTTACAACAAAATAAGTTTCTTGAATGCAGTTTTTACACAATATCATACAAGCATGGACTCCAAATCTTGTCCTTATTTAAGTATGCGACAGCGGAAGCTCTTAATAATCACCTGAGAATAAACATGCTTAAAACGTCAACAAAAAATGTTGGTGAGTTATAGGTTTAACCTATATATATCAAATCGTAACAATAGACCACAAGATTTCATATTTCAATACACATCCCATACATAGAGATAAAAATCATTCATATGGTGAACACCTGGTAACCGACAATAACAAGATGCATATATAAGAATATCCCCATCATTCCGGGACACCCTTCGGATATGATATAAATTTCGAAGTACTAAAGCATCCGGTACTTTGGATGGGGTTTGTTAGGCCCAATAGATCTATCTTTAGGATTCGCGTCAATTAGGGTGTCTGTTCCCTAATTCTTAGATTACCAGACTTAATAAAAAGGGGCATATTCGATTTCGATAATTCAACCATAGAATGTAGTTTCACGTACTTGTGTCTATTTTGTAAATCATTTATAAAACCTGCATGTATTCTCATCCCAAAAATATTAGATTTTAAAAGTGGGACTATAACTCACTTTCACAGATTTTTACTTCGTCGGGAAGTAAGACTTGGCCACTGGTTGATTCACGAACCTATAACAATATATACATATATATCAAAGTATGTTCAAAATATATTTACAACACTTTTAATATATTTTGATGTTTTAAGTTTATTAAGTCAGCTGTCCTCGTTAGTAACCTACAACTAGTTGTCCACAGTTAGATGTACAGAAATAAATCGATAAATATTATCTTGAATCAATCCACGACCCAGTGTATACGTATCTCAGTATTGATCACAACTCAAACTATATATATTTTGGAATCAACCTCAACCCTGTATAGCTAACTCCAACATTCACATATAGAGTGTCTATGGTTGTTCCGAAATATATATAGATGTGTCGACATGATAGGTCGAAACATTGTATACGTGTCTATGGTATCTCAAGATTACATAATATATAATACAAGTTGATTAAGTTATGGTTGGAATAGATTTGTTACCAATTTTCACGTAGCTAAAATGAGAAAAATTATCCAATCTTGTTTTACCCATAACTTCTTCATTTTAAATCTGTTTTGAGTGAATCAAATTGCTATGGTTTCATATTGAACTCTATTTTATGAATCTAAACAGAAAAAGTATAGGTTTATAGTCGGAAAAATAAGTTACAAGTCGTTTTTGTAAAGGTAGTCATTTCAGTCGAAAGAACGACATCTAGATGACCATTTTAGAAAACATACTTCCACTTTGAGTTTAACCATAATTTTTGGATATAGTTTCATGTTCATAATAAAAATCATTTTCTCAGAATAACAACTTTTAAATCAAAGTTTATCATAGTTTTTAATTAACTAACCCAAAACAGCCCGCGGTGTTACTACGACGGCGTAAATCCGGTTTTACGGTGTTTTTCGTGTTTCCAGGTTTTAAATCATTAAGTTAGCATATCATATAGATATAGAACATGTGTTTAGTTGATTTTAAAAGTCAAGTTAGAAGGATTAACTTTTGTTTGCGAACAAGTTTAGAATTAACTAAACTATGTTCTAGTGATTACAAGTTTAAACCTTCGAATAAGATAGCTTTATATGTATGAATCAAATGATGTTATGAACATCATTACTACCTTAATTTCCTTGGATAAACCTACTGGAAAAGAGAAAAATGGATCTAGCTTCAATGGATCCTTGGATGGCTCAAAGTTCTTGAAGCAAAATCATGACACGAAAACAAGTTCAAGTAAGATCATCACTTGAAATAAGATTGTTATAGTTATAGAAATTGAACCAAAGTTTGAATATGATTATTACCTTGTATTAGAATGATAACCTACTGTAAGAAACAAAGATTTCTTGAGGTTGGATGATCACCTTACAAGATTGGAAGTGAGCTAGCAAACTTGAAAGTATTCTTGATTTTATGAAACTAGAACTTTTGGAATTTATGAAGAACACTTAGAACTTGAAGATAGAACTTGAGAGAGTTCAATTAGATGAAGAAAATTGAAGAATGAAAGTGTTTGTAGGTGTTTTTGGTCGTTGGTGTATGGATTAGATATAAAGGATATGTAATTTTGTTTTCATGTAAATAAGTCATGAATGATTACTCATATTTTTGTAATTTTATGAGATATTTCATGCTAGTTGCCAAATGATGGTTCCCACATGTGTTAGGTGACTCACATGGGCTGCTAAGAGCTGATCATTGGAGTGTATATACCAATAGTACATACATCTAAAAGCTGTGTATTGTACGAGTACGAATACGGGTGCATACGAGTAGAATTGTTGATGAAACTGAACGAGAATGTAATTGTAAGCATTTTTGTTAAGTAGAAGTATTTTGATAAGTGTATTGAAGTCTTTCAAAAGTGTATAAATACATATTAAAACACTACATGTATATACATTTTAACTGAGTCGTTAAGTCATCGTTAGTCGTTACATGTAAGTGTTGTTTTGAAACCTTTAGGTTAACGATCTTGTTAAATGTTGTTAACCCAATGTTTATAATATCAAAAGAGATTTTAAATTATTATATTATCATGATATTATGATGTACGAATATCTCTTAATATGATATATATACATTAAATGTCGTTACAACGATAAACGTTACATATATGTCTCGTTTCAAAATCATTAAGTTAGTAGTCTTGTTTTTACATATGTAGTTCATTGTTAATATAATTAATGATATGTTTACTTATCATAATATCATGTTAACTATATATATAACCATATATATGTCATCATATAGTTTTTTTTTACAAGTTTTAACGTTCGTGAATCACCGGTCAACTTGGGTGGTCAATTGTCTATATGAAACATATTTCAATTAATCAAGTCTTAACAAGTTTGATTGCTTAACATGTTGGAAACATTTAATCATGTAAACATCAATCTCAATTAATATATATAAACATGGAAAAGTTCGGGTCACTACAGTTTGATAGATTTTAAAACGAACTTTTGATGCACCAAATGCTTTGCAATGTTGTTGGTAAGTTGCATTGTATGCGTAATTTCCTTCGAAACGGCATATCGTATGTGTAAATTGGATTCCCAAATCGTCTTATGCGTTTTACGAACTTGAAACTTTGATCATGAACATTTAATGATCATTCGACGAGAATTTGGTTGTTGTAAATGAAGGACTTGATTGATGTTTTATGTTTAGCTGTATTCCTCATTAAATTACCTTTCAAACGACATAAGAGACGTGTTTTGAATGTTTACGATTCATTAGTTGTGTTTGTTTGAAGTTTGGTTCGTGCACTTGTTAAAAATTTAGAAACAGCATTTTCCCAGGTACAGGAGCGCCGCTTCTGCACGAAGATCGCCGCTCCTGGTCAGTATTCTGTGAAGTTTTTCAGCAGGCGTCAGGAACACCACTCTTAGAAACAAGAGCGTTGAAATGTCTCGTTCATATTGATTATAAACGTTCCATATTAATTGATTTCGTTGCGAGGTTTTGACCTCTATATGAGACGTTTTTCAAAGACTGCATTCGTTTTTAAAACAAACCCTAACCTTTATTTTATCGACAAGGTTAAAAGGACACCACCTAGATTATACAGAAATGATAATCTAAAAATATCACACTTACACATTACCAATACATATTGGTTTACAATATTAATATGTTACAACAAAGTAAATCTCGAATGCAGTTTTAAACAATATTATACAAGCATGCTGACACCAAATCTTATCCATATTTTAGCATGCAACAGCGGAAGCTCTTAATAATCACCTGAGAATAAACATGATTTAAACGTCAAAAAAAATGTTGGTGAGTTATAGGTTTAACCTATATGTTTATCAAATCTTAATAATAGACCACAAGATTTCATATTTCAATATACATCCCACACATAGAGATAAAAATCATTCATATGTTGAACACCTGATAACCGACATTAACAAGATGCATATAAGAATATCCCCTATCATTTCGGGAAATCCTTCGGACATGATAAAAACGAATTCGAAGTACTAAAGCATCCGGTACTTTGGATGGGGTTCGTTAGGCCCAATAGATCTATCTTTAGGATTCGCGTCAATTAGTAGATCGATTTACTAATTCTTAGGCTACCAAGCAAAAAGGGGCATATTCGGCTTCGATCATTCACCAATATAATGTAGTTTCATTTACTTGTGTCTATTTCGTAAAACATTTCTAAAATTGCATGTATTCTCATCCCAAAATATTAGATTTTAAAAGTGGGACTATAACTCACTTTCACAGATTTTTACTTTGTCGGGAAGTAAGACTTGACCACTGGTCGATTCACGAACCTATAACAAATATGTACATATATATCAAAGTATGTTCAAAATATATTTACAACATTTTTAATACGTTTTAATGTTTTAAGTTTATTAAGTCAGCTGTCCTCGTTAGTAACCTACAACTAGTTATCCACAGTTAGATGTACAGAAATAAATTGGTATATATTATCTTGAATCAATCCACGACCCAGTGTATACATGTCTCAGGCTATATCACAACTCAAAGTATATATATTTTTGGAATCAACCCCAACCCTGTATATCTAACTCAATCATTACTGCATATAGAGTGTCTATGGTTGTTCCAAATAATATATATACATGGGTCGTTATGATATGTCAAAACATTTGCATACGTGTCTATGGTATCCCAAGATTACATAATATATTAGAATACATGTATGATACAATATAAGTTAGCTAGGATATGATTACTATAGATTTGTTACCAATTTTCACGTAGCTACAACAAACAAAATTATCCAATCTTGTTTTACCCATAACTTCTTCGTTTTAAATCCGTTTTGAATGATTCAAGTTGATATGGTTTTATATTGAACCTAAGTTTATGAATCTAAACAGAAAAAGTAAAAGTTTATAGTCAGAAATACAGATTACAAGTCATTTTTGTAAAGGTAGTCATTTCAGTCGAAAGAACGACGTCTAGATAACCATTTTGGAAAACATACTTCCACTTTGAGTTTAACCATGATTTTTGGATATAGTTTCATGTTCATAATAGAAATCATTTTCCCAGAAGAACAACTTTTAAATGAAAGTTTATCATAGTTTTTAATTAACTAACTCAAAACAGCCCGCGGTGTTACTACGACGGTGTATATCCGGTTTTACGTTGTTTTTCGTGTTTTCAGGTTTTAAATCATTAAGTTAGCATATAATAAAGATATAGAACATGTGTTTAGTTGATTTTAAAAGTCAAGTTAGAAGGATTAACTTTTGTTTGCGAACAAGTTTAGAATTAACTAAACTATGTTCTAGTGATTACAAGCTTAAACCTTCGAATAAGGTAGTTTTATATATATGAATCAAATGATGTTATGAACATCATTACTATCTCAGGTTTTGTGGATAAACCTATTGAAAATGAGAAAAATAAATCTAGCTTCAAAGGATCCTTGGATGGCTTGAAAGTTCTTGAAGTAGAATCATGACATGAAAACAAGTTCAAGTAAGATTTCCACTCGAAATAAGATTGTTAAAGTTATAAAAATTGAATCAAAGTTTGAATATGAGTATTACCTTATATTAGAAAGATATCTTACTATAAATAAGAAAGATTTCTTGAAGTTGTATGATCACTCAAAGTGAATTTGCAAGATTGGAAGTAAGCTAGCAAACTTGGAAGTGTTGTTGGTGTGTTCTTGAGTAGTTGTTTTATAACTTAGTTTATGTATGGATTTATGAACTAGATTGAGCTATATTTTGATGAAGATGATAAAGAACACTTAGAACAATGGAAGAACTCTTGAGAGAGAGTAGTTTGATTCAAGAAAATTGCAAAGTGAATGTGTTTATGGTACTCCTCATTCACGTGAATGTGTAGTCTCCATATAGGCTCCATTAGTTTGTAATTTTGTGAGATATTTTATACTAGATGTTAAATGATGGTTCCCACATGGTTAGGTGACTCACATGGGCTGCTAAGAGCTGATCATTGGAGTGTATATACCAATAGTAACTACATTTAGAAGCTGTATATTGTACGAGTACAAATACGAGTGCATATGAGTAAAATTGTTGATGAAAATGAATGAGGATGTAATTGTAAGCATTTTTGTTAAGTATAAGTAATTTGATTAGTGTCTTGAAGTCTTTTAAAAGTGTATGAATACATATTAAAACACTACATGTATATACATTTTAACTGAGTTGTTAAATCATCGTTAGTCGTTACATGTAAGTGTTGTTTTGAAACCTTTAAGTTAACGATCTTGTTAAATGTTGTTAACACATTGTTTATTATATCTAATGAGATGTTAAATTATTACATTATCATGATATTATGATGTATTAATATATCTTAATATGATATATATACATTTAAATTTCGTTACAACGATAATCGTTACATATATGTCTCGTTTCGAAATCCTTAAGTTAGTAGTCTTGTTTTTACATATGTAGTTCATTGTTAATATACTTAATGATATGTTTACTTATCATTTATCATGTTTATCATAGTGTCTCAATATATTAATATGATTCATAGGTAATTAGTAAGACGTTGTTATAACGATAATCGTTATATATATCGTTTCGAGTTTCTTAATTCAATACTCTCATTTTTTATGTATATCACTCATTGTTAATATACCTAGTGAGATACTTACTTATCATACTATCATGTTAACTATATATATATATATATATATATATATATATATATATATATATATATATATATATATATATATATATATATATATATATATATATCCATATATATGTCATCATATAGTTTTTACAAGTTTTAACGTTCGTAAATCGCCGGTCAACTTGGGTGGTCAAATATCTATATGAAACCTATTTCAATTAATCAAGTCTTAACAAGTTTGATTTCTTAACATGTTGGAAACACTTAACCATGTAAATAATAATTTAATTTAATATATATAAACATGGAAAAGTTCGGGTCACTACAGTACCTACCCGTTAAGTAAATTTAGTCCCGAAATTTTAAGCAGTTGAAGGTGTTGACGTATCTTCTGGAAATAAGTGCGGGTATTTCTTCTTCAACTGATCTTCTCATTCCCAGGTGAACTCGGGTCCTCTACGAGCATTCCATCGAACCTTAACAATTGGTATCTTGTTTTGCTTAAGTCTTTTAACCTCACGATCCATTATTTCGACGGGTTCTTCGATGAATTGAAGTTTTTCGTTGATTTGGATTTCGTCTAATGGAATAGTGAGATCTTCTTTAGCAAAACATTTCTTCAAATTCGAGACGTGGAAAGTGTTATGTACAGTCACGAGTTGTTGAGGTAACTCAAGTCGGTAAGCTACTGATCCGACACGATCAATAATCTTGAATGGTCCAATATACCTTGGATTTAATTTCCCTCTTTTACCAAATCGAACAACGCATTTCCAAGGTGCAACTTTAAGCATGACCATCTCTCCAATTTCAAATTCTATATCTTTTCTTTTAATGTCAGCGTAGCTCTTTTGTCGACTTTGGGCGGTTTTCAACCATTGTTGAATTTGGATAATCTTCTCGGTAGTTTCTTGTATTATCTCCAGACCCGTAATCTGTCTATCCCCCACTTCACTCCAACAAATTGGAGACCTGCACTATCTACCATAAAGTGTTTCAAACGGAGCCATCTCAATGCTTGAATGGTAGCTGTTGTTGTAGGAAAATTCTGCTAACGGTAGGTGTCGATCCCAACTGTTTCCGAAATCAATAACACATGCTCGTAGCATGTCTTCAAGCGTTTGTATTGTCCTTTTGCTCTGCCCATCAGTTTGTGGATGATAGACTGTACTCATGACTAGACGAGTTCCTAATGCTTGCTGTAATGTTTGCCAGAATCTTGAAATAAATCTGCCATCCCTATCAGAGATAATAGATATTGGTATTCCATGTCTGGAGGCGACTTCCTTCAAATACAATCGTGCTAACTTCTCCATCTTGTCATCTTCTCTTATTGGCAAGAAGTGTGCTGATTTGGTGAGACGATCAACTATTACCCAAATAGTATCGAAACTACTTGCAGTCCTTGGCAATTTAGTGATGAAATCCATGGTAATGTTCTCCCATTTCCATTCCGGGATTTCGGGTTGTTGAAGTAGACCTGATGGTTTCTGATGCTCAGCTTTGACCTTAGAACATGTCAAACATTCTCCTACGTATTTAGCAACATCGGCTTTCATACCCGGCCACCAAAAATGTTTCTTGAGATCCTTGTACATCTTCCCCGTTCCAGGATGTATTGAGTACCTAGTTTTATGAGCTTCTCTAAGTACCATTTCTCTCATATCTCCAAATTTTGGTACCCAAATTCTTTCAGCCCTATACCGGGTTCCGTCTTCCTGAATATTAAGATGCTTTTCCGTTCCTTTGGGTATTTCATCCTTTAAGTTTCCCTCTTTTAAAACTCCTTGTTGCGCCTCCTTTATTTGAGTAGTAAGGTTAGTGTGAATCATTATATTCATAGCTTTTACTCGAATGGGTTCTCTGTCCTTTCTGCTCAAGACGTCGGCTACCACATTTGCCTTCCCCGGATGGTAATGAATCTCAAAGTCGTAATCATTTAACAATTCAATCCACCTATGCTGCCTCATGTTCAGTTGTTTCTAATTAAATATGTGTTCAAGACTTTTGTGGTCGGTATATATAATACTTTTGACCCCATATAAGTAGTGCCTCCAAGTCTTTAATGCAAAAACAACCGCGCCTAATTTCAAACCATTTGTCGTATAATTCTGCTCGTAAATCTTTAATTGTCTAGACGCATAAGCAATTACTTTCGTTCGTTGCATTAATACACAACCGAGACCTTGCTTTGAGGTGTCACAATATATCACAAAATCATCATCCCCTTCAGGTAATGACAATATAGGTGCCGTAGTTAACTTTTTCTTCAACAATTGAAACGCATTCTCTTGTTCATCTTTCCATTCAAATTTCTTCCCTTTATGCGTTAATGCAGTTAAGGGTTTTGCTATTTTTGGAAAAATCTTGGATGAATCTTCTGTAGTAACCAGCTAGTCCTAAAAATTGAGGTATATGTTTCGGAGTTTTCGGGGTTTCCCACTTTTCAACGGTTTCAATCTTTGCTGGATCCACCTGAATACCTTCTTTGTTCACTATATGACTGAGGAATTGAACTTCTTCCAACCAAAATGCACACTTTGAAAACTTAGCGTACAGTTTTTCTTTCCTTAATAACTCTAGCACTTTTCTCAAATGTTCTTCGTGCTCTTGGTCATTCTTTGAGTAAATAAGTATGTCATCGATAAAAACAATGACAAACTTGTCAAGGTATGCTCCACACACTCGGTTCATGAGGTCTATGAACACAGCTGGTGCGTTAGTCACCCCAAACGTCATAACCATAAACTCGTAATGACCGTAACGCGTCCTAAAAGCAGTCTTTGGAATATCATCCTCCTTCACCCGCATTTGATGATACCCAGAAAGTAAATCAATCTTCGAATAAACTGACGAGCCTTGTAGTTGATCAAATAAGTCATCGATTCTCGGTAGTGGGTAGCGGTTCTTGATGGTAAGTTTGTTCAACTCTCGGTAGTCGATACACAACCTAAATGTACCATCCTTTTTCTTGACAAACAAAACAGGAGCTCCCCACGGTGATGTGCTTGGTCGAATGAAACCACGCTCTAAAAGTTCCTGTAACTGACTTTGTAATTCTTTCATTTCGCTGGGTGCGAGTCTGTATGGAGCACGAGCTATTGGTGCAGCTCCTGGTACAAGGTCTATTTGAAATTCAACGGATCGATGTGGGGTAATCCCGGTAATTCTTTCGGAAATACATCGGGAAATTCTTTTGCAACGGGAACATCACTGATGTTCTTTTCTTCAGGTTTAACTTCCTCGATGTGTGCTATAATGACGTAACAACCTTTTCTTATTAGTTTTTGCGCCTTCATACTACTAATAAGATTTAATTTCACGTTATTCTTTTCTCCGTACACCATCAAAGGTTTTCCTTTTTCACGCATAATACGAATCACATTTTTGTAACAAACAACCTCTGCTCTTACCTTTTTCAACCAGTCCATGCCAATTATTGCATCAAAACTCCCTAACTCGACTGGTATTAAATCAATCTTAAACGTTTCATCACCCAGTTTAATTTCTCTATCCCGACATATATTATCTGCTGAAATTAATTTACCATTTGCTAATTCGAGTAAAAATTTACTATCCAAAGGCGTCAATGGGCAACTTAATTTAGCACAAAAATCTCTACTCATATAGCTTCTATCCGCACCCGAATCAAATAAAACATAAGCAGATTTATCATCAATAAGAAACGTACCCGTAACAAGCTCCGGGTCTTTCTGTGCTTCTACCGCATTAATATTGAAAACTCTTCTGCGGCCCTGCCCATCAGTATTCCCTTGTTTCGGGCAATTTCTAATAATGTGGTCTGGTTTTACACATTTATAACATACAGCGTTGGTATTACTTGCTCCCGCACTATTCGTTAACGCATTACTTGTTCCGACACTATTTGTTCCTTTAGTTCTATAAAACCTTGGTCCGTAAAACTCACACTTTGTCGCGCTATGACCATTTCTTTTACACCTGTTGCAAAATGTCGTACAAAAACCCGGGTGATTTTCTTCACACCTATGACATGGCTGATTTTAGTTTTTGCTGTCGTTGTTGTTATTGAGGTTGTTGTTGGGATTGTTATTGTTGTTGAAACGGTTGTTGTAGTTGTTGTTGTTGGGACGTTTGTTGTAGTTATTGTTAGGATTGCGGTTATTGTTGCGATTGTTGTTGCGGTTGTTGGGATAGTTGTTGCGATTGTGGTTGTAATTGTTATTGTTGTTGTACTGGTGATTCTTGTCACCGTTTTCCTCCCACTTCCTCTTGAGTTGTTTCGTGTTGGCTTCTTCGGCTGCCTGCTCTTTAATTCTTCCCTCAATCTGATTTATGAGTTTATGAGCCATTCGACTTGCCTTTTGTATGAAAGCGGGCTCGTGTGAACTCACATTTTCTTGAATCCTTACTGGTAACCCTTTTATAAATGCGTCGATCTTCGCTTCTTCATCTTCGAACGTTCCTGGACACAATAGGCACCACTCTGTGAATCGTCGTTCATATGTGGTAATGTCGAACCCTTGTGTTCGTAACTCTCTAAGCTCTACCTTGAGCTTATTGACTTCGTTTCTAGGACGGTACTGCTCGTTCATCAATTGCTTGAATGCCGACAACGGTAGTGCGTAAGCAGCATTTTGTCCTACCTGTTCAAGATAGGTGTTCCACCACGTTAATGCAGTACCTATGAAGGTATGCGTAGCGTACTTAACTTTGTCCTCTTCAGTACACTTACTTATGGCAAACACCGATTCGACCTTTTCGGTCCACCGTTTCAATCCAATTGGTCCTTCAGTTCCATCAAATTCCAAAGGTTTGCAGGCAGTGAATTCTTTGTAGGAGCATCCTACACGATTTCTTGTGAAATTAGTTCCACTGCTAGATCTAGAGTTATTGTTATTTTGCATCGCAGCCTGTACTGCGGCTATGTTTGCTGCAAGGAAAACACGGAAGTCTTCCTCGCTCATGTTCAAATTTTGACGAGTCGTTGGTACCATTTGAATATGAGTATTACCTTGTATTAGAAAGATATCTTACTGTAAATAAGAAAGATTTCTTTAGGTTGGATGATCACTCAAAGTGGATTTGCAAGATTGGAAGTAAGTTAGCAAACTTGGAAGTGTTGTTGGTGTGTTCTTGAGTAGTTGTTTTATAACTTGGTTTATGTATGGATTTATGAACTAGATTGAGCTAGATTTTGATGAAGATGATGAAGAACACTTAGAACAATGGAAGAACACTCGAGAGAGAGTATTTTGATTCAAGAAAATTGCAAAGTGAATGTTTTTATAGTACTCCTCATTCACGTGAATGTGTAGTCTCCATATAGGCTCCATTATTTTGTAATTTTGTGAGATATTTCATGGTAGATGTTAAATGATGGTTCCCACATGGTTTGGTGAATCACATGGGCTGCTAAGAGCTGATCATTAGAGTGTATATACCAATAGTAAATACATTTAGAAGCTGTGTATTGTACGAGTACAAATACGAGTGGATATGAGTAAAATTGTTGACGAAAATGAATGAGGATGTATGGTGTGCGTAGGGGTGTATACGAAATAGTTATATTTTTATTGGGAAATACTATTAAATACGATACAATTTTACACAAGTTATTTATTTATTTATAGAGTGGATATACCTAAACCTTGCTACAACACTTATAGGCAGTGTACCTAATCGTACAGTAGTGTAGATTTTTATAAGTCCTGTTCGTCCACAGGGAACTAGCCAAGTTTAACGCTATATTTTTAATATATAATATAATATATATAATTTGTTAAGACTTGATTAATATATAATATAATATATATAATTTTAATTTGCCGACAATTTTAATATATAATATAATATATATAATTTTAAGAATTAATTATATATTATATTATATTCATGTGCATAGTTGACTTGTAATTTTTAGTTCGTTGCGTCGAGCGTTGAGAGTTGACTTTGGTCCCAGTTCCGGATTTTCGAACGTCCTTTGGTACTATTTAATATCTTGTACTTTGTGTTTTGCAGCTCGTACTCTTGTAATTTTTAGACGTTTCTCATCAATAAATTGAACCACTTTGATTGTACTTTGTGTAGTGACCCGAACTTTTCCATGTTTATATATATATTAAATGAAATTGTTATTTTACATGATTAAGTGTTTCCAACATGTTAAGCAATCAAACTAGTTAAGACTTGATTAATTGAAATAGGTTTCATATAGACAATTGACCACCCAAGTTGACCGGTGATTCACGAACGTTAAAACTTGTAAAAACTATATGATGACATATATATGGTTATATATATAGTTAACATGATATTATGATAAGTAAACATATCATTAAGTATATTAACAATGAACTACATATGTAAAAACAAGACTACTAACTTAATGATTTTGAAACGAGACATATATGTAACGATTATCGTTGTAACGACATTTAATGTATATATATCATATTAAGAGATATTTGTACATCATAATATCATGATAATATAATAATTTAAAATCTCATTTGATATTATAAACATTGGGTTAACAACATTTAACAAGATCGTTAACCTAAAGGTTTCAAAACAACACTTACATGTAACGGCTAACGATGACTTAACGACTCAGTTAAAATGTATATACATGTAGTGTTTTAATATGTATTCATACACTTTTGAAAGACTTCAAGACACTTATCAAAATACTTCTACTTAACAAAAATGCTTACAATTACATCCCCGTTCAGTTTCATCAACAATTCTACTCGTATGCACCCGTATTTGTACTCGTACAATACACGGCTTTTAGATGTATGTACTATTGGTATATACACTCCAATGATCATCTCTTAGCAGCCTATGTGAGTCACCTAACACATGTGGTAACCATCATTTGGCAACTAGCATGAAATATCTCATAAAATTATAAAAATATGAGTAATCATTCATGACTTATTTACATGAAAACAAAATTACATATCCTTTATATCTAATCCATACACCAACGACCAAAAACACCTACAAACACTTTCATTCTTCAATTTTCTTCATCTAATTGATCTCTCTCAAGTTCTATCTTCAAGTTCTAAGTGTTCTTCATAAATTTCAAAAGTTCTAGTTTCATAAAATCAAGAATACTTCCAAGATTGCAAGTTTACTTCCAAGTTTTCTAAATCCATTCCAAGTAATCATCCAAGATCAAGAAACCTTTGTTACTTAAAGTAGGTTATCTTTCTAATACAAGGTAATAATCATATTCAAACTTTAATTCAATTTCTATAACTATAACAATCTTATTTCGAGTGGAAATCTTACTTGAAATTGTTTTCGTGTCATGATTCTGCTTCAAGAACTTTCAAGCCATCCAAGGATCCTTTGAAGCTAGATCCATTTTTCTCATTTCCAGTAGGTTTATCCAAGGAACTTGAGGTAGTAATGATGTTCATAACATCATTCGATTCATACATAAAAAGCTGTCTTATTCAACGTTATAAACTTGTAATCACTAGAACATAGTTTAGTTAATTCTAAACTTGTTCGCAAATAAAGTTAATCCTTCTAACTAGACTTTTAAAATCAACTAAACACATGTTCTATATCTATATGATATGCTAACTTAATGATTTAAAACCTGGAAACACGAAAAACACCGTAAAACCGGATTTAAGCCGTCGTAGTAACACCGCGGGCTGTTTTGGGTTAGTTAATTAAAAACTATGATAAACTTTGATTTAAAAGTTGTTATTCTGGGAAAATGATTTTTATTATGAACATGAAACTATATCCAAAAATCATGGTTAAACTCAAAGTGGAAGTATGTTTTCTAAAATGGTCATCTAGACGTCGTTCTTTTGACTGAAATGACTACCTTTACAAAAACGACTTGTAACTTATTTTTCCGACTATAAACCTATATTTTTTCTGTTTAGATTCATAAAATAGAGTTCAATATGAAACCATAGCAATTTGATTCACTCAAAACGGATTTAAAATGGAGAAGTTATGGGTAAAACAAGATTGGATAATTTTTCTCATTTTAGCTACGTGAAAATTGGTAACAAATCTATTCCAACCATAACTTAATCAACTTGTATTGTATATTATGTAATCTTGAGATACCATAGACACGTATACAATGTTTCGACCTATCATGTCGACACATCTATATATATTTCGGAACAACCATAGACACTCTATATGTGAATGTTGGAGTTAGCTATACAGGGTTGAGGTTGATTCCAAAATATATATAGTTTGAGTTGTGATCAATACTGAGATACGTATACACTGGGTCGTGGATTGATTCAAGATAACTAGTTGTAGGTTACTAACGAGGACAGCTGACTTAATAAACTTAAAACATCAAAATGTATCAAAAGTGTTATAAATATATTTTGAACATACTTTGATATATATGTATATATTGTTATAGGTTCGTGAATCAACCAGTGGCCAAGTCTTACTTTCCGACGAAGTAAAAATCGGTGAAAGTGAGTTATAGTCCCACTTTTAAAATCTAATATTTTTGGGATGAGAATACATGCAGGTTTTATAAATGATTTACAAAATAGACACAAGTACGTGAAACTACATTCTATGGTTGAATTATCAAAATCGAATATGCCCCTTTTTATTAAGTCTGGTAATCTAAGAATTAGGGAACAGACACCCTAATTGACGCGAATCCTAAAGATAGATCTATTGGGCCCAACAAGCCCCATCCAAAGTACCAGATGCTTTAGTACTTCAAAATTTTTATCATATCCGAAGGGTGTCCCGGAATGATGGGGATATTCTTATATATGCATCTTGTTAATTTCGGTTACCAGGTGTTCACCATATGAATGATTTTTATCTCTATGTATGGGATGTGTATTGAAATATGAAATCTTGTGGTCTATTGTTACGATTTGATATATATAGGTTAAACCTATAACTCACCAACATTTTTGTTGACGTTTAAAGCATGTTTATTCTCAGGTGAATACTAAGAGCATCCGCTATTGCATACTAAAATAAAGAAAAGATTTGGAGTCCATGTTTGTATGATATTGTGTAAAAACTGCATTCAAGAAACTGATTTCGATGTAACATATTTGTATTTTAAACCATTATGTAATGGTCGTGTGTAAACAGGATATTTTAGATTATCATTATTTGATAATCTACGTAAAGCTTTTTAAGCCTTTATTTATGAAATAAAGGTTATGGTTTGTTTTAAAATGAATGCAGTCTTTGAAAAACGTCTCATATAGAGGTCAAAACCTCGCAACGAAATCAATTAGTATGGAACGTTTTTAATCAATAAGAAGGGGACATTTCACTTTGTACTTTTGAGCTTTTTGGTTGTTTGCGTTTTCAATTCGTCGAATCTGTCTTTTGTCTTCACCTTTTATTATTTAAACGAATATCACTTGTAAATAGAACAATTGCAACCAAAAGCTTGTCTTTCTTGAGGGATAATGCTATGAAATATATGTTTGTTTTTGGCATTATCAAATATTCCCACACTTGAGCGTTGCTTGTCCTCAAGCAATATAGTCTTGAAATAAAAATACTAGAATCACTTCTTTATTCTTCACACTTTGTACATTAGTGATTTCGATTTGGTGGTATGAACAATGATAGTAACGTTGTGGTTTACAGTCCCACATGATTATGAAAATTTAGATCCTTTAGGAAATAGGATCTTTATGAAAACAATTGATCTTTTGAAAATTCAATCTAGCTTTTACCCTAGATAAGTTTTCCGGAATAACCCTTCACCGGTGTTTGCAAATTGTTTTTGTGGGTTTGGTGGGTTTTAGATTTGAAAATTTTAGCTCAAAACTTGCGGTTTTGTGTCACCCACTTGCTAACCTTGTATTGGGAAAGCAACACGTCCAGTATACTTGCTCCGTATATTACCTTTCGGTAAACTACCGTCTGGTTGTAAAGGAAAGCGTTGAACAAGCAACTGTTGAGGCAATGTCCAGTGACATGCTTTTGATTATGATCTATATCGTGTCGGATGCAATTACTATCCTTTGTAGGAGCAATAGTAAAGATCACCCTATAGTTTTTCGGACTGGCACAAGGTCCTGTCTTTGACCATGCTATGCAACCACCGTTCTTATGGTTGACACCCGATTTGATTCAGGTGACCTAATGAATTCTAGGTGAATTCCTAGGATTTTACGTTCAATGGTAATGAACGCATTGAAAATGGGTTTTCAGAAAACAAATCGGTTTGTAATTTGATCAAAATATTTTTTCGTTCAAGCTCGAGTTTAGATATCATTGAATTCCATGAGTTTGAATTCTCAATCTTTAAGGTCAATCTCAAGGATTGAGTAATATCAGTCTTAAAAGCTGATTTTTGAAATTTAAGGAGATTATCCTTTCTGGGGATCTGATTCATTAGTCTTATAAGCTAATTTGCACGGTGCCCCCATTGTACGAGACAGATCCTCTCATGGTTAGGATAAGTCTGACCACTTGGCGACCCTGTTTGATGCTGAGGTCCGTGGATTTCCAGCTGATTTTTGAGAAAACTTTTCAAGGTTTTTCGTAGACTCTACAACTGGTCTGGACAACAACTTCCTGACCTAAATCAAGAAGCGCGTTTCTTTTTCTCTCGAAAGACTTTACTTCCTTTTAAATTATAATAAACTGGGTAAAACTGATTAATATCGTCCAAAACAAAAGCATTTTCAATTATTTGTACAAAAATATGTGATATATGTTCTAAATAACTTGGTAAATATTTCCCACACTTGACTTTTATTTTCCTTTCTTTGCCTTTTTATTTTCCTCTATTCCATTTTAAATGAATTCTAACATTTTGAGTTGTTTCTCAATTTATGTCCTTTCTGAGGTAATAATAAATATGTATAAACATGATTTTGAGTTCATTTAATTGAAAATTTTGAAAAATTTTACTAGAATTGGGTAGTCAGTATATAAGACTAGGGTTGTTCTTTATTATCAGAGAGCACTAGATTCTAATACAACTACTGCGTTACTAGTATTTTTAAAGGTAACCAAGTGTATAAGTCAAAAATTTTAAAAATCCGAAAGAATTTAACCCCTTCCCACACTTAAGATCTTGCAATGCCCTCATTTGCAAGAAATCAGTATAATTTAAATTATTGAGGGTGATTAGCGTAGAAAAATGATTAAATTTTACCAAAGTTTCCAAACATATTGGCGTTTGTTTGTTGAATGATAAATGGTGCACATCATTTGTTCATTCCGTCTTGTTGTTACATCTCATTTGTTTTTCGTTTTGTCGTCAAAATTAGTAGCTTTTGCTGAACTTAATGCCAGTCTTTGAAAATGCACTGTTTTACCCTGTTGTGTACAATTGACAATATACATACATACAAATAATAACATGCATGGTAATTTGAAATGGGACTTAACATCCCACTTTCAAATTAAATATGAAATATTAGTATAAAATAATAAAAATATTAAACATTACATTAAAATTATCACAATATTATATGTTTAAACATAAATAAATAAAAATATTAAAAGATAAAAATCACCAACGGGAACTGTATCAATCTGGATAGGGGTTCCAGTTCATGTCGTCGGGCGGGTTCCATGGTTGGTTATAGGTGTACTGATAGGCCAGGTTAGGGTCATAGAGAGTAAATGGTGGTCGCATATCGGGCTGGTGTGGAGGATAGTAAGCAGGTCGGGTCGATATGTAGTTATTTGGTACCTGAGGTAATAGCTGGCTCATGATCTGATGCTGATGATAGTGCCATCTATCATGCTGTCATTTCCTGGAATGCTCGTACACATTCTCGGCTTGCCACTGCTCGTACCGACTATGTCTATCCTCGTTTGTCATTTCTACCTCATCTATACGCTGGTAGACGTCAGTCATAGCCTCCCTAATGACATCCCTAATGTCATCCGGTTCTTCCATTTCCTCATCTGAACCTCTCTCTACCTGTGGATGACGGCCATCATATGGTATTGCCTGATTACGTCCACTCTTTAATACCTTTGCACCCTGATAGACCTTCAATCCTAGAGTATCAACCTGTTCCCTACACACCATCAGTGGACCTCCTTGATCCCTATCTACACCCAAATACTCTCCAATGAGAGTAACAAAAATACCTCCTCCTATTATTCCCCCGTCCTGTATTCCTGCTACTATTTTGGACAGATAAAAAACAACACAGTAGGGGATATTAACAAAGCTTCTAGTACTTCAAATACACTTAAGGTAAAATAAGTCGTGTAAGGTCATCTTCTCCTTGTTTTTACCTCTTTGTGTAATCGAATTAGCTAAAAATCTATGTATAATATGTAGCTTTGCTTTGTTAATATCTAAATAGGAGTGTCTTCCTCCCAGCGAAAAAACATTATAATTTGACATACGCCTCCAGACGGCGTCCGCGTCAAAATTCCTATCTACCCGCTCACCATGATAAATCAAATTTGTACAATCGGGTAGTAGTAATTCACCAGGAGTGTAAATCTATAAAGCCCTGGCCATGTCCAGCATGGACATCCTGTACATCCTACGGCCAAGTAAAAATCTAAGAAAACTTCTATCATCTAACCTAACTACATCCGCATTAAGTGATATAGTACTCATAAGCTCAACACACCATTCCTTATATACAGGCCTACGAATGGTGAATAAACGTTCCCAATCGGGAAAAGAAGAGCTGCGATACCTTTGGATTAGATGCTGTCTAACTGAGTTAACTAGTTGAACCCTTTCCAAAGGCTCCGAATCGATTACCCTCGGTACTTCTACATTTTTCGTTACCAGTTTAAATTTGTTACTTTGGTACATTGGGTAATCTCTCCAGCTTCGATCAAATCTCAAATTAGGATGCAACTGTTCTTCATTAATCGTTGGGTGTGCTATTATCAGATGAATCAGAAATTGTACGTAGGAATTAACATATTCTTGTTGCGAATCATAATATGGTACGTGTTGATCAGGTTGTTGTTGTTCCTGTTGTTGCTCCGGTTCATATTGTGGCTCATATTGCATTTCTGATTGTGGTTCCGGAGCAGGTTGCCTAGATGATGATGATGATGCACCATCAGTATCGATAAATCTCTGCAAAACACATTAAACACAAAATTTGTGCATCCAAATATGCATTAGTATTAGCAAAATAACAACTTGAAACAATTACAATAACATGTTTAATCAAAATTAAACTTATACACATTTTCACAATTTTAACAATTCTACACTTTTTCAAATAAGCATATATGAAAATGTTTACAAAGTTCATAAGCATTCAACCCAAATAACATGTTAAAATAACCACTACTAGTAATTAAACAAGTTTCAAATGGCATTTACATCAATTTAATCAAGTTCATGAATTTTAGACCTAAAAAGTCAACTTTAAATCTCAAAAATCATGTTTAGGATCAAAGTTTGGATTATTTAGCTACCTAAACATGTTACACTACTAAATTTAGCAATAATTCATGACAAAAATCGGCCATAACCTGTATATATCAAAAAGCCCCAAATTGCTCAAGAACACAAACCCTAGATTTCTAAAAATTTTGAAGTTTTTGGCTTCAAATCATGTTAAATAGCATCAATCTAGGTTATACATGCATAATATACTAACAATTTAACTCTAATTACACTAGAAATTAACAAAATCAAATTAGGTAAAAAAAATAGCTCAAGAACACTAAAATTCAAATTTAAAGAGTTTAGGGGTGTAATTGTTACCTTTCTTGAAAAACTTCTTAACAAATTCATGATTAGAGCGGATTATAGCAAGAAATATGGTTGAATTTTTTGAAAAATTGATGATTTTAGGGTGATATGTGTGTGCATGTTCGTGTATTGTGTGTGTGTTTGTGGAGAGCAGAGCATTCGCTGGACTTTGTAATCTGACCAGTATTCAGTCTCCATGTGACCTCATGGAAATGAAGGGGAAACTCCATGCGATCGTATGGGGTCTGTTATTTTTTTATTTTATTTTTTAAATTTTTTTGGCATACTTTAATTCAATAAGATTAAAAATAATGATAATAAAATTTCTCGTCCCGCCCTCGGGTAAAGCAATTTCGGTTCAATGACCTAGTTTTCAACTCATGACGAATTTTTAGAAATCACATTTTTAACTTAATGAAATAAAGTAAATTTTTGTTTTTAAATTCACACCAAAATGCATAAAATTAAAAATTCATATTATTAAAATTAAAAATTCACACCAAATTTATATTATATTTTTGTTTTTATACATACAAACTTATATTAAAAATATTAATTTTTCAAATATGTACAAACTTAAATATATTGATTTTAAAAAGTTTACAATATTAATTTAATATTTATATATTAAAAACAAGGT
The DNA here is from genome assembly GCF_046630445.1 of Rutidosis leptorrhynchoides. Lineage (NCBI taxonomy): Eukaryota > Viridiplantae > Streptophyta > Magnoliopsida > Asterales > Asteraceae > Rutidosis > Rutidosis leptorrhynchoides. Next base: position 167,277,915 of record NC_092339.1, on the reverse strand, counting down.
AAAAATTAAAATTAAAAATCTTTTTGGTCTTTTTATCCCACTTTAATCAATCAAATATTATCAAAAAATATACGCCCCTCTTTTCGGTAAAGTAATTTCGGTTCCATAACCTAGTTTTACTCCTGACGAATTTCTGAAATATTTTGGGTTGATTAATTAAAGATATTTATACCTTAAGAATAAACGGTAAATTTCGCTGTGATGTAATAAATTTTTGTATGATATCAATAATTTCGGTTACGCATACCTAATTTTATTGAATACCAATTTAATACTTTATTGCAAACGATTCAGCGTTTATTATCAAAAGGTTAAAAGCAATAAAAATAAAAACTGTACATACTTACCTGTGAGAAAAAATTCTCAGAGACCTGCTTTAGCTGACTCATAGAAGAGTCGTGTGATTTGGTTCTCCATAGCTACGTAAGCGTAACCTCAATTCTTCAATATCTTTTCTTCTAAACATATGAACGGTCCTTCTCTGCATAGAGTAACAAATTCGGTATTTGAATATGTTTGATTATTTGAACATTTACCTTCGTGTGACCATTTTCCGCATTTATAACATCTTTCAAGGTGTCGTGCTCTTCTTTTTGTTGCGGACTTTGATTTTCCTTTACCAAAATGTGTCTTATGATGATCTTTCCTGAGTTCTTTTCTTACTCCGTCCATTTTGCCTCTTATGAAGGATACCAGTTCACTCGAGAGTGTGTCATTATTACGTTTAGTAATCATAGCATGTAGCATTAGACCATGGTTCAGATCAAAGGAATTCTTCATCTCGTCAAACCTAAAAAAAATAAAAATTCAGAATGGAGGGAGAAGACTAGTTCTTTAGGGTCTGCTAGGGAAAGACCATTCGAATTCCATTCTCAAGAACTACACGAAAACAGTATATCTTAACTCTAACAGAAATACATATTAACCTAAAAGATTTGAATTTTCCCACACTTAGTTAGCTGTGGTGTCAAAATTGTGATTAACTTCATCTTCAACTTCCATTGGATTATCTATGTAATGTTTAACTCTGTGACCATTAACCTTAAATTTAACCCCATTTGAATTTATTAACTCTATTGTTCCATATGGAAAAACTCATTTGACTGTGAATGGTCCAGACCACCTTGATTTCAATTTTCCAAAAAATAGCTTGAATCGTGAATTGAAAAGAAGAACTCTGCCTCCTTCTTTAAATTCTTTTAAACTTCTGATTCTTTTATCATGCCATTTCTTCGTTCTTTCCTTATAGATTAACGAATTTTCATATGCTCCATGTCTTAATTCTTCTAATTCGTTTAGTTGACTTAACCGTAGACGTCCGGCTTCATGCAAATCAAGATTAATGTCTTTAAAGTCCAAAATGCTTTATGTTCAATTTCTACTAGAAGATGACATGCTTTTTCATAAATGAGTTTGAAAGGTGTGGTTCCAATAGGAGTTTTGTAGGCTGTTCTAAAAGCCCAGAGTTCATCCTCCAATTTCATGGACCATTCCTTCGGATTTGATCCTACGGTTTTCTCTAGAATACGTTTTAAAGCTCGGTTGGTATTTTCAACTTGTCCACTTGTTTGTGGATGATAAGCGGTTGAGATTTTATGAGTTACTCCATATCTTTTGAGAACTTTCTCAAGTTGATTATTACAAAAATGAGTACCCCGATCACTTATTAAAGCTTTCGGTGTTCAGAACCTTGCAAAAAGACGTTTTAAAAAGTTTACTACAACTCGTGCATTGTTAGTTAGGAGAGCTTGTGCTTCCACCCAATTAGATACATAATCAATAGCAACGAGAATGTAGAGATTATTATGAGATTTTGGAAATGGACCCATAAAGTCAATACCCCAAACGTCAAATACTTAACATACTTGAATGACATTTTGCGTCTTTGAAAATTGTAGGCCAATAGAATCCAGCATCGTAGACTTTTCTTGCTGTGAGTTGAGGCCCATAATGCCCTCCTGTTGGTCCTGTGTAACAATGGTTTAAGATTTGACTGGCTTCATCCCCGAACACACATCGACGTATTATTCCATCGGGACAACTTTTAAACAAATGTGGATCTTCCCAGAAATAGTGCTTTATATCACTAAAGAATTTCTTTCGTTTTTGGTACAACAACCCTTTTTCAAGGAATCCACATACTAAGTAGTTTGCATAGTCTGCAAACCATGGAATTTCATTATAATCTATCTTCAATAGATATTCATCAGGAAAGTTAGCTTGTATGGCTGATTCATTTAGAACTTCTAATTCGGGATTTTCAAGACGAGAAAGATGATCAGCTGTGAGATTTTCTGCTCCCTTTTTGTCTCGGATTTCAATATCGAACTCTTGTAAGAGTAAGATCCAACATATTAATTGTGGTTTAGCATCTTGTTTCGAAAATAGGTATCTAAGAGCAGAATGGTCAGTATAGACCACCGTTTTAGCTAGAACGAGATATGAACAAAATTTGTCAAAAGCAAAGACAATAGCAAGGAGTTCTTTTTCAGTAGTTGTGTAATTTGTTTGTGCTCCTTGTAATGTCTTACTAGCGTAATAAATAGGTTGAAATCGTTTTTCAATCCTTTATCCTAAACCGCTCCCATTGCAAAATCACTTGCATCGCACATTAGTTCAAATGGTAGATTCCAATTTGGAGTTATCATGATCGGTGCATTAGTGAGTTTTTGTTTAAGAATATTAAAAGATTTGATACATTCATCTGAAAAGATGAATGGAGCATCTTTTTCAAGGAGTTTGTTCATAGGAGTGACAATTTTAGAAAAATCTTTTATGAAACGTCGGTAAAAACCGGCATGCCCTAGAAAACTCCTAACTCCTCTAACATTGGTGGGATGTAGAAGTTTAGCAATTACATCTACTTTATCTCTATCCACTTCAATTCCTTCCTTTGAGATTTTATGACCAAGAACGATGCCTTCTTTAACCATGAAATGGCATTTCTCCCAATTAAGTACTAGATTTGATTGTTCGCATCTAATAAGCATTCATTCAAGATTAACTATACAGGTTTCAAAAGTTTCACCAAAGACTAAAAAGTCATCCATGAAAACTTCCATGCATTCTTCTATCATGTCGTGAAAAATTGCCATCATGCACCTTTGTAAGGTTGCAGGGGCATTGCAAAGTCCAAATGGCATGCGTTTGTAAGCAAAAGTACCATAAGGGCATGTGAACGTGGTTTTCTCTTGATCCTCGGGTGCTATTGGAATTTGAAAATATCCGAAAACCATCAAGAAAACAATAGTAACTATTTCTGGCTAATCTTTCTAACATTTGATCAATGAAAGGTAAGGGAAAGTGATCTTTTCTGGTTGCGTCATTTAATTTTCTATAATCAATACAAACGCACCATCATGTTACAGTCCTAGTAGGAATAAGCTCATTTTTCTCATTTGTGATGACAGTCTTGCCACCCTTCTTAGGTACGCATTGAACTGGGCTTACCCATGGACTATCAGAGATTAGATAAATTAAACCTGCATCTAGTAGTTTAATAATTTCTTTCTTAACAACATCTTGCATATTTGGATTTAGTCTTCGTTGGCGTTGCACATACGTTTTATGACCTTCTTCTATAAGGATTTTATGTGTGCAATACGAAGGACTTATGCCTTTAATATCATGAATCTTCCATGCAATAGCTGGTTTATGAGCTTTTAGCACAGAAATGAGTTGAGATTTTTCATTTTCTGTAAGAGAAGATGATATTATTACAGGTAATTCAGATTCACCATGTAAATAAGCATATTCCAAATGAGTTGGAAGTGGTTTTAACTCTAATATTGGTGGTTCTTCTATCGATGATTTGTATCGATATATGTCTTCCTCTTTTAGCATTTAAAGTTCTTCTGTTGTTGGTTCATATTCATTAGCCACAAGTGTAGCTAACATTTCAGCTTCATCAATTGGTTCAGTTCCTTCTCCTAAAGAACATTCTCCTGTTCCTTGTAATTCTGGAAATTCTTCTAACAATTCTGCATGTGAATCTATAGTTTGAATATAATAACATGTATCATCTGCAGATTGCAGTTGTTGCATGGCTCTATCCATAGAAAAGGTAACACTCTCATCCTCTATACTTAGGATCAGTTTCTTACCGAACACGTCTATTATTGCTTTAGCCGTGTTTAAGAATGGTCTTCCTAATATAAGAGGAACTCTAGAATCTTCTTCCATGTCCAGAATAACAAAATCTACTGGAAATACTAAAGTACCAACTTTAACTAGCATGTTCTCCATTATCCCTCTAGGATATTTTACTGATCGATCGGCTAGTTGTATGCTTATTCGTGTTGGTTTTAATTCTCCAAGGTCTAGTTTAGCGTATACTAAATACGGCATTAAATTTATACTAGCACCTAAGTCTGCCAATGCTTCTATTGAACTAAGAGTACCCAGAAAACATGAAATTGTGAAACTTCCTGGATCTGATAATTTTTCTGGTATCTTATTCAACAACACTGCAGAACAATTAGCATTCATTGTAACAGCCGAGATTTCTTCCATTTTCTTTTTATTTGTGATTAGATCTTTCAAGAATTTAACATATCTTAGCATTCCTGAAATCACATCAATGAAAGGAAGATTTACATTTATTTGTTTAAACATATCCAAGAATTTAGATTGCTCGACTTCAAGTCTTTCTTTTCTCATTTTACTCGGGTAAGGAAGTGGTGGTTGGTATGGTTTAACATAAGGTTTAGCCTCAACTGTGTTATCTTCATTAACTTTTTCAACTACCGGTTCTGTTTCCTTATCTTGCTCAGATTGTGGTTCTTGTGGAGTAGGAATAGCGTCATCAGAAATTAAAGGTATTTCAGGTGGTTTAAGTGTAATACCACTTCTTGTGGTAATGGCTTTAGCTGTTTCATTCCGGGGGTTAGCATTTGTATCACTAGGTAGACTCCCCGGTTTTCTTTCACCTATCAACCTTGATAGGTTACTTACTTCTTGTTCCAAATTTTGAATAGAAGCTTGTTGATTTCTAAATGCTTGGGCATTTTGTTCATTAGTTTGTTTCTGAGATGTGAAAAACTGCGTTTGAGATTCAACTAGCTTCGACATCATGTCTTCTAAATTTGGCTTTTTATCATCGGTTTGTGGTGGTTTGTTTTGAAAAATATGTCTTTGCTGATTGTAAGTATTATTGGATACTTGTTGATTGCTAGGACCTTGTTGATTGTTGTATGGAACATTTCGGTTATAATTTTGATTTTGATTGTAGATTGGTCTTGGCGGTTGATAATTATTTCCAGGGCTTTGGTTCATGTATGAAACATTCTCTCTTTGTTCCATTGTTTGTTCAATACTGAGACAATCTTTTGTCAAATGTGGTCCTCCACACTGCTCACAACTAATTCGTATTGAGCGAATATCTTTAGTCATCTTTTCCATTCGTCTCTTGACAGCATCTATCTTTGCAGAAATGGAATCGAAGTCATGGCTAGAATCGGCTCTAGCTGCTTTAGATGATCTAACGATATCTTTTTCTTGGTGCCACTCATGTGAGTGGGAAGCAGTGTTATCAATAATTTTGTAAGCTTCAGTTGTGGTTTTCTTCATAATGGAACCACCAGCTGCTATATCGATGTCTTTTCATGTAGTGATGTCGCATCCTTGGTAGAATATTTGTACTATTTGATAAGTTTCTAAACCATGTTGCGGACATCCTCTCAATAACTTTCCAAATCTTGTCCACGCTTCATATAAAGTTTCATTTGGCTTCTGCGTGAACGTAACAATTTCTCCTTGTAGTCTTACGGCTTTAGATGCCGGAAATAATTTTTTAAGAAAATATTCAACTAAAACACCCCATGTATCAATCGCCCCTTCAGGTAACGATTCTAACCAATCTTTGGCTTCTCCCTTAAAAGTCCAGGGAAATAACATGAGATAAATCTGTTCATCCTCCACTTCTCTTATTTTGAATAAAGTACAAATCCTATTAAAGGTTCGAAGATGTTCATTTGGATCTTCCTTCGGCGCACCACTAAATTGGCATTGTTAGGACCCCGAAGTTGTATAGTGTTAATGTGAATTAAGCTTAAATGAAGGTTCCTTAGAAGAGGGCTATATAAGGAACCTAAGTAGTCCTAATTAGATAGCCATTGCATTGTAAATGAGTTCTAGAAGCTGTGGAATGTAATTTTACCGATTCTCTCTCATACTGAGTCTCCTTCCTACATACTGAATCTCACTCTATTTTATCATTTCTCTCAATCTCATCATGATCTGACCTATCATTTGGTATCAGGGCTTCCAGGAAGTGATTCTACATCACTATATCGATCCAGAGATTGTAGATTACAGAATCTGAATACTCTCGGTAAAATGAATCAGATTCGGTATTATCGAATTTGATAATCTGACATTCAGATTCTTGTGATAAGTTCAGCGAAGTTGTATTAGGTCTATTAGAAAGAGTTTCGATCATCATTACAGCTTTTTAACTTCAATTATGGAGAATCAAGTTGATTTTTAGAGTTTGTGGCTAAAACTCTCGGTATTGCTTAATTCAAGCTTGATTCTGGAGTTTTGTGAAGATTTAAAGATTCAGTTGTGTTCGTGAGGTGTTAAATCACATTTCTGTCGGTTCAATTTCTCCAATTCTTCAAGTTTTGAAGATTTGATCAACACTCGGTATCGTAACTGTCATACCGAATCTGCTTCATTACTGAAAATTCATCTTAAGTGTTGCAGATTGTGGTGTGTTTGTGATTCTATCACATTCGGTTTGATCATACGCAGCTAATTGGTGTGGTTTGAGAAATGATTCTGTTATATTTCTAAGTTTTAGACTTAGACTCGGTATTGTCAACTGCTACAGTTGACATTAGGTATCCTAAATCTTTGGTATCATTGATATTCTGTTTTTTACTAACTTGTGTTCTTGTGCAGCAAGGTTACCGAATCTAATTCAAGGTTACCGAGTCATTTACCGAATCAGAATCTCGGTTTCACTTAATTCTTTAGTTTTAAGTATTCTGAGGCTTCAAGTTGTGTGGTTACCGAATCCATACCGAATTTGGTTGTGTTACTTGTAATTTTTATCAGTTTCTGATACAGAATCTGGTTTACCGAATTGTTACCGAATCTGCTACAGTACCGAACCACTTACCGAATCTGCTACTGTACCGAATCTGACATTCTTGTTAGATTTTATACTGAACCCTGATCATAGATTGTGTTTAATACCGAATCTATACCGAATCTACCTCAATTTAAGATGTCTACACAAGATACTCTTATCATTGGATCAGATTCCCGACCTCCAATGTTGTTTGATGGCGAGTACACTCAGTGGCTTCATCGTATCACTCAGTACATAGACTATAAGGGTGAGAAAGCTAAACATATATGGGCTTCTCTGAGAGATGGTCCAGTTGTTGATTTTCATCCGGATACTGGTATGCCAATTCCAGTCTATGAACTTTCTGGTGATAAACGTGAAAGAGCTCAGGGTGACATAGAGGCTAAGAATATTGTCATGCAAGCTATCCCATATGAGATATTTGAAAATGTTGATAGCAACACTACTACAAAAGATATATGGGATGATATCAAACGACAACAAGAAGGTTATGACATGTCAGACGTTACTAAATTGAATAAGGCTCTGGGATTGTATGAAGATTTCAAGCAGGAACCAGAAGAACAACTCAAGGATACCTACCGTCGTTTCGATGGTGTTCTCAATGAGTTGAAAAGGTGTAAGATTGTAAAAGTACATGCTGAAGTCAACATGAAATTCCTCAAAAAGCTCAATGCTGATTGGCTTCCTTATGGAACCATTGTTCGATCTACCAAAGAGATTGACAAGTTGACTATTCATGAGCTTGTTGGAGTTCTTATGCATTACCAACCTGAGGTGTCTAAACTTCAAGAAGGAAGGAAAGAGTCTTCTCCGAGCGATCCTCTTACCCTAATTGCCAAAAAGAAGAGCAAATCATTTACGACTTCCAAAAGCTTGTCCAAGAAAGTGCTTATTGAAGAATCAACTGATTCTGAAGAGTTGAATCTTTCTGATGTTGATGATTCTCACCTTAAATTAGTCAAGATGGCAGTCATGTTCACAAATGCCTTGAACAAACATAAGTTTAAAGGCAAATCAAGCAATCAATGCAAACACTCATCATCTTCCTCGTACTACAAGAAAGCTGATCAATCCAAACAGCAACGTGCTAATGATTCCAAGAAGGAAGATTCAATCTGTTTCAATTGTGGCAAAGCTGGTCATTACTCTCGTGAGTGCAAGATTCCTAAGAAGAAGGATGCAGCTTACTACAAGAAGAAAATGTTGATGGCTAAGATTGTGGAAACTGGGGGAGAGCTGAAACCGGTTGATGATACTTGGTTTAACTGGACTGATGATTCAGACTCAGAGGTGGAACATGCAAATGTCTGCAAGGTGACTAAGCTCATCAAAGCTAAGGAAGCGTTGGAGAGTTCTGACTCAACATCTGACGATGATGAGGTACAATCAACCGAAATCTCACCTGATTTTATAAAAATGCAAAATGACTTGATGAAGAATCTGGTCTCAATGTCAAAAGAAGTCAAAGGCTTAAAATCTGAAAACAAGATTTTAAAAGATAAAATCAAACTAAATGAGACCAGACCTTCCTCATCCAAATTACAAACGGATGTCCAACGATTGACTCTCCAACTCAACTCTATGGAAACTGAGTTGGAAGATTTTAAAAAGACAATTCATCCGATTAAAGTCGAACGAACTGATTATCGTTTAAAATCTGAACGACTTGCCAAAAAAGTTCAATTCTTAGAAAAAGATCTTTCTGATTTAAAATCTGAACGACTTGCAGAAAAAGTTCATTTGGAAAACGCCATAATTGAAAAAGACACTGAAATTTCTTCGTTGTCAAAAGAGTCTGTTCAAATGAAAGCACAACTTGCTCGATATGAGGAGAAACTCTATCGAATAGAGCAATCCAAAGCTATCATGGATATGGAACTTTCAAAACAAACGATTTTCATGAATAGACCAAAAACGATTCATGGTGAAAAGTGGGGGTTGGGTTATGAAGATCCTAAGATCTTAGATGGAGCTTCCAAAAAGATTCCAGGATTATATCATTCTGATTACTTTCAAGCTGGTTTACCACCACATTTTGTGCATTCTTCTGATGCTGATTTTGATGATATTATTGTTAATTTCAAATCTAAAAAATACCATCAAATTAGCTTAATGTATGAGAAAATTAATACAAAAATGGGTAAATCAAATCCTGATTTCTTGAAGGAACTTGTTGAAACTGAAAAGAATGTGCAATGTGCTAATTATGTGCCGACACGTAGATTGGTTTACATTCCTACACTCATGCTAGAGAAATACATTTTAATGCTTGAGAATGAAGTGTTTAATAAACCTAGTTCTAGCATTGTTAACATAGATGAGGTGTTTGATGAATCAACTTTTGATGTGAAACCAATTCTACCTACTTTACCTGCATGTTCTGATAATGTTTTCCGTGAAGACCTAGCATATGAACTAACTATTTTCTTTAAGACAGAATCTCTAGGTCAAAAGTCTTTAGATGAAAAAGTAGAACCTCATAATGAACCAATCATTGAACCTTTGATAGATTTTGAAAGTCAACTTGATCCTTTGCACGATTATTATTTGCATTTACCTGCTGTACGTAATTTGAATCGTATAGTAGCTCAACTAGAACAGGAGAATATTGACTTGCAATTTAAGTGCCAATCATTAGAACAAATGCTTGCTTTGTGTGATAAATTGCCTTCACTGCCTAAGAAAGAATGTACCTATGCTTTTAAGGAGGGTGAAGTGATAGTTTCTGCTGAAGAATTATGTCTTGAGATTAAAAGCTTAAAACAAAAGATAATTCAACTGAAACAGGCTAACACACTTAAGCAATCGTCTAATGTTGCAACCAATGTGCTTGAATGTATTGGTGGGATTACTAAGAAGGGGAAGGGAACAACAACATCTAAGGATGTAAAACCCATTACTATTCTTAAAAATCCTCTACGTTCTCAATTTGGCAATCGTGGTTCAAAAGTTGTTTCTACAACTCAATTTGTTGTTAAAAAGGTTCATTGTCCCGATGGTTCTGTGTCAACTGAAAAGATTCCTATGATTCTAATGACAAAAACTTCAAAAGCGAGTCTTTTAACGACATCAGTTAAGTCCACACAACACACAAGTCCTAAACCTGATTTAAGTGAGTATGATGCAAAAGAACGTAAAATCAAATTGGAAATTTTGCAAAATCAATCATCTCATGTGTCAACTAAAAAGGGAAGCTATAACTCACAGTGAATAAGCAGTAAAGTCGATATGAAAAGTATGCAGGTAGTAAGTCGGTCCGAAAGGTCGTCAACCTAAGTCAAAGGTCACTAAGTCAGTATATTGTCCCAAAAGGTTTAAAAGTACGTAAGTAAAGTCCTAAACATCATCATCGTCATCATCATTCGTAAAAGATAAAGTAAGTTTTCAACAAGAATAGAGATCGAAACAAAAGGCTGATTTCGGACAGCTGCTACGACCTCTATAGAAAACAAAAAGACGCGTGGTCAGTGGCCAAGGCTCCGTATGTGAGTCCTCTAACCGCTGTCCAATTTTCAGAACCTAACTCGTCTTCTTTTGACCGTGGCGACGGTTTAAGTGCGAGTAGGTCAGAATTTTCATCACGTCGTTACAAAGGCGTAGTGACTTTCGGAAGGCTATAAATCCTAAACCGTATATCGAATTTAGGAGAGGCCTAAACGAAAAGTCATCTACTCGAAACGAAATATCTGAAAATAAATTTTCCAGAAGTCCAAGAGTCTGATCAGACTCCAAAAAACAGCAAACAAGTGCTCCGGTGGATTTCTTGGTGCTTGATGCTCATCACGGTTCTCATCCTTGATGCGTGTATGCTTCAAGTGTACAACTCTTTGATGTTTTAGCATCACTTTGACCAAGTTTCAACCATCAATATACAACTAAGAGTAAAAGCTATCATTCTACAAGTTTTGAACATCAAGGTTGCCTCTTTATTGCATAAATCCTATAAAGCTTCAACCTTTGTCCTTTTTATACAATTTTATGCATCTTCATCATATGTGATGATGAAGACTTGATCTTTATCATCACAACAATCACAAAAAGGTTCCAAGTAAATGAGATCTACAATAATAACTTAGATATCAAGTATTAAGAAGACCCTAAGCTAGAAAGCTTGGATCTTTACAAGATTAATGAGACCATAAGCTAGAAAGCTAAGATCTAGTGAAAGTAATGAGACCATAAGCTAAAAAACTAAGATCTTTAACAAAATAATGAAACCCTAAGCTAGAAAGCTTGGATCTTTAATGTTCTTGAAGATCCTTAAAGCAAAAGACTAGATATTCAAGTTACATGAAGATCATAAACACAAGTTTTGATCTTTATAACAAAATAAAGAAATCATAGGCTAGAAAACCTAGATCTAACAAGTAAATGAAGATTCAAAGCTAGAAAGCTTGAATCTTTCATGTTCTTGAAGGATTCAAACCCAAGTTTGAATCTACAAGATATAACAAGATCAAAAAGCTAAAAAGCTAAAAAGCTAGATCCTTTAATGATGATGATGATGTCGACATTAAGAAGAAGAAGAAGAAGAAGAAGAAGAAGAAGAAGAAGAAGAAGAAGAAGAAGAAGAAAATTTAAAACTTACACTTTTTAGAGTGAGAAAGACTAGAGAGAGAATTAGAGAGTAAGTGTGTGTAAATTGTGAATGAGATCAAGTGTGAAATGTGAGGAATTAGCATGGTATTTATAGGAGGTGATGGGGTGGCAAGGTGGTGGTGGCCGTCGGCCATGCGGGGGGGGGGGGGGGGGGGGGGGGGGGGGGACAAGGGGGACAAACTTTTGCTTTTTGGTTAATGGTTGTCTAAAGTTGATGCTTATGTTAGGATCCCATGCAACAATTGTGATTATGGTTAACAAAAATGCTAGTATGTTCTCTCTAATAAATGGGCATTTGTCTTACATTTATATGGGTCATAAACTTATTAAAATTGGGCTAATTAAATAGTCCATTAGCTAGAGTAGGGTGGGCTTGAGTTCAACAAGGTAAAAAGTCCAACAAGACTAACTAGTGAACATAAGTAAATTACTAAGCGTAGTTAAGCAACCAAAAGCCCAAGTAATTGTTATTAGAAAATAACAATTAGTATTTCGTAGTCATAATATTTCAATTACGACAAAATTCAAACGTGTACCAAAACATATAGCTCGTTCTCCACGTCAAGTGACACTAACGGTCGTAAAAGCATCCGAGGATCAAGTTAAGTAACTAAGTACTTAATGGCATGTTGTATGGTATAAACGAAAGTAATTAATCATGAAATAAGATCCCAGAATATAATATAGTTCAGTACGCACAAATACACAGTTTCGCAGAAAGTAACAAGCACAAAAGCAAGTCGAAAAAGTCGGGTCGTTACAGTTATCAACTACTAATTTATACAAATATCGTGCAACGCACGGGCTCATAAAACTAGTGATATTATATATATTATAGAGTTTATTTCATTATGGCAACACGAATTCTTTCGCGACTATTAATCTAAAGTGTTTTTCTTGTGTGATCTATCTTTTGGTTTAAATTGAATTTCGTAATTGAAAACATTAGGTTGAAATAAATAACAGATAAATTCAGAATCACTTTTAACGGACACAATTTCAGTGTCTAATCCGCTTTAGGTCGGATCTACACTTTTTCATACTTTTTCAGAAGTAAAACAATTCACTCATACTTTCCGACAACACAAATCCGTAATCATCATCATAATCATTGAAATTGAATTTTCATCATCGCATCGTTATAATTTGGGAAAAAAAATGTTGTTCTTTCAAGGAATATAATAAAACATCAGTAACTCCATAATAGGTCTTCAATTATCTTTTATTTTCTTTTTTAAAGCCAACCAATCAGTATTTTACATCTATACAAGAAATGTTGATTGACAAAAATCCCCTGGTTAAATTCAAACTTAAATTTGGGGTGAACAATTGGTGTATTCTTTTTTTATTTATTTTGGCGAAGACATATATAACATATAGATAAAGAAGAGATCTAATGATCTGGAGCGTTACAAGGTGACACATATCAATCTGTTTGAGAAACAACACTAGCGTCCAACATGAAACGTCATTGAGACCATTACACAATACATACAATGGTACATTGAAAAATCGGGAGGCAAGCAGAACTCCCAACCAATAAGGTGAATTTGTTGCTTGTTCTTGAATTGTTGTTGTAACTGCCACCAAGACCACCAAATCTCAAAAAATGTTTTCACCTAAACGGAATTCAGCAAGCGTGACCCTCCCTCTTAGCCAACCTGAGCCTCCCAAACCGTCAAGAACCCAAAACAAATCCGCACATCGGGCAACCCAAGATTCCAAGAACACCCGCCTCGAGACCGCAACCAGAAGACTAGAAGAAACCCCCGATGGCCAATAAATCCAAGAAACCTAAACGGTCACTTAAACTACCTAATCCGCTAAAACCCAACCCTCGGACAGTCAAGAATCAACCGGAAGAAACCCCCAGACACCTAATTTTTTGGCGCTTAGCAGCTCAAATGAAAACCGCTAAGGCGAAAACAACATCAGATCGGTCTAACCCGAAACTGAGTAAGAAGGAACGACGAACCCATATCAATTAAACAACAGCAGCTCCACGTGAAGAAACCGTCCGAAAAGGCTTCCAAGATGCAGATCCACGTGAATAAAAGTAAAAGGAATGGAAAAAAGGAAGATTGCCGGACCTCCGGTGGGGTGCTGGAGTCTGGCGGAGGCAACTAGGTTATAACGGCAAGAAACTAGTGAGAGGTAGGAGTATTTTGAAAATAGAGAGATAAAAACATAAATATGTGAAGGCTTAAACGATTAGAAGATGAGATGTTGATAAATATAAGATGAGTAAAATGAAAGTTAAAAGTTGCCGGAGTATAAACTGATCGGAAAAAAAGGTTTTAAAATTCAAGTGGCACAGATATCCTAAAAGAGAAAAAGGGGATTACTGTTGTCATTTTTTTTTTTTTTTTTTTTTTTTAAGTAACAGTTGGTGTATTCATCATCATATTATAGATAACAAAATATAATGCAAAAGATGATAGAAATTGTTTGCTAAATAGGTTTACACCAACTGAAGCATAAAAGTGATACTGCTGAAACTCATACCATCAAAAACCAAGAAAGAACAAGAATAAACACATTAGTATCTGCATAAAGATGACAATATAACTGCTAATCACCACTACTTTACTTTAAACAAAGATCTGCAATACTTTCAACAAGACTATCAACCGACTCCATTTCCAAACCTTTCTTTTTAACCACTTTTGTACCTGGATTCAAACAAAGTGCCTCCTTCAACTGTTGTTCAAGTTCATCCTCTTCATCAGAAATGTCCAAATCCCACACCTTAAAAATATCATCACACAACGGTTCAATCATAGTTTCCGACAACACAAATCCATCACCATCATCATCGTCAGAAAACTGAATCTTCATCATCTCATCGTTATAATTTGGAAGAAAAGGTTGCTGCTTTAACGAGTATAAAACATCAGTTATTTCTTCCTCTAAATGATCATTAAGACTTGTTTCTTCGTCTGCAACTGAAGATATAATCCTGGGGTCATTTATGTCATTTGAGTTGTCATCCTCGTTTGCAGACGGGGCAAGAAGCTCAGAATGTTGATCGAGAATATCAAGTAAAGCTTCTTTTAGTAAATCCATATTTGTTTCTGAAAGTTCGATATCTGCGTTTAAGCATGAGTCAGCCCAGGCTAAATCTTCAGCCGAGAGTACATATTCATCCTGCTTTAGCTTTACGTCAACATTTCTAAGAGAAACAGAATCCGTGTCCTTATCTTCCATTATAATGTCGTTTATGAGCTGAAAAATGATGCAACTAAACTTGTTAAACTGTAATCTCGAAATCTTACAATAAGAATACAAGTATAAGGTTCGATGTTGAAATAGTAACTTATATTAAGAAAAAAGAAAATTTGGAAAAGCAGCAGTAATAGAAGATTTTCCAATTCTACTAATTATAATCTACAGTGTTTTTCTTGTCTGATTACTGTAACTCAGAATTACTCGGCGACGAGTAATGAGTTTTTGCAACTCAGAGTACTCAGTCATACTTGGTCAAACTCGGTCTAAACTAAGTCAGACTCGGCCAAAACTCGGGATTACTTGATAAATTGGTCAAAACTCCGTCAAAAATCGGTCGAAGTCAGACCTGGCCCGCTAATTATGGTTTTTAAGAACATTAGTTAATGTTTATAGAATGGTTTAAACATTATGGTAGTAATTAGTATATATTGGTTTGATGTGATTTCTCTATGTATTCGGTTTCGTTTAAACATACTGGTAAGGGTGTAA